>NC_060074.1:1240000-1550000 GCF_922984935.1 Meles meles | reverse complement strand
AGTGCCTTACCTACATTTACCAAATGTGACTAAAAGCTATAACCAAAGCCCAAAATAACAATGAAAATAATCATATTACTTTACGGATAGAAAACTGTACAAGTGTATGAAGTCTCTATATTTTATTCACAAACATCAAAGAAAATTAATTTCTACATCTACTTATAAATTTTAAATGCTACCAACCACTGTTTTAATTCCAAACGTGTCCATTATTTTACTTTGCACACCAAGACTTTAACCTCTGTAACTATTAAAAGATCATTTCACTGGCATTCTAAAATTAAAAGAACATTTTTATTGGTTGACATTTGACATTTTTACCTAGTTTTCTAAAAGGCTATTTTTCATGTTTTTGGAAGCCAGTGATCTTAAACTGTCAACCCATCACTGTAAAGTCTAATTCAAAATGTTTGCTTGTTCAGTAAACAGAAGCCGTATTAGATCTGTTGCATCATTTCAAACTTACAAAGCTCTACCGGTCAAAACTTTTTAAAATCTAAATAAAAGAAAAATCAATTCTAGCTTCAACAAGAAAGGGAGGAACTTTATTGACTTACTTAACCGAAACACAGTAGACGGAAACACAGTAGTGGACACCCTGGGCTCAAGGTGCCAGGGAGCGTCAGGCCGTCACTTCTCCATCACTTGGCTTAACTTTAACATAGGTCACCAGGCCTTCCGGGCTCCCCGTTTCACACCTTCCGGCAGATTCACTAAGGTGGGCCACTGAGCCTGACTGCCCGGACCCGCCGCAGAGCTTCCCAGATGCCAGGTAATGGGGCCCAAGTCTGCGCGAGAGCACGGAGGATACCGCTACCGAACATTGGCAGGAGCACTCCCGGGTCTGGAGGGACGCAAAGCCTGGTTTCATTACCAGCAACAAAATTTAGAGTGATTTAAGCTAATATCAACCCTCCTCAGCCTCAGCTCCCCAAACTTTAAAGGTCATAAAACCCACGTACTTTCCAGTAAGGCTGAACGAAGAGCACGCGGCAGGCCTGTAGAGGTCTGACCCACAGCTACCAACCCTAGGAAACTAACCAAGGGAAATCCTGTGGCTTTTTCTAAAGACATGGATTCTGGGAAGATCAAACATTTGGGCAATGACTTGTAAACACTAAAGTGTGTGTAGATGCCAGTTACACTCTGTTCATCTCCAAACTTTGCTTTGTGGAATGCCAAGACGGTGTCCCACTTGTCCCAACGGGGCTTTCAGTGCTACCTGAATGCATCTGCTCTCTACACAAGAAACCAGGATAAGGGCACTTGTATCTCCCCTTCCCACCCCTCCGCCTTCAATTCCTAACACCACGCCAAGTCCCAACACACAACTGGGACAGATTAATAGGAATTATTCTATCATCCTGCCATTACTAGAAATGAAAATTCCCGATGATGGCATAAATGGAATCTCATCTTTTTTCTCTACCAAAAATAATCCTTACAGTAAAGTACTGAGTAACAAAGCACAAGATTATTTACGGTTCCACTTTCAAGTTGAAAGCAAACAATGGAGTCTGGATGTTCTGAATATCTCCTAGTTCTTGCAAAAATAATGCTAAAAGGTTAATGAACACTACTGTTAAATCAAAATTTGTACACATAACATACAATGTAATGTAAGTAATAAATTGCAGACAAGTTCTTACAAAGTTGAAATGCTAGAGCAACAGAAATTCTCGTTTGTGTGTGATTCTGCACAGCATACGTGAATGCCCATTTATCCTGGGGGACTGAGGTGTTGCACATCAGTAATTTTTCAGACAGTTTATATTTACATTCGGACAACCTAGCTTTTATCTTAATTTCAGTTTTTTTTTTTTAAGATTTTATTTATTTATTTGGCAGAGAGAGACCACAAGTAGGCAGAGAGGCAGGCAGAGAGAGAGAGGGAAGCAGGCTACCTGCTGAGCAGAGAGCCCGATACGGGACTCGATCCCAGGACCCTGAGATCATGACCTGAGCCGAAGGCAGCGGCTTAACCCACTGAGCCACCCAGGCGCCCCATATCTTAATTTCAGTTTTATCGTAACTTCAGTTAAGTCGGTAACTGAGACTTAAACGAAGCTTCAGCAGTCACCACTCTGCCCTCAGCTCAATGTGAAATGATTCCTACAGCTTCTCAACAGCAGACATACTTCTGTGTTAACAGACACTGTGAATTATGTCTCTTTATCTGTTCTGTTCTGCTCAGAATCGTAGAACCCATGCATGTTCATATAGTAGCTCACCTTATTTTTACTTATTTTGTTTAACTTGTTGACCTCTTCTATGTCATTTCTTTGTTTTTGAATTCTCTTAGATGTCATGGTTGCACCCTTCATTTTTGGAAAAATACAGGAAATGCATACATGATAAGGATATAAATCATTTCTCCTTCTTACCAGCTAAAACTGCTGAAACAGTCTTTTATGATTTTCCTGTATCACCTTACGCATAAACATTGCTCAATATAGCCTCTTTCTAGTATTTTACATTCTACTTCTTTATTGATTTTTTTTTTTCATAACAAAGGGCATATCTGTTGCAAATTTTTGAAAAACAGAGATAGGAAAGAAAAACAGAAGAACCCATCTTCCCAGGTACCTATTATTCCCTTTGTCTCTTCCTCCACTTGTCCCTCCCCTTGCGAACTGCTCCCAAGAGGTCACACTGACCAGTGATAACAAAGTGCTGTAGAATGTTACAGAATACACAGGACAGAGCGTCCGTGTGTGCACACACATGCGTGTACGTATTTACATACTTTTTCACTTGTCACATCTTTAAATGTCAATTATTGCCCTGACATCAATAAGATGGCACAATCGTCCCCCTCAGCAACAGTAATTGGGGTGCCGTCCGTAGACAAAAGTGCTTTTGTGGGAGCTTTGGGATCTCGTCACAGGCCAGGAAGAGTCCTCTTCTCCTAGGCAACTGCTAGGATTTACACCTGTCTGAGCCCCTGGAGGATGGCCCACCAGCCTCAGTCCTACCACAGATCCTGTAAATGCCCTATAACTTGGGTCTCGCTCCTTTCAGCCATTGTCTAGAAATGGTCCTGCCACCCAGAAACTGGGCAGAAGATATACCCATTGTCCCCGAGGCAAGTCGGCCAACCTCAGTCTTACTGCAGAAGCTGAACTGGCCCTGTAATTCAGTCCCTCTCAGTTGTGAGCCAAAGGCAGTCCCAGCCACCCAGGGACCTGCCAAAAGACACCTGTGTGCATCCCCAGTGGGCCCATCCATTTAGGCCCACTACCCTCAGTCTGTCCGGGGATCCTGAAGCAGCCCTTGAATTATTAAGGCTCTAGCTCCCTTTCAGTCACCTTACAGGAGTGGTTCTGCCTTCCTGGGGAACGAGAGGGATACAAGCCAGGTATGCTCCCACAGGTAGGCCCAAGGACCTCGGCCAAAGTCAGATTTGAAGCAGCCCTATCACCTCGCTCTAGCCCTGTTCCTCCCCAATCTGTGGGAACTCCTGTCACCCAGGAACCTGACAGGAATAATGTCCATCTGTGTCCCTAAAGCATCCCTGTGACTTAGTTCCAGGCCCTATCAACAAATCACAGAGACAGAGGGGAATAAAGGAACAAATGAACTTTTAAGGAGTCAGAAAACTATTCACAAAACGGCAAGTTATTACCTGTAAATAATTCCATTAAATGTAGAGGATTAAATTCTCCAAATGTTACAGAACAACTTAATGGCTTAAAAAGCAAAACCCACCAACAGACTATCTATAAGAAGAGACTCTTAGTTTTAAGGACACACATAAGATGAAAGTGAAAGGATAGAAAAAAAAATATCCATGGAACTGGAAAGCAAAAGAGTGTTAGTGGCTATCCATGTATCAGATAAACAGACTTTCCATCAAAATCTGTCAAACGAGACAAAGAAGGTCACCACATAATCACAGAGGTCAACTCATTAAGAAAACCTAATAATAGTAATACATTTATGTACCCAACATTGGAACACTTAAATTATGAATATTAACACACCTAAAAGGATAAAACAGACAGTAGTACAGTAATGGCTTTTCGATACTATTTTCCACAATGGATAGATCATCCAGACAGAAAATCAGTAAGAACCAGAGTCTGCATAACACTGTAAATCACCTGACTCTAACAGACATATACAGAACATTTCACACAACAGCAGCAGGATACACTTTCTTCTCAAGCACACACAGAACATTCCCCAGGATAGATCATGTTGAGCCATAAAACAAGCTTAAGAAATTGAAGACTGAAATCATATCAAATATCTTTTCTGACCACAATTGTATGAAACTAGAATCAATAACAAACAAAATAAAAGGTATTAAAGAAAACACAAATGAATGAAAAGATATCCTATGTTCATGGATTGGAACAAGTAATGTTAAAATGTCCATATTGCCCAAAGCAATCCATAGATTCGATGCAATCCTTGTGAGAATTCCAATGGCACTTTTAACAGAAATAGAAAAAAAGACCCTAAAACCTGTATGAAACAAAAAAAGTTCACAAATAAACAAAGCAACCTTAAGAAAGAAGAACAAAGTTGGAGGTATCACACTTCCTGAGTTCAAACTATATTACAAGGCTACATTAATCAAAACAGTGTGGAACTGACAAAAAAAAAATGACACATAGACAAAGGAGCAGAACAGAGCACCTAGAAATAAACCCACCCATATAGTATCATCTAATCTCTATACAAGGGTGCCAAATACAAAAATTTGGAAAAGATGGTGTCTGCAATAAGTGATGCAGGGAAAACTGGATAGCCACGTGAAAAAACCTTGAAATTAGACACTTACCTTACACTACTCACAAAATTAACTCAAAGACCTAAAATCATAACCCCCTAGGACACAGTAAAAAGGTGCCTGACATTGCTCAAGGATATTGCAGCAAAAGCGAAAGCACCAAAAATTAAAATAAACAGGTGGGACTACATCAAACCAGAAAGTGTATTCTTCTTCTTCTTCTTTTTTTTTTTAATAGTTATTTGTTTCTTAGAGGTGGGGAGGACCAAAGGGAGAAGCAGAGAAGATCAAGCAGACTCCATGCTGAGGGGAGAGTCCACACGAGGCTCAATCTCACAACCCTGAGATCAGGACCTGAAACCGAGAGTCGGACGTTTAACCTACTGCACGACCCAGGTGTCCCAAAAAGCTTCTTTTACAGCAAGAAAATAATGGAAAAAATGTAAGGGCAATCTATGGGTTGCCTTATTTGCCTATATTTGCAAACAATATATTTGATAGGAGATTAAGATCCAAAATATATAAAGAACTCGTAAAACTCAATAGCAACCAATCAACCAATTAAAAAAAAAATGCTCAAGGACGCCAACTGCATTTTTTTCAAAGACATATAAATGGCCAACACGTATATGAGAAGGTGCACAACATCACTAATAATCAAGAAAATGCAAGTCAAAACCACAATGAAATATCCTTCCCGCCTGTTAGGATGGCTACTATAAAAAAAGACAAGAGGTAAGTATGGAGGAAGGGTGTGAAAATAAGAGAACCTAACACCACTGGTAGGAATGTAAATCCTATGAAATAAAGTATGACAGTGTCAAAAAAAAAGTAAAAACAGAACTACCGTGTTATACAGCAAACCTACTGCTGAGTATAAACCGAAAAAAAATTTTTTTTCAATCAGGATCTCGATGAGTTCTCTGTACTCTCAAAGTTCGTTGCTGCATTACTCATGATGGTCAAGTTGTAGAAACCACTAAAGGTCCAGAAGAATGGTAACATATGAATGGATAAAGAAAATATGGTGTGTATATACAATAGGATATTACTCAGCCATAAAAAAGAAACCATGCCACTTGTAACAATGTGATGAAAATGGAGAATGTTATGGAAGTAAAATAAGCCAGACACAGAAAGACAAGTACCACAAGATCTCGCTCATATGGAGAATATAAAAATGTCAAACTCATAGAAACAGAAAGTAGAACACTGGTTGCCAGGGCTGCGTGGTGACAGAAACGGAGATGCTGGTCACAGGATACAGACCTTCAGTTATAAGATGAATAAGTTCTGAGAGTCTAATGTATGGTGTGCTGAGTAGTTATTAATACTGTATTGTAAACTTGAAATGTGTAAAAAGAGTAGTCTTATTTGCTCTTGCCATGCAAAAAAAGTGGTTACTATGTACTATGTGAGGTGATGAATGTGTTAATGTCACAATCATTTCAATGTATACATGTATTAAATCATCAAGCTGTACACACCAGACATTTGTCAATTATACCTCAGTAAAGATGGGGCGTCAGTTACCATTCCATGATACAGATTCACTAACATTTATTTAACCAAACTCCAATTATAATAGATATTTTCTAGTTTGGGTTTATAGAAAGAACACTGAAGACATGCTTATATGTATTTCTTTGTCGGCTAAGCATGTATCTTGAATAAACTCTTTTTCCCCTTCTAATCTTAATTTAATGACTCTAATTTGCTGGCAGACAGAAACTTAGCGAATCAAGCTACCCAGAAAGTCACGTAAAATTATGAATGTGCTGTGAGTGAAGGGCTAAGGACTCGTCCACTAGTAAAATCCAGGAGTGTTAGATCCTCTCCATGAAATCTGGCCTTTCCCAACCACGGAGGGTTTAACTTTTTCTGAATTTACTAATCCTCTGGAATATTAATATTATCAACTCCCTCTGTCTTCCAAACATGTATTGAACACCAACAGCTGGTGAGACCTGGGGGGGTGAAAAAGATTGGTATGTCTTTAAAGAACAGTGTATTTTTTTAATGATAATTTAGTTATAGTCCTAATCTGAGGAGATTAATTTGGAGAGTTCCCCCAAAAGAGAATCTCCCCCAAACTTTTAAACAGTTTAATTTCTGAACATTTGCAGAATAAATCTACCATATAAAAAGAAGCATTTTGTATTAGATTCTGTATATATACATGCAACAAGACGTATTATAGTGGCATAAAAACACGTATATAACATTAATTTATTTTCTGTTTATCTAATCCTTACTACTTACTACTAATCCTTTTTGTTTGTTTCCTCTCTGTCCTTTCCTATCTTACTGGACTCTCAAGATAGTTGAATGAATCACTATCCCCAGTCCTTCACTCTCTCTTTATGGTATTATATATACACACCCTGGCCATGACCTCATCATGGCTGGCTTTGGGCTTGGGCATGTGACTCCCATTAGTCAATGAAATATTTAAAGATGAAATGTCATCAGAGGCCTGAAATGTACTTGCACAGCTGTTTCCAAAATCTGGTTGGTCCTGGATAAGATTTTATGTTACTTTCAGACTGGACTTCGTGCACTAGCGGTGGTGTTAGAAACCCCCTCACTGCATTTTTAAGCCTGTTATTTCATCTCCTGGACGATGATGTTTCTCCTATCAAAGACCCTATACAGACAAAAGTGTCCACACTATTTGCCTGGGTACTGACACTTTTTTTTTATTGTTTGTTTGTTTTTTAAGCTCCCTGTCATACTGGGATCAACACTCAAGTTTTATGTATGCAGCTGGATGTCAGCTACCTTGTTCTAAGCAAGCCCAAGGCCATATTTTCTATCACAGCTTGACATTTCTGTTTCCTTTCTTTAGAATATGGCTGTGCCCTTAGACACTTTTTTGATATCTACAAAACATTTCTATCAATATGAAACAGAGGGAGGGTCAGTCCACATTAAATTAGCTTGCTATTTACCCAGAGTCACTCAAATAGTTTGGGCCCTTTCAGCTTACTTGAACATAGTGCAAGTAAAAATCACCAGAAGAAACTGAGCAGAAGGCAGGAAGAAGAAGATTACAGTTCGTTCTCACTTCTAGAACGCCCTCGCACCAACAACACACCTGGGCATCACTGAGTCGTGTCACCAGCTCATTAAACAATTACTTTTTTTTTTTTAATTTTATTTATTTGTCAGACAGAGATCACAAGTAGGCAGAGAGGCAGACAGATAGAGTGGGGGAAGCAGGCTCCCCGCTGAGAAGAGAGCCTGATGTGGGACTTGATCCCAGAACCCTGAGATCATGACCTGAGCCCAAGGCAGATGCTTATTCCACTGAGCCACCCAGGAATCCCTAAACAATTACTTATTAAGGTCTTATGATACTCTGAACTTTTCAAGGAGAAAAGAAATATTGAAGTTTTTATTCAGAATCCATTTTTAGTCTCCTACCTTTTGCTTTGTATTTTTAGGTATATTTAATAATGCATATACTTCAGTAAGTAGTATCTATATGAATTTTAAACTAAACGTAATGTGTTACATACATGCATGTAATACTTTGTATGTGTGTTTGGTCACAGGCTCAAACATTTTCTCATATATAGTCTTAGAAAGGAAACATCTGGAACCACACGTTTTATAATGAGGGACTGTGTATTTCTATCTCTGTATCCTTACACTTGGCATATGGGTAAGAGCAAAATTTCGCTTTTCTGCAATAAAACTTAACATGTCTTGTTACGTACTGGACCGCAGCATCGCTCAGTGTAGACGTTACGTGTTTTCAGATTCGCCATACCAGTTCTGTTGGGATGACTTTTCTAAGATGCCCTTGTTTTCAGTACGTGAAGACTATCGAGTTCCACCTTTCACGTTATGTGTTAGTACGTGTTAGCCGACAGGATGAGGATTATGAGGCAGTGTCCCTGAGTCTTTTGTAGAAACATGCTTTCCAGGTTCTATTTTGTTCTCTAGGAATGAAGAGCATTAAGAATTAAGCTTATTGAGTCCTTCTGAAAACGTTCTTCAGGCCTCTTTAAAATTCGGAGCCCACACAATCCCCTGGCAGTCGCACACCGAGTCAAAGCTAGCACTGGCCACCCGTGCTGTCGCCGGTCTGCTGTATTCAGAGGGGAAACCGCGTTCATGTTCCACTATGGCTTTCAGCAGGTGGCGGTCAGAGTGCTTGGGGCTCTAAGTAACATCAGCATAAAAGACCAAGGAGATTTTTTTTTTAACTGAGTCTTCAAAATCATCCTAGCAGTTCTGAGATCGAACAAAAATCAGTTACTAGTACGTTGTACCACGGCATCCAGACCCCGACGGGAATTCTCCAGAAGGTCACTGTCGCGAGTGCGTGGACGATGTGGTCAGGACGAGGTACTCTGTGACACAACTGAGGGCCCAAGCAGCTGAGCTCTGAGTGAACCACAAGGGCAACGACCCCGGGTGACCGGGTTGACCCAGTCGGAAAGCTCTGCGAAGGGGCGGGGCCTCTCTGAGGAGCGAGACCCTCTCCCGGGCCTTGGAGGAGCGAAAACTCGGGTCCTGCGCGGGGAGAACCCGGCTTTCCCCACACCCGAAGACTCCGGGCGCCGCCGACGTCGCCGCCCCCGAGCCGCCCCCGAGCCGCGCGCGACGACAGGGACGCGGACAGCGTGAGGAGCCTGGGCAGCAGGCGCCATCCGAGTGCAGCCCACGGAGGAGCCCGGCCAGCGGCCAGGAGAAGCCGGACGGGAGCGGGGAAGGGACGGCCCAGGGCGGGGCCCCGAGTCCTGGAGGGCGTGCGGACGGGCAAACAGCCGACCCCGCGCACAGCATGGCGGCTTCCCAGGCCTCGGCGGGACACACCCGGCGCCGCGGGCTGAGGAAGGCTCCCCTTGCCCTCCTCCCTCAGGGCAACCCGACGCTCACCGGGTTCCGATGGTGAACACGAGGAAGCACCGGCTTCCACAACAGCCCCGCCGGGGGCACAGCCGGTGCACTTGGAGGCCGAGAAAATGAAGCCACCGCACCTCAGGTTTGGCCTCAGCCCGGTGCAGCCATCTTCGCTCCGGCGGCCGCCGCAGACCCTGTGCCGCCCGCAGCCCCACCCTGCTCTGCCTCCCGCAGGGCCCCGCGTGAGTAGCAGGTTCCCGCA
Organism: Meles meles; assembly: GCF_922984935.1. Classification (NCBI taxonomy): domain Eukaryota; kingdom Metazoa; phylum Chordata; class Mammalia; order Carnivora; family Mustelidae; genus Meles; species Meles meles. The sequence continues at coordinate 1,540,143 of NC_060074.1, read as the reverse complement.
GGGCCCCGCGTGAGTACCAGGTTCCCGCAGGGCCCCGCGTGAGTAGCAGGAGCCCACATGCCCCCGCCCTCAGTAAGCTCGGCCCAAGGCCCTGCTCCGCTGCGCCGTACACTTGGGCCGAGGCTTAGGCTTGTCGGATAAACCCTCGAGGGATGGCATCGGTGGCTCCTTGGCGGTCTCGGACGCGAACACGCGGGCGCAGCAGCACACCCGGGGGGCAAGAACCGCCTGCCGGGCCCTTCCCAAATGCCTGGAAGCGGCCGCACGAGGGTCCGCCGCGCCGCCCGCCGGAGAGGCCCAGCGACCGTCAAACCCAAACCCACGGAGGCTGCTGGTTCCCCTCCCCGAACCCGCCCCACCCCGGCTGGATGCGCCCTGCGGCTTCGGTCCCCCGCGCTGCGCTGGCCGCGTCCTCCAGCCGCCCCTGTTCGAACGCGGGTCCCCAGTGACTGTCCTCGGGGAGTCCAAGGGCCCGAGACCCCCGGCACACAGGCTGGTCGTCAGCCCACTCCTCACTCCGGCCTTGGCGTTCCCGACGCGGCGAGGCCTGGGGGTTCCGACACGCAAACGCCGTGAGGTAACAAACGGCTGTGAGGAAGTCACGGTGTGAGGCAGTCACGGGGCGCGTCCGGGGCTCCGTCGCGGGAGCATCTCGACTTGGGCTCAGGTCATGATCTCGCTCGGAGACAGACCCCCGGGGAGGCGGGAGGCTCCGCACGCAGCAGGGAGTCTCCCCCTCGGCCCTCCCCCTGCTCTCCAGCTCTCTCTCAAACAAAGAAATCTTTTTTAAAGTCACGCATTTTATGCAGCTCAGAACTTGTTACACAGATGAAAATACCAAATAGCTCCAGCAATTCCATCATGCGGTTAAATGATAACCCCGGGCAGCCAGAGGCCGTCGTGCTATCAGCATCCGTGGAGACAAGAAAACAAACCCAAAGCCACGGAACACACGGAAATCGTCAAGGGTTCCCGGTGACAGCCACAGCGACGCGGAGGGCACTTTCTGCTCCCGCTCACTACAGGGTCTGTGCGAAGGTCCAACACGGTCAGAGCAACTCGGGCCCCACCAGTTTCCACAAGCGACACTCGGAATCTCCTACTGATGAATTCTGGCAACGGAAACAAACGGCGGTAAGTGGGAGTAACAGTGACTAAAGAAAAACTCCAGAAAAATTTCGGGGAGAAGAGAGGGCCAGGATAAACCTGCAGGATGAAGCTATGGTCTCTCAGGAAAAGCACAGAACCAGGAGTTGGAGAGCTGTGAAGCTAGAAAAGATAATGTAAGTCACTACTTCTCAAAATTTCAGCAAACCTCACCTCATAACAAAATTTAAAATGGGAAAGGAATTGTGTTTGTCTCATGTAAAGTTGCCATAAGAAAATAAAAGAAAATGTGGAAAGAATGAGCGCCCTTTAAAGCAACGAAAACTATGCCAATAAAGCCTGCCAACAAATTAGATTAAAACTCTAGCCTAATTTTCCAAAATGAGCCAAAAGAAATCAAGAAAATAATTGAAGATATGAAAAGACAACATCATTAAGAATTAGAAAGACTCAAGAGATTAGGTGATGGAACTCAGGAAATTTAGAAATAAATAATTTCAAAAAGGAAAAATAAACCAGAAAAAATGCAAACACAATGAGTAATGCTATAAAGATATGACAACTAAAAAGAGGAAGTATTAATGTAAAAAAAACAAAAGCACGTTCTTTTGGGGTTAAAAAAAAAAAACATATAAAAGACAGTAAAGAGAAAAGAGAAGGGTACCTGTGATGAAGGATAGGCAGGCACAGACCAGGGACCTCGCCCCCACGAGAAAACCACCCTTAAAAGGATTTTACACCACCAAGCAAGGAGCCCTCCATGCCTCCCCATGTGACAGAAAGGTGACAAAAACCTGACTGGACGACAGGCACAGGAAGGGGCAATCAGACTGAATAGCCCACTAACGAGGCCAGAAAACCCTGCAGGCTTAGAAACTCCCGTGGCAGCCCTCCCGGGTGCCCTCCCTCCTGCGGGGCTTCATACTGTCACTTTGCTGTCGTTCAGGGAATCGTGCTCGCTGCCCAGCACTGTGTCTGGTCAACTTCTTCACTTTCTGAAGGCGCGTGACCATGAGCCGCCCACACGGATGGAGGAAGAATCCTGTGACACCTGGGGGGCTCTGGCGGATGGCGCTAGACTCTCAGGCTCAGGTCAGGAGATCCTGCTCCACATCAAGCTCCCAGTCCTTTCTCCCTCTGCCCGCCCCCTCTCTCTAAATAAGTAAGTAAATAAATAAATAAGGATTGAGAGGAAGTCTCAAATGTAGAATGCAAAGAAATAACCCAACATATTATAGGAGCCCCTGAAGAAAAAAAATCCAGAACAATGGAACACATTAAAAAAAAAAAATTCACTAAAATGGAAAAAAAGATTTAAAAGTATGTATACATGAATATTACATTGTATACTTGGGCAAAGTTTCCAAAGTGATCAACAAAAACACATATTCCAGTCAAATTCTAGCAAAAGAAAATAAAAACACTTTGGGAATCCAGGTTAAAAGGAATAAAGTATTGATATATGCTGGTTATAACATGGTTGAACTTTGAAAACATTGTGCTAAGTGAAATAAATCAGACATAAAAGCCGAGATATATTATTTCGTTAATATAAAATATCTAGAAAGAGTAAATTTGTAACGATATGAAACAAATGGTGGTTGCCGGATATTAGGGGGAGGTAGAAATGAGAACTGAATGGTTAATAGGTGTGGGGTTTCCTCTTAGGGTGATGAAAATATTTTGGAATGAGATACAGATGATGGTTGAAAAATACTATGAATGCACGGAATATCACTGTTTTGCAAACTTTAAAATGGTGAAGTTTATATTGTAAATTTCACCTAAATTAAAAAATGAAACTTAACCAAGTTAAGGAAACGATCACCAGTACTGGGACCTATTCACTGAGAACGCGGCATGAGTTCTGTGGCATTCAAGGGGAGGAAAGAAAAAAAAAAAAAAAAGAGCATAACCTGAGGCTAATCATGAGGAAACATCAGACAAATGCATACTGAGAGACAGTCTACACAGTAGCCATATTCTTTAAAAATGTCAAGGTCATGAGAGAAAAGGGAAAACTGGGAAACGTTCCAAACAGAGATTAAAGAGACAACCAAATGTAATACGCAATCCTTGATTGTATCCTGTACCCATGAAGCAAGCTGTTGAAGCAAAGAGCAAGACATTGTAGAGTGCGTGGGCTGGAGGATGGAATTCAATGTTAATCTGGTGATGCTGATGGACATACTGTGGTCATAAAGAAGAACGTCCTTGTTTTTAGTAGAAAGTCACAGACGTAATAACGGGTAATGGGACCATCACATCTGCTACTTAATATCTAATGGTTCAGAAAAAAATTATGTATGTGTGTTATGTATTATATAGTGCATGCATAAATGTTATGTATTTGTGTATATAAGTATGTATGCATATGTGTGTAATATACACATAAATACACACATATTATATATGTAAGGGGGGGTGAGAGAAGAAATGATTTTCCCAAGGTAGTAAAATTTCAACAAATGAAAAGCCATGTGAAGATTCTGTGGAGTTCTTCGTACTACTCTTGAAACACTTCTGTACAACAGAAACTTAACTTCCTTTTTTTTTTTTGAAGAAAGGAAGATTATACCATAATTCCTGGACTCTACTCCTTAACCTATAACGAAAAGGGGATACAGGCAGGAGAGGACAAGGATCAAGGCCAGTTTTCTTTAGGTCTATACTGTTTTATAGAATCAATATTGAAAACAGGGAACTTTTTACTAAATTATAAAGAAAAACTAAATTCAAAAATGGCAATTTCTGAAAATTAAAAAAAAAAGATCCTAAATATGAATCCAGTTGGTACAACACCACAAGGCATGAGCCTTCCCATGTGATTCTGAAAGAGAGTAATTTGACCTAATCTCTCTGAAGGGACATGTCAGAAGGACAAAAGAAGTACAAGTACATTTCAGACTCACTTCAGTAATCATACAGGTGGGTGGCACCGCCCCAGCAAGTACAGAGGCGAGCACAGAATTGCGATTCTGAATCTGGGGTGTGAAGGGGTGTGTCAAGGAACACAGTGGTATTCTAATTCTGTTACCTTTGGTGCTGACAGCTGGGATTCTTAATGCAGGTAAAGGGAGATTTATCCGTAAAACAAATCATTAAGTAAAAACCACAGTCTGACTCTGACCTGGAACAAGGAGTACAAACTGCTAACAGAGCTTTATCTTAACAAACAAAAGAACTGTCTACTGAAACAACCAGTTCCCGCAACAATGCGCACCCCCAAGTTGTGGGTGAAAACACTATTTCCCACTGAGGAAGTAAAGTTCTTTGGACAAACGGCAGACTGAAGATCCGGGACAGGAAATAAACGGAGGGTAAGTAGAAGGCTGAGGTGCCCTAATGATTGATATGAAAAATTCACCATTGACTAGAATTAGTAACTGCCGCGGATTGAAACAATCTAATTCTATAAGCTAACAATAATAACTCATCACTCAACCTTAAAAAAGGCTAGAAAACAAATTCATTACTTTGAGAACCAGCAAATAAAGGGTAAAAATCAACCATTTATCTTAACTTTCTTATAAATGGTTTCACTAGTTAACCCAATAGTAGATGAAGGGCATTTTCCCTTAGAAGTACTATGCTAATAAACGTAAAAGTAATGACAGAATAGGAACATTCACTATCAATCCCTACAAGTTAACAATAGATAAGTTATCTATGTAAGGATAGATAGTTAACTATCAATCCCTACAAGTTAATCAAAGCATTGAGCATCAATGGCTACTAATATCAAACGAGAAACAAGCGAGAGCAACCTTAACTCCCGATGTCAGAATACTACAGCACTACAAAATCATACCTGATTCTGATTAAAGCTCGATGGTTGATTAATATTTCCCAGGAAATTCAGAAAACTGAGGAACATGTCAAGCTATTCCCCAGGGATGCTATCATGAAAACCCAGACTGTGGGACACTCTACAGTACCAAGGATCGGCTTTGTACAACACTGATTTGTTACACAGGAAGAAAGAGGGGAAGAGAATACTATAGGTTAATACAGACTGAAAAGACATGAAAAACTGCAAATTATGGCCCCATTGGGGAATACGGATTGTCTTTAACACAAGCAAATTGAAAACATTGTGAGGTTGACAAGACAACTGTTAATTTGAACTGGGCTACCTATTGACATTACTGGAGATTTATTATTAATTACTTTAATGTGATAATGGCATGTAATTGTATTTAACAGAGTTTTCTCTTACAGAGATTCACGCAGAATTATTTATGGATGAAATGATATGACGCTGGAGTCTGCATCAAAGTAACAAGAGGAGTGAGCTCAGGAATGAGCATATGGACGAACAGAACGGCCCTAAGTCATAGCGTGGATGTGGTGATGGATATATGAGGACACTATTCTGGGAACCTCGGCACGTGCTGGAAATTTTGTATAGTAAAAATTACAAGCGATTTACAACTATTATAATGAACTCAATTTAACTGCTCTTAGTGACAGTTTTGTATTATAAAATTTTACATGCATGATGTGAAAATACTAAGACGAGGAGAGCTGCAGCTTTCGGAGAGGCCCGTCCCATCGCTACTGCTTGGTAGTTTCCTTCTCATCAGTTCAAGGTACATTCTCAGCTACTCAGCTTTGCATCGACATTCTAATTTAACTGTGAGATTGTTATCACAGGTCCAGAGAGAGATTCCTCTAATAGCCACACACTTAAGATAGTTATTTTTAATGCCTCCAGTAAATGAAACAGCAGAGTTCTGAAGTGAGGCAAAGGTACGCTTGACATTAAAGGTTTATTTTAGGGAGTGAAACTCAATCACACACACACATATACGTATATATACACATACACAAACATCTTTAAAAATAGAAACAAGGGAAATCTGAAAATAGGATAGAAAGAAATAAAATTTTTTAAAAGATATATTTATTTATTTGACAGAAAAAGCACTAGCAGGGGGAAAAGAAGAGGGAGCTACAAAGTGAAAGGAAGAAGCAGACACCACATTGAACACAGAGCCTGATGAGGGACTTGATCTTAGGACCCTGGAATTGTGACCTGAGCTGAAGGCAGATGCCCAACCAACCGACTGAGTCATCCAGGCACTCCTTTATTTTTTTTTTACAGAAATAAATTTTAAAAGTGCTATTTTCAGTCCAACTCTATCCATTTTGAAATGCTAATTATGAACGTTCATATTTCTGTTAACTCATCAGAAAATGACTTTGATGTGTTAATTTTCACAATAAAATCTTTAACATTCAACTTATTAAAAATTTAAGAGGCTAGAAAATACTGATTAGCACAGAAATTTTGTTTTTACATCACATTTTTAAAATATAAAGCAATGCTTTCTTGAAATTTCTAAAGACTATGATTCAAAAGATACAGTATTCTTAAAATGCAATTAGGTCATACTGGAATCTTGGAATCTATTTTATTTAAAAGTGATGAAGAAGGCATATATGTGTTAACAGTATTGTGTGACTGGAAAAATACTACTTTAGGAATAGATAAAAATTCTAATTCTAAATTTCATTATCTATGAGGCCTACAGAAGGTCATGTATTGTCTGGAATACAATTTCTTTCATTAGGACCATAAATTGGGAATGAATTGTTTCTATACACACTTTCTATCATTTCAATTATTTCAATGAATAATTTCAAATGAATAAAAGATATTTCCTCACCTTTACAATGGGATGAGTAATACTTTACTGGGCTCTTTGAGTCTAGTGCTATAGAAAAGCTGGGTACAATTATTAGCACAGAGTTTCTCAAAAAGTCACCCTGTGCTGGTAGAACCTGACTCTTCTTTTATCCTTAGGAGCCGTAAATGAACTGGAAATAGCCAAGAACAAGAAGCTATCCTTGGATGACTTCTGAAGAACAGACTGTTTAGTTCTAAAGCTTAACCTCAGTATCTACCTGATTTGGGAACAACTCAGATTCCAGGTAGTGTTTCTCGGAAAGGAGGTCAAAGAGATATTTGAGAAGTCCGGAAATCTGGAAACTGAAGCAGCAGAGAAATAAATTGTGCCATACAGGGTCAGTGCTCCTAATTACTACAGGCACAGAATCTCCACCACTCTCACTGATGGCCACAAAGGAGGAAGAGAGTTTTATTATGTCCTATAACCTGTGAGTCCTAAAAAACACTTAAGGAAGAAGGTACTTTCAGTAATAGTTGCGAACATTTCTTTTTAGTGTGCTACATGAATTTTTAAATCAAAATTCCTACTTGAAGTTTAGTATTGATAAATATTGGGATGCCTGGGTGGCTCAGTGGGTTAAAGCCTCTGCCTTCAGTTCGGGTCATGATCCCAGGGTCCTGGATTAAGCCCTGCATTGGGCTCTCTACTCAGCGGGGAGTCTGCTTCTCCCCCTCTCTCTATCTGCCTGCCTCTCTGCCTACCCGTGATCTCTGTATATCAAATAAATAAATCTTTAAAAAAATATTGATAAATATTTTATTGAAACTGTCCATTTAATTTGAATATTAATTTATATATTGATATTTCTTTTTCACTTTCCTTTTGACCCACTTCACCCATTTCTCCCAAACCACAGCACCTGCCTTAGATGACTACGAGCTGATTTCTCCATGAGCTTGGCTTTTTAAAAAATTTATTTAAGATTCCACATATATAACAGATGATAGGGCATTTTTCTCTCTGACTTATTTCACTTAGCATAATGCTCTCAAGGTCCACTCATGTTGCCACAAATGGCAAAATTTCATTCCTTTTTATGGTTGAGTAATACTCCATTGTGTGTGTCTACACCTAACCCTATATATCACACCTTCTTTATCCGTTCATCCATCCACGGACATTTAAGTTGTTTCTCTATCTTGGCTATTGTAAGTTAGTGTTTTTATCTCCTTTGGATAAATAACCAGAAGTTGAATTGCTGGATCATTTCATAGCTCTATTTTTAATTTTTTGAGGAAACTTCATATTGTTTTCCGCAGTGGATATACCCATTTACATTCCCATCGACATGCACAGGGATCCCTTTCCTCCACATCCTTGCCAACCTGTGTTATTTCTATCTTTTTGATACTAGCTATTCTAATAGATACGAGGTGATAGTTCACTGTGGTTTTGAGTCATATTTCCCTACTAAAGATTAATGATGTAGACCATCTTTTCATGTACCTTTTGGCCATTTTTACGTCTTCCTTGAAAAAATGTCTGTTCAGATCTTCTGCCCAATTTTTAAACAGATTGTTTCTTCATTATTGAGTTGTATCAAGTTCTTTATGAATTTTGGATATTAACAGATATAGGATTATATATCAGATATATGATTTGAAATTTTTTCTCCCATTCTGTAGGTTGGCTTTTCATTTTGTTGATTTCCTTCATTGTGCAGAAGCTTTTTGCTTTGCTATAGTCCCACTTACTTATTTTGGCTTATGCTGCCTTAGGACTTCGTGTCAGATTCAAACATCACCACAAAATCTATGTCAAGGAGATTAATGCCTATATTTTCTTCTAACAATTTTATGGTTTCAGGTTTAATGTTCAAAGTCTTTAATCCATTTTGAGTAAATTTTTGCATATGGTACAGTTTCACTCTTTTGCGTGTGACTCTCCAGTTTTCCCATCACCATTTGTGGAAAAGACTGCCTTTTCCCCATTGCATATTCTTGGCTCCTCTGTCATAAATTAATTGACCATATTTGTGTGGGTTTATTTCTGGGCTCTCTATTCTGTTTCATTGATTTAAATGTCTCTTTTTTAGGCTAATATCATATATTTTTTTTATTTTACTTCTAATTTATTTATTTTTTTCGACGTAACAGTATTCATTGTTTTTGCACAACACCAGTACTAAATGCAATACATGCCCTCCCTATTACCCACCACCTGGTTCCCCCAAACTCCCACCCCCAACCCTTCAAAACCCTCAGGTTGTTTTTCAGAGTCCATAGTCTCTTATGGTTCGCCTCTCCTTCCAATTTTTTTTTTTAATAAACATATAATGTATTTTTATCCCCAGGGGTACAGGTCTATGAATCGCCAGGTTTACACACTCCACAGCACTCACGATAGCACATACCCTCCCCAATGTCCATAACCCCCTCCCCCTCTCCCAACCCCACCTCCCCCCAGCAACCCCCAGTTTGTTTTGTGAGATGAAGAGTCATTTATGGTTTGTCTCCCTCCCAATCCCATCTTGTTCCATTTATTCTTCTCCTATCCCCCTAACCCACAATGTTGCATCTCCATGTCCTCATATCAGGGAGATCATATGATAGTTGTCTTTCTCCGATTGACTTATTTCACTAAGCATGATACCCTCTAGTTAAATCCACGTCATCGCAAATGGCAAGATTTCATTTCTTTTGATGACTGCATAGTATTCCATTATGTATATATACCACTTCTTCTTTATCCATTCATCTGTTTATGGACATCTAAGTTCTTTCCATAGTTTGGCTATTGTAGACATTGCTGCTATAAACATTCGGGTACACGTGCCCCTTCGGATCACTATGTTTGTATCTTTAGGGTAAATACCCAGTAGTGCAATTGCTGGGTCATAGGGTAGTTCTATTTTCAACATTTTGAGGAACCTCCATGCTGTTTTCCAGAGTGGTTGCACCAGCTTGCATTCCCACCAACAGTGGAGGAGGGTTCCCCTTTCTCCGCATCCTCGCCAGCATCTGTCATTTCCTGACTTGTTAATTTTAGCCATTCTGACTGGTGTGAGGTGATATCTCATTGTGGTTTTGATTTGTATTTCCCTGATGCCGAGTGACGTGGAACACTTTTTCATGTGTCTGTTGGCCATCTGGATGTCTTCTTTGCAGAAATGTCTGTTCATGTCCTCTGCCCATTTCTTGATTGGATTGTTTGTTCTTTGGGTGTTGAGTTTGCTAAGTTCCTTATAGATTTTGCATACTAGCCCTTTATCTGATATGTCATTTGCAAATATCTTCTCCCATTCTGTCAGTTGTCTTTTGGTTTTGTTAACTGTTTCCTTTGCTGTTCAAAAGCTTTTGATCTTGATGAAATCCCAATAGTTCATTTTTGCCCTTGCTTCCCTTGCCTTTGCCGTTGTTCCTAGGAAGATGTTGCTACGGCTGAGGTCGAAGAGGTTGCTGCCTGCATTCTCCTCAAGGATTTTGATGGATTCCTTTCTCACACTGAGGTCCTTCATCCATTTGGAGTCTATTTTCGTGTGTGGTGTAAGGAAGTGGTCCCATTTCATTTTTCTGCATGTGGCTGTCCAATTCTCCCAGCACCATTTATTGAAGAGGCTGTCTTTTTTCCATTGGACATTCTTTCCTGCTTTGTCGAAGATTAGTGGACCATAGAGTTGAGGGTCGATTTCTGGGCTCTCTATTCTGTTCCACTGATCTATGTGTCTGTTTTTGTGCCAGTCCCATGCTGTCATGATGATGACAGCTTTGTAATAGAGCTTGAAGTCCGGAATTGTGAAGCCACCAACTTTGGCTTTCTTTTTCAATATTCCTTTGGCTATTGGAGGTCTTTTCTGGTTCCATATAAACTTTAGGATTATTTGTTCCATTTCTTTGAAAAAAATGGATGGTATTTTGATAGGGATTGCATTAAATGTGTAGATTGCTTTAGGTAGCATAGACATTTTCACAATATTTATTCTTCCAATTCAGGAGCATGGACATTTTTCCATTTCTTTGTGTCTTCCTCAATTTCTTTCATGAGTACTTTATAATTTTCTGCATTTGGAGCGGAGTGTTTTGGGTTTTCCACATATAGTATCATATCATCTACGAAGAGTGATAGTTTGACTTCTTCTTTGCCAATTTGGATGCATTTCTTTTTGCTGTCTGATTTCTGAGGCTAGGACTTCTAGTACTATGTTGAATAGCAGTGGTGATAATGGACATCCCTGCCGTGTTCCTGACCTTAGCGGAAAAGCTTTCAGTTTTTCTCCATTGAGAATGATATTTGTGGTTGGTTTTTCATAGATGGCTTTGATTATATTGAGGTATGTGCCCTCTATCCCTACACTTTGAAGAGTTTTGATCAGGAAAGGATGCTGTACTCTGTCAAATGCTTTTTCAGCATCTATTGAGAGTATCATAGGGTTCTTGTTCTTTCTTTTATTAATGTGTTCTATCACATTGATTGATTTGCGGATGTTGAACCAACCCTGCAGCCCTGGAATAAATCCCACTTGATCGTGGTGAATAATCCTTTTAATGTACTGTTGAATCCTATTGGCTAGTATTTTGGTGAGAATTTTTACGTCTGTGTTCATCAAGGATATTGGTCTGTAGTTCTCTTTTTTAGTGGGATCCTTGTCTGGTTTTGGGATCAAGGTGATGCCTCATAAAATGAGTTTGGAAGTTTTCCTTCCATTTCTATTTTTTGGAACAGTTTCAGGAGAATAGGAATTAGTTCTTCTTTAAATGTTTGGTAGAATTCCCCTGGGAAGTCTTCTGGCCCTGGGCTCTTGTTTGTTTGGAGATTTTGGATGACTGTTTCAATCTCCTTACTGGTTATGGGTAGGTTCAGGTTTTCTATTTCTTCCTGGTTCAGTTGTGGTAGTTTATATGTTTCTAGAAATGCATCCATTTCTTCCAGATTGTCAAATTTGTTGGCGTAGAGTTGCTCATAGTATGTTCTTATAATTGTCGGTATTTCTTTGATGTTAGTTGTGATCTCTCCTCTTTCATTCATGATTTTATTTATTTGGGTCCTTTCTCTTTTCTTTTTGATGAGTCTGGCCAGGGGTTTATCAATCTTATTGATTCTTTCAAAGAACCAGCTCCTAATTTCATTGATTTTTTTCTATTGTTTTTTTTTTTTTTTTTTTTTTTTTTGGTTTCTATTCCATTGATTTCTGCTCTGATCTTTATGATTTCTCTTCTCCTGCTGGGTTTAGGGTTTCTTTCTTGTTCTTTCTCCAGCTCCTTTAGGTGTAGGGTTAGGTTGTGTACTTGAGACCTTTCTTGTTTCTTGAGAAAGGCTTGTACCGCTATATATTTTCCTCTCAGGACTGCCTTTGCTGTGTCCCACAGATTTTGAACCATGGTGTTTTCATCATCATTTGTTTCCATGAATTTTTTTCAATTCTTTAATTTCCTGGTTAACCCATTCATTCTTTAGAAGGATGCTGTTTAGTCTCCATGTATTTCGGTTCTTTCCAGCTTTCCTCTTGTGATTGAGTTCTAGCTTCAGAGCACTGTGGTCTGAAAATATGCAGGGAATGATCCTAATCTTTTGATACCAGTTGAGACCTGTTTTGTGACCCAGGATGTGATCTATTCTGGAGAATGTTCCATGTGTACTAGAGAAGAATGTATATTCTGTTGCTTTGGGATGAAATGTTCTGAATATATCTGTGATGTCCATCTGGTCCAGTGTGTCATTTAAGGCCTTTATTTCCTTGTTGATCTTTTGCTTGGATGATCTGTCCATTTCAGGGAGGGGAGTGTTCAAGTCTCCTACTATTATTGTATTATTATTGATGTGTTTCTTTGATTTTGTTATTAATTGGTTGATAAAGTTGGCTGCTCCCGCGTTAGGGGCATAGATATTTAAAATTGTTAGATCTTCTTGTTGGACAGGCCCTTTGAGTATGATATACTGTCCTTCCTCATCTCTTATTATAGTCTTTGGCTTAAAATCTAATTGATCTGATATAAGGATTACAACCCCCGCTTTCTTCTGATGCCCATTATCATGGTAAATTGTTTTCCACCCCCTCACTTTAAATCTGGAGGTGTCTTCGCGTCTAAAATGAGTTTCTTCTAGGCAACATACTGATGGGTTTTGTTTTTTTTTATCCATTCTGATACCCTGTGTCTTTTGATTGGGGCATTTAGCCCATTAACATTCAGGGTAACTACTGAGAGATATGAATTTAGTGCCATTATTAGCCTGTAAGGTGACTGTTACTGTATATTGTCTCTGTACCTTTCTGATCTACTACTTTTAGGCTTTCTGCTTGCTTAGAAGACCCCTTTCAATATTTCCTGTAGAGCTGCTTTGGTGTTTGCAAATTCTTTCAATTTTTGTTTGTCCTGGAAGCTTTTGATCTCTCCTTCTATTTTCAATGATAGCCTAGCTGGATAGAGTATTCTTGGCTGCATGTTTTTCTCGTTTAGTGCTCTGAATATATCATGCCAGCTCTTTCTGGCCTGCCAGGTCTCTGTGGATAAGTCTGCTGCTAATCTAATATTTTTACCATTGTATGTTATAGACTTCTTTTCCCGGGCTGCTTTCAAGATTTTCTCTTTGTCACTAAGACTTGTAAATTTTCCTATTAGGTGATGGGGTGTGGACCTATTCTTGTTGAATTTGAGGGGGGTTCTCTGCATCTCCTGGATTTTGAGGCTTGTTCCCTTTGCCATATTAGGGAAATTCTCTCCAATAATTCTCTCCAATAGACCTTCTGCTCCCCTCTCTGTTTCTTCTTCTTCTGGAATCCCAATTATTCTAATGTTTCGTCTTATGGTGTCACTTATCTCTCGAATTCTCCCCTCATGGTCCAGTAGCTGTTTGTCCCTCTTTTGCTTGGCTTCTTTATTCTCTGTCATTTGGTCTTCTAGATCACTAATTCTTTCTTCTGCCTCATTTGTCCTAGCAGTGAGAGCCTCCATTTTTGATTGCACCTCATTAATAGCTTTTTTGATTTCTACTTGGTTGGATTTTAGTTCTTTAAGTTCTCCAGAAAGGGCTTTTATATCTCCAGAGAGGGTTTCTCTAATATCTTCCATGCCTTTTTTGAGCCCGGCTAGAACGTTCAGAATCATCATTCTGACCTCTTGATCTGACATATTACCAAAGTCTGTGTTGATTAGGTCCCTAGCCTTTGGTACTGCCTCTTGTTCTTTTATTTGTGGTGATTTTTTCCGCCTTGTCATTTTGTCCAGATAAGAGGATATGAAGGATCAAATAAAATACTAAAAGGGTGGCAAAGACCCCAGAAAAATGCGCTGTAACCAAATCAGAAGATACCCCAAATTGTGAGGGGGAGAAAGGGGATAAAAAGAGGTTCAGAAAAAAAAAAGAAAAAAATTTAAAAAATAAAACAAATAAAGAAAAAAATATAAAAAAGAAAGAAAAAATATATATATTTAGATCAACTAGTCAAAAAACGTTAAAAAAAGGGTAAAAATTTTAAAAAATTTAGAAGAGGAAGAAAAAAGAAAGAAAAAAAAATTGGAAAAAGAAAAAAAAAATTGAATTAACCGCAAGACTAAAGAATCATGGGGAGAAAGCCATGAGTTCCGTGCTTTGCTTTCTCTTCCTCTGGAATTCCGCTGCTGTCTTAGGAATTGGACCTGCTTTCCTTGATAGATGAACTTCGTCCTGGCCGGATATTTTGTTGATCTTCTGGAGGAGGGGCCTGTTGTAGTGACTCTCAAGTGTCTTTGCCTGAGGCTGGATTGCACCGCCCTTACCGGGGGCCGGACTAAGTAATCGGCTCGGGTTCGCTTTTGGGAGCTTCTGTTCCCTGAACACTTTCCGTAGAGTTCCGGAGGACGGGAATGAAAATCACGGCCTCCCAGTCTCCGGCCTGGAGGAGCCGAGAGCCCGGGGCCCCACTCCTCAGTGCGCCCCCGGAGGACAGCACCCCATCACTCCCGTATCCCCAGCCTCTAGCCTCGCTCCGAGCTCACCCAGCCCGCGACCAATTCAAGGTAACCCCGAGCTGAGAGTTCAGTCCTCGGCTCTGTCTCTGTAGCCAGCTTCTCTGTTCTAATACCTGTGAGCTCTGCGACACTGCGACATCCCCGATCCTTCTGTGACCCTGCGGGACCTGGGGCCACGCTGACCCCGCGTGGGCTTCACCCCGGTTTAGCCTCTGGAGCAATGTCTCTCAGTGCAACAGACTTTTAAAAGTCCTGATTTTGTGCTCCGTTGCTGTGCCGCTTGCCGGGAGCCGGCCCCTCCCCCTGCGGTCTATCTTCCCGTCGTTTTAGATTCACTTCTCCGCCAGTCCTACCTTTCAGAAAGTGGTTGATTTTCTGTTTCTAGAATTGCTGTTCTTCTTCTCTTCGATCTCCTGTTGGATTTGTAGGTGTTTAATATTTAGATAAGCTATTGAGCTGATCTCCTGCTATCTGATGTAGTCTCAGCCTGCTACTTCTCCGCCATCTTGACGCCTCCTAATATCATATTATTTTAATTACTATAGCTTGGTAATACGGCTTGAAATCAGTAACCACGATGCTTCCAGCTTTGTTTTTATCCTCAAGACTGCTTTGGCTAACCAAGATCTTTTTTTTTTTCCTATAAATTTTAAAATAGTTTTTTATACTTCTGTGAAGAACACCACTGGAATTTTTATAGAACTGCATTGAATCTATACTGCTTCATGCAGAATGGGCATTTTGACAATATTAATTCTTCCAATCCATGACATGGAATACCTTCCCATTTGTTTGCCTTCAATTTCTTTCATTACTGTCTTGCAGTTTTCAGTGTTATGTCTTTCACCTCCTTCATTAAACTGATTCCTAAGTATTTTATTCTTTTTGATGCAACAGTAAATGCAACTGTTTCCTTAATTTCTCTCATAGTTCATTACTGCCATATAGAAATGCAGTAGATTTTTGTGTATGATTTTGCATCCTGCAACTTTACTGAGTTTAGTACTTTTAACAGTTTTTTGATAAAGCTGTTAGGGTTCTCTGTAATGTCATGTAATCTGCAAATAGTGGCAGCTTTACTTCTTCCTTTCCAATATGGATGATTCCCCCCAATTGCTCTGGTGAGGATTTCCAATACTCTACGGAATACAAGTGGCAAGAGGGGGCATCTTTGTCTTTGTCTTTCAGCTTTTCAGCACTGAGTATGTTCCTGGTGGACTTGTCATACATGGCCTTTATTATATTCAGGCACGTTCCCTCTATACCTGCTTTGTTCAGAGATATTATCATAAGTGGATGTTGAATTCTGTCAGAAGCTTTTTCCGCCATCTATTGAGATAATCATATGATTTGTGTCCTTCATTTTGTTAACGTGGTATAACACACTGACTAATTTATGAGCGTTGAACCATCTTTGCAATCCTGGAATAAGCTCCACTTGACCATGTGCATGATCATTTTAATGTATTAATGAATTTGGTTTGCTAATATTTGTGGAATATTTTTGCATCTATGTTCATCAGGGATATTGGCCTATAAATTTCTTTTCTTGTAATAAATCCCCTTCTGGTTTGGGAATCAGGGTCATGCTGGCCTCATAAAATTAGTTTTGAAGAGTTCCCCCCTTTTCTGTTTTTTGGCAGAGGTTAAGAAGAATTGGTATCAATTCTCTGAATGTTTGGTAGAATTCACCAGTGAAGCCATCCGGTCCTGGACTTCAGTTTATTGAGGTTTCTTGATTACTCATTCAACGTCCTTACTAGAATCAGTCTGCTCAGTTGATAAGCATCTACTTTCAGCTCAGGTCACGATCCCAGGGTCCTGTGATGGAGTCCCGCATATGGCTCCTGGCTCAGCAGGGAGCTTGCTTCTCCCCCTGCTTGTGCTCACTTGCTCTCTTTGTCTCTCCGACAAATAAATGAATAAAATCTTAAAAAAATAAAAAAGATATCAGTCTGCTCACATTTCCTGTTTCTTCTTGATGCAGTTTTGGCTGGTCACATGTTTCTAGGAATGTAACCAACCATTTCTTCCAGGCTGTCCAATTTGTTGCATGTAACTGTTCATAGTAGCCTCTTACACTCCTTTGTGTTTCTGTAGTACCTATCTTAACAGTTCTCATTGTTTATTTTATTTATTTGAGTCCTCTCTGTTTCCTTCTTGGTAAGGCCAGTTAAAGGTCTATCAATTTTGTTTATCCTTTCTAATGAAACAACTTAGTTTCAGTGATTTTTTTTTTAAATAGATGTACACATATTTCAATTGAATTAATAAAGATATCAGTTTCATAACATAAAATGAAAAACAATTTGAAAATAAATCTCTATTACTAAATTTCATGCTTCCCAATAAACAAATAAAACATTAACAAATAAAACATCAAATTGACTAAGACAATTTTAATATAAGAGGAGACTGAAGGGAAGGCCTATCATTCAGTTCCAAGAATGAAATGAGATTATGAATATAAATTATATGTATGCATGTGGTATGTGTGTGGTATGAGAAGTATTACACATACGCGTATGTGTACATATAGACACATGAATTTGTTCAAGTGTAACAACTGTATTTGTTCTTAGAAATTAACCAATCACTATACGTAAGTTTAAGTTTTAAAAGGCCGCTGATGAGAACTAATTCCTAGTTATAATTATCACTAATTAGCATTTTAAATAAACCTGACAAATTCTATACTGAAGTATAAAAGGAATTTGGAGAAATTTGAGAGGAAGAAATACAATATTTAAAGGATATATAGCACACAGTAGATAAAAAAGGAAATTTTAAAAGAAATGAGAAGGTCAAGAAAATAACAGTATAGCCAGAGGTTATTCACTGTTTACCTACATTAGAAACAAATTATTTAAAATTTAATTTCTTGACATAGATGAAATATAAAAAATATAAAGAAGTTCAACACTTTTCTTTTGAATAAAAATAAAGAACAGTTACTTAGTATACTTAAGGTGTTTTCTGTCTGAAAGCAAAAAGGACCTAGGATTATATTTCTAAAAGTGAAGATTTGAATTTCCATTCTTTTACTTTGAGTTCATATTTCCATTCTTTGGCGCTGTTTGTCTCTCTGCCTTGAAACTTTTCTCCCATATTAAGCATGCATTTGAGAGCTTCCCTCTCACAGAAATGGTCACTGCCTGATGTCTGAGTCTCCATATATTCTCCATCACACTATTTAAAATTACTCACTTATACATGCTTTCATCCACTAAACCAAAAGTTCTCAAATGCAAAAAACTGTGCATAATACATGAATTTTAACCCCAAACGTGACACATACTGGGTACTCAGGAAATATTTAATTGGCTGATGAATGATGGAACGGATGCATGGAAGTACCAACAGTAAGGGTTGGCAATGATAGCCCTTCATCTTTTTTTTAAGATTGACTGATTGATTTGAGAGAGAGAGTGAGAGTGAGAGAGAGCACAAGCAGGGTGAGCAGCAGAAGGAGAAGGAAGCAGGCTCCCCACTGAGCAGGGAGCCTGATACAGGGCTTGATCCCAGGACCCTGAGATCATGACCTGAGCAGAAGGCAGACTATTAATCTAAGCCATGCAGGCGCCCCAACCCTTCATCATTTTCACCTGAAATTTTAGTAAAAAATGTTTCAATGCAAAGAAATCGATCTTGGTATATTAACATTATATCATTGTATTAATTCCTACAACACTCCACAACATGCACACAGTCACGCATGCATTCATACACACACACACACACACACACACACACATTCCAAGTTAAAATATAAACTCTGTTAGTTCGGACTCCACATATTTAAAATTTCATAGCTTTTACAGGAGTAGGGCTGACTTAAATTTATTACTGACTAATTCGAAATCTACAGATTGGGGAAATATAAGTTCCTCTTTCAAGGAATAAATCTATTCTTTGTCAATAAAGAGGGAGAACTAGACAATCAATAGGGATTTTTCTGAATTATTATTTTAAACAACTGTTTCCATAAGCCAAACTTCCATTAAGCCAAACTTTCATTAAGATTGGATTCACTTTTAAAAAAAGGATTTATCTTTTATAAGAGAATAGGGTTTTTAAATGAAGCAAAAATAATTTTTTAAGAAAGACAGCAAAAGTGAATATATGAACCAACTCCTTAGACATTATAATAGTGATGCATTTTTGTCTATTTTTAATTACTATATAGTTACCAGTAGGAAAAAACTTAAGATGTATCTCATCTTTCCTGCTAAGAAAGGTCAGCTGAGCTATTCCAATAATCTAGAGTGTGCAGGAAACTTCTGGCATCGGAACTAAGTGACAGACTATTTGGTAATTCCAACGTAACAAAACAGTTCTCCATATTCCACCGATCCATGCTTTAAAATTTCCAGTGCTCCTGGGAAGCACTCACAATCAATTAAAAAGCAACCCTTTGTGTCATAAGAGATAGGGGAAAAGGAATTTCCTGTCATAATGAGCGAGATGAGGCAGCAAAACCACAACAGCACTGCTTTGACAGAACAATAAAAAACAGAACAACCTTGTAATCGGGGGGAAAAGGAGAGAGAAGCAAACCACAAAACGGACTCTTAACTATGGAGAACAAAAGGATGGCTACTAGAGAGGGGGGTGGGGGGCGGGTTAGGTAGGTGATGGGGATGAAGGAGGGCACTTGTGATGAGCACAGGTGTTGTATAAAGTGTTGACCACTTCCTTGCACATCTGAAACTAATATTACACTGTATGTTAACTGGAATTCATTTTTTAATTTTTTTTATTTTTTGTCATTAAAAAAAAACCCACAAATATGCATTTGTGTAACACTACATGTAATCAGATCGCATGGATCCCCCTGTTCTGGTTTTACAGCGGAGCTTAACTGTTAAGGATCTTGAAGTTTCCTGATGTAGACAAAGACCATTTTCCAAACACCCAAAACTTTCTCATAAACGGAAATTATAATATTTTTTCAAAAACCCAATCTTTGCCATTGTGATCTGGCATTTACTTAAGATTGAATAAAGCCTACCAGATTTTAAAAAACCAACATTCAAATATATTTACCCAACTCTATCTGATTAAATGCAGAAAGTGTTTTGTGTGCTTTTTATTCACTTTTCAATCGAATACCGTATACTGTATATTCCAGCCCTCACTATCCCAAGGCTTGTCTTCATAAAGGGCAAATCCTGTCTCTGAACTGTCACTGCCGGTCTCCCTTCTCAGCATGTAGGACACAAAGCCCATGAACTGACGCAGGTGAACTAAAGCCGCGACTGATGCCAGTTTTCTGATTGTCAGTCCATCTCTTCCACCGCAAGACTGAAGCACAAGACTGTTCAGAACGGAAAGGCTACACCAGCTAAGTCCTCAAAGCCTCTGGCCTTGTGATTTGGCGTCATCAGTTTGAGATAAGACCAGGCTACTCTTCTTGTACTTCACTTATTCCAGCCCCCTTAGTTAACCTGAGGCTCGCATTCCATTTTTTTTAAAAACAGCCTACTTGATCTACAATTTAAATACCACAGAGTTCACTCACTTTAAAATATAAAATTCAATGTTTTTTCAAATAGTTACAAAGTTGCACAACCATTATCATCATCTAATTGTAGAACATTTTCATCACCCCAAAAGAGGCCTCTGACTCCCATCCTAAGGAAAGAAAGAAGAAAGAAGGGAAAGAGGGAAAGGGGAAGGGGAGAAGAAGGGAACGATGAAGGGAAGAATTCTGCACAGAAAGTGTTCCATCGTGAAAAGGAAAACGATGCTTGCAAAACGGAACAAAAAATGCTGGAAAGATACATGTAATGCAAATTTCATTTTTATTTATTTATTTACTTATTTGAGAGAGAGAGAGAGAGCATGGGGAAGGGCAGAGGGAGAGGATCCCAAGCAGACCCTACACTGAGCACGAAGCCCAAAGCAGGGTTGGATCGCACAATGCCGAGATCACAACCTGAGCTGAAATCAAGAGTCGGCTGCCTGAACAACAGAGCCACCCAGGCACCCTGCGAAACAAATTTTAAAGTGTATTTCTCACACTATTCTAAAGGATTATACTTTCCCTCCTTTTTCATTATTAACCATTATTAGTTATTAACTAGCACAGAATGGGTAGAAAATTCCTAATAAAGGGGGGGGAGGGCTCTGTAAATCAACAATGTTCCTGTAATACCGCTGTGGCACCTTAGTTTCCTTTTACCATTTTGCAAACTATGGAAATGACTTTTAACTGAGAGGGGCTGGACTTCTGCAAAAAAAGAGCAAGACTGGCAATCAGAAAACTGGCATCAGCGCTGCTTTAATGCACCTGTATGCACCCACGTCTTCTGTAAGGGCACAGTCCACGTTCTTCCATACTTCTCCAAATGCACACCTTCTTCTGAGCTGTTCCACACTGACAAAGGATTTGGACAGATGTCAACATTTCATCCAAACTTACTTCTCTTTGAAATTTGCTAGGACAGCAGAATAAGAGTCACATTCTATAGATTAGTACGGGACTCTTCAAAAAGCCAACTCCCAGGAATCATCATTAAACTTCTCAGGATCTGGGCTACATCTCACAGTCAGATATAAATAGCCCTACAGTCTTCTGAGATTAAGTTGCTTTACTACTTAGATGAAACGGATTTCATGAAACACCATTCTAGCTAGCCCTGAGATAGAGAAACCTCAGTAGGCACCACGCTTGAGTCTTAAAAAGAAGGGGGAAAAAAAGTCCCCCAAATGTGCCCTTTACTCCTGATTTCCTCAGGGTTATTGTTTACTCTATCAGAGGGGCCAGAGGACTAACTACATGGAGAAAAGGATCTCAGGATCATATTACTCTATAACAAGGAATTTTAGTTACTTATAGAGTAATTTCTGGGACTGCAAAATGAAACAAGGAAACTTTGTCTAAGGCTTTAAGTACTGCTAAAAGTCATCTTTAAACACCTCAATCAAACATAGTCTGATTAGTTACAATATTATTTCATAAAACCAGAAATTATAGTTTGTTACAAAGGAGTTGAAGGAGGCCCTCAGACACCACACGTTCACTGTTAGAATCCTTTCACAATTATAAAACAGTCATGCAAATAAATTCTACTTAAGAAATTATAAATTACACTAATTACATGAAGTTTGTTGTTTTTTTTTTTTAAGATTTTATTTATTTGACAGCAAGAGAGAGAGAGATCACAAGTAGGCAGAGAGGCAGGCAGAGAGAAAGAGTAAGGGAAGCAGGCTCCTGCCAAGTAGAGAGCAGAGAGCCTGATGTGGGACTCGATCCCAGGACCCCGAGACCATGACCTGAGCCGAAGGCAGCGGCTTAACCCACCGAGCCACCCAGGCGCCCCAGTTTGTTTTTTTTTTAAAGACCAGAACTTGTGCTCGCTTCAGCAGCACATATACTGAAAAGACCAGAACTATTTCTGTCATTGTGTGATTAAAAAATTGACATAGATTCAGTAACACAGAAACTGAAATCACCTTCCTGTCACAAATATTATTTTAGAATAGAACAAAATTAGAAGTCCCTGACATAAAAACTCCTTTTAATGATGAATAGTGTTGCGTTCTCAGAGGAATTGCCAAGCTACTGACACACTTAGCCTTTCCAGCTTCAGCGTTCTTTTGAACTCTCTGGGAGGGCAAGCATCTTATCTTTCCAATCCTCCATGTAGTTCTTGCTAAATTGAGCTCTAAAAAACACACAAATTACTATTTTTCCAAGGAAGCCTGCTGAAGTGTCATAATTTAGAATATGTGCCCACTGGCTAGAGTCATATTAGTAAGTCATAAAAATGATTTGTCTAATGGTAACACAGCTGCAGTCAATATTTCAATTAAAAATCTATACTTGTGCAGCTTCGTTGCAAAGAAAATGACAAAGATTTCAGTAGACATAACAAAAACTGGTTACCGCCTAGGAACCATATAAAAATCAATCAACAATTCAGTTTTCTTAGAAAACAACATTAACACAGTATTTATGTAATATAGCAAAATAAATTTCATGTTTTATAAGCGAACTGAAATAGGAACATCTCTCAACAAACACAATAACCCATTTATGTAATACCATTTATCTTCCCAGAGCTGATTTTAACTCTTAGTCACAATTAGTCCATATGGTGAAGGTAAGACTTCTAAATTGTGCATTTCTTTTATTTAGAGACAATGTCAGACAATTTGAAAGTCTGAAACATACATAAAAGGGATAAACTTGCTTCTCTCAAAAAATAACCTATCTTGAAAAGTAGCAACAAGGTTTCTTTCTTTCCTTCTTTTCTAAGTAGGCGTCTTGTCCAGCATGGAGCCCAACACAGGGCTTGAACTCATTACCCTGAGATCAAGATTCAGAAGCTTAACAGACTGAGCCAACCAGGTGCCCCAAGGTATCTTTCATTCGGTCCCTTATTTAACAATATTTATTTAGTAGGACGCCTGAGAGGCTTAGTTAAGTGTCCAACTCTTGATTTCGGCTCAGATCATGATCTTGGGGTCATAATCTCAGGGTTGTGAGATCAAGTCCAGAATAAGGCTTCGTGCTCAGCAGGGAGTCTGCTTCTCTCCTTCCCTCTCTCTCTCTCTCTCTTAAATAAATAATCTTTAAAAAAATGTACTTACTGAAAATTTATACTGCAGATGATATTATACCATATGCGTGAACAAGACAGAATTAACTTGTGCCCTGATGTTGCTTACACACTATCAGGGAAGACAGATATTGGGAAAAATATAACTGTATATATAATGAGTAATTTTTAAAAAATATTTTATTTATTTGAGAGAGAAAGGGAAAGAGAGAGAATGAGCAGGGGGAGGAGAGGGAGAAGCAGACTCCCCACTGCTCAGGGAACCCAATGTAGGGCTCAATCCTAGGACACTGGGATCATGACCTTAGCTGAGGGTAGATGCTTAAACGACTGAGCCTCTCTGGCACCCCATAATGAGAATTTTTTTTTAAAGATTATATTTATTTATTTGATGGACAGAGACCACAAGCAGGCAGAGAAGCAGGCAGAGACAGAAGGAAGCAGGCTCCCTGCTGAGCAGAGACCCTGATGTGGGGCTCGATCCCAGGACCCTGAGATCATGACCTGCGCTGAGGCAGAGGCTTTAACCCACTGAGCCACACAGGTGCCCTGAGAAAAAATTTTTTAAAGAGTGCTCTGGTGGCGTGTTATAAGAGAACTTTAACTCGTATAAAAAGTAAAGGGGACCTTTCCTAAGAAAATAATGTCTCAGCTACAACTTGAAGGTACGGTGGTTTACTGAGCAGAGGCAACACGGTGTGCGAAGGCTCGAAGGGTAGGACTGCCCGGCATGTGAAGAACTGAAAATAGACCCAAAAGGATGAGAAGCAGAGAAACAGAAGGAGGGACATCAGATGCAACTGAGGAAGAAATGAGACCCTGGAGAAACCTACTGGGCCAGGGGAGCCCTGCAACGGGAAGCAGCCAGCAGCGGCGGGGACGGCGACCGCGTGTAAACCGGCAGATGGAGACAGCGCCGGCCCGCAGCGGCACTAGAAGACAAGTTAACGGCTGCGGCTATGGGTGAGATGAGACGATGACGGGGACGAAGCTTGTCTCCGAGAGGGGAAGAAAGAGAATGAACTGTATTGAAAGGTCTCAGGGACAGGGCTGGTGTCCGAAGAGAAGGGGGCGGCGGGGAGGCAGACAAAAGAGTCGCAGGTTCCGGTTTGGGCAGCAGTGTGGCGCCCACGACGGTCTGGGAGAAGGGACAGAGTCTGGGAAACGATGACAGGTCTTCTAGCAAAGACAAGATCACTTCTCTGACCTGACAGAGTTTTAGACTGGCTGTTCAATCAAAGGTCCTGTTTAAGGAGCTCGAGTTTTCCTGAAAAGGGAAAGAGGACTGGAAACCTATCCGAAGGTCTCCAATGCCCGCTCAGAGGAGGGTGCGTCTGCATGTGAATGCAGAACCGGGTTAATCGTCCGTAAAACAGGGAACTGCTATAAAATATTTCCTAAAGATGAAAAGGAGTTAAAGAATAGTTCATTAGATTTTGCCAAATCATCACTTTCTTATAAAACTGACACAGCTCCTGTTCCGACAGCACAGAATGGTGCAGAGGAAGACAGGCGGCAGTCAGGAGCCCGAAGACAGCGCCCTGGGGAGCAGAGGTCCGTGCTCGAAGCCAGCGCACGTCCTTGATGCCGGGAGGTCGCGCCACACTGAGCAGGAAAGGACGTGTGCGGAGCTCTGAGGCGCAGGGGACCCCGATTCGGCATCTGAAGAAAGCGATGGAGTGGGCGGCGACTAGAGAGAAGGGCCTGGCGGTCCTCGTCTGGGGCAGACGTGAGGAGGTGACCGCGGTGGCCGCGGCACAGTTAGAGGCGGTCGCTTCCACACACGTGCAAGGACCCCTGTGTGGGTCTCTCTGGTCCTGAATGTACTCTCTTCGCCACGTGAGTGGGAATTTCACGCGAAAAAACGGCAGCGCTGCCTGAAAGCCAACAATTTCTACAGGTTGGTCAGATTTCCCTGAGAACAGGAATTGCCCAGTTACATAATGATTTCATTTTCCATTATGATTTTATTTTTAAAATAGGCAAAAACCTAAGGTGCCGGTTAACTGTCCACTTCTTCATTTTGGCGAGGTTGTGATCTCCCGGGACGCGAGATCGAGCCCCACACTGGGCTCCGTGCTCACTGTGGGGTCTGCTTGAGACATCCCTCCCTCTGCCTCAGCCCCTCCGCCCACGTGCACACACTCTCTCTCTTTTGAAATTGGAAAAAAAGAATCTAAAAAATTTTGTAAAAGGCTGATATCAAAGGTTCTATTTTTAAAGAAGTTCCTGAATTCTAGTTTGTGGAAACTGAGAAGGAAGAGGCTGTAAATAAATGCTCTCGCACTGGAAAGAAAGCCCCAGAAAGGCAGCGGGTTTTCTCTGTTTTGTTTCCTACTGAACTCAACGGCAGGCACAGGGTGTCTGCTCAGTGTCTGCAGAACAAACGAACGAACGCACAGGGGACACAGTCTCAGAGCGGGACGAGGAGCACAGGTGCTCATGGAAACCTGCAGGCCCAGGAACTCACAGCACTGCCGGGGGGGGGGGGGGGGGGGGGGCTGGAAGGACGCCCTCAGGGGCCACCAGCTATGGTCCAGTACGGGCTTGAACCAGGAGATTCAAGGCCAAGTGTAGGAAGCCAGATCATCAACTGTACTCTTAAGAATTCTGAAACTATCAGCAATACGTATTACTAATAATGTTTAAGAAATATCGTGAGGGGCGCCTGGGTGGCTCAGTGGGTTAAGCCGCTGCCTTCGGCTCAGGTCATGATCTCGGGGTCCTGGGATCGAGTCCCACATCGGGCTCTCTGCTCAGCGGGGAGCCTGCTTCCCTCTCTCTCTCTCTCTGCCTGCCTCTCTATCTACTTGTGATCTCTCTCTGTCAAATAAATAAAAAATAAAAATCTTTAATTTAAAAAAAAAAAAAAGAAATATCGTGAGAAAATGAATGCATGGCACAAACGGCCAACCTTCGGTCAGAAGGACCCGAGTCCTGAGCTGAACCGTGTCCTCAGTGCTGCGTTCCCGAACACCGGGGGGAAGCCCCTCAACCGTTCCAGCCTCCAGTTTCCTGATCTGCACCATGAGAAGGAAGGTCAAGTCTTTATAAATAAATATCCCGTCATTATAAAGCTGGATGAACCAGGGTGCCACTGGCTACTTTTTAAATTGGATTCAATTTATTTCTGAAATGAGAAGTGGGGTATAAATAAGAAGGTACATTCCTTACTACTTAGCCATTTTTTAACCCATTTTTTTGGATCTATTTGACAAGTAACATAAGTTTAAGATGTACACAAAAACTTTATTTTTTTATCAGGGTTTATTTTCTCAAAATTTATACTGACTTTCAGAAGTGAGAATAAATGGTGAAGTACTCAAGTTCTATACGGTTTTGTCCCAGCCATTAGCACTTTTGAGAAAATAACTTACTAAAACTTTGGTTTAATGCACCATTTGACACCTAACCTTTCCTACAATCTTAGTGTTTAAATATTTGGACATGTTATAATATAAAAATTAAACTAGTAATTTTGGAAAGAATTACACAAAATAAAATTTAAAAGAGCTTTCTCAAAAAGTTACTCGTTTTGTTTTAGAACTATATGACCTTTTTCTCCATCTTTATCCCTACTTGTGAACGCTACTTCTCACATTATTTTTTTTTTTTTTTGAGATTGTATTGATTTATTTGACAGAGACAGCAAGAGAGGGAACACAAGCAGGGGGAGTGGGAGAGGGAGAGGGAGAAGCAGACTGAGCGGGGAGCCCGATGCGGGGCTCGATCCTGGGACCCTAGGATCATGACCTGAGCCAAAGGTAGAGGCTCAATGACTGAGCCATCCGGGTGCCCCTATTTCTCACGTTTTAAGTATACAGTGGAATTTTAGGTTGAAATAGTTTTCATTTCGCTTCAGCCTAGTTGAAATATTAAAGGTCTATGATCAAGTTTTTTCATTCACTCGATTTCTGCTCGATTCTCCTCTACTCCAACAGTCTGTCTCCCACCCCCTGCTGTCCTACAGGACTCGCACTAGGGTTAGTGCACTGTTGTGGCAACGCCGTAGTCCCTTGTCAGTCGGGGGGCGGGGAGCGGTGGCACGCACTGAGGAATGGGCCGCTCTAAGAGCTGAGTCCCCCACTCTGCTCACCCACTTGCCACCTGCCCGCTCCACACGTCTTTCTCCAACCCACACCCACACCCTCACTGCCGGGCCCGGCAGACACAAGCGGGTCTGCACGTGTGAGCACCCAACTGGTCCCCCGCTGTATGTCAGCGAAGCAGCCAGCTGTGACCCCTGGACACATGGGGGCTCCCGCAGGACGTGGAACCTACCCCTTCCGGTGCGACACCACCCCCCGTCAGCCACCTCCACTGTGCACAGACTGACGGGCGGTTTTCAAATCTGACATGTCAGATAATCTCCCACCCTGAAAACTTACTACTGCTGTTTGCGTTAGGGTTAACCTACAGGACAAAACTATCTCAAAATGTTATTTTCGGGGCACCTGTGTGGCTCAGTGGGTTGAGGCCTCTGCCTTCGGCTCAGGTCATGATCCCAATGTCCTGGGATCAAGCCCCACATGGGGCTCTCTGCTCAGTGGGGAGCCTGCTTCCTCCTCTCTCTCTCTGCCCGCCTCTCTGCCTGCTTGTGATCTCTGTCTGTCAAATAAATAAAATATTTTTTTAAATGTTATTTTCGTACTTTCTAATTAAACAAAATAAGAGGCCTATTTGGGAAAATCTTTGTAACAACACATACTAGGAAACACGTAAACAAAACTACACAACTGAACCTCAGGTGGAAGAGGAGAGTTAAGGGATTTAAAATGATGCGGAGGGCGGGACAGAAACGCGGGGGACGGACTTCGAGCTGAGAGTCAGCCTGTCATGCAGGATGACAAGGGAATGCTGCCTGGGGGGGCTGGATATTTTTGGATTAAAATACTCTCTCTTATGTTAATACATGTCTTTTTCTTGCAGGAGAGTAGAGCGGACACAAGAAGGACTCTACTTGGATTCTAATCCCAACTCTGCCATTTGACTTTGGGCGAGTTTACTTTATCCCTCTGTGTCCAAGCTTTCCCTCGGCACCCTGACTTCTTTCCCTAGAAATTTCTGCGTGAGGAGTAAATGCACTCGGTGCACACACAGCTTACAACGGTGCCTGACACAGACTGCGCGTCTAACTGCTGCCCTTTACTGTGAATGCTGCCGAGGACCCTGCAGCAGGCTTTGATAATTCAGGAGTTTAGAAAACTCCATTTAAGAATGAAAACGGCCTCTAAATTCCAGCAGACATAGCGTGTCGTAGAATTCAAGGCCTATAGTATTATAGCATATAGAGTCAAATTTTTCATAGGAGAAATCACCTAAAATATTCTTGGGATAATCTAACTAAATAATATAAAAGATACAAATGTGCTTTTAAAAAGTCAAAATCCCACTGAAATGAATGAAATATGAGTTTATATTCCCTTTCTATTATAGTTATCTATATTTTCTCATAATTAACCAAGAAACATATCTAGTATATCTATTACAAAGTATATACAAACTATTTTTACTTTTTTATTTTTGTGGGGTTTTCCTGAATTTTCTTATTATTGACATATAATATACCATCTGCTTCAGGGTCAGGGTCTATGACTCGTCAGTCTGAGACAACACACAGCGCTCACCACCACACGCGCCCTCCCCAGGGCCCCTCACCCAGCTACCCCGCCCTCCAGGACTTCTCCCTGCCAGCAACCCTCACTTTGTTTTCTGAGTTTGAGTCTCAGATGGTTTGTCTCCATTTTTCCCCTATGATCCTCTGCCTTGTTTCTCAAATTTCACCCATCTTTGATCACACAATTGTCTTTCTCTGACTTATTTCACTTCAAAATTATTTGTAAAGAAAGAAGGTCTGCTTAATTTAGAGTCATCAGCAAGTCAAAGTATAATTGAATTCTGAACTGTCCTTAAACAGCAAAAATTTTTACATCTCATCCCAGGTTAGAATTAGTAAGTAATTGTACTGATGAGTCAAGGCAAACAATGCTACTTAAGCAATGATCAAAACTTGAAAAAAAAGAATACTTCCCACCTAAATGTCAAATAATTTTTCCTCTCTGTAGGTAGTAGCCAGCATTCGGCCTTTTATTAAAATTCTTATGCAACATTAAGTTATCTCTTGGTAACTCCAAAAAATTTAAATAGCCTAAAGATGGCTTGAGAGTTTTTTCTTTTCTTTTTTTTTTTTTAAAGATTTATTTATTTGACAGATAGAGATCACAACTAGGCAGAGAGGCAGGCAGAGAGAGAGGAGGAAGCAGGCTCCCAGCTAAGCAGAGAGCCCAATGCAGGGCTCGATCCCAGCACCCCGGGATCATGACCTGAGCTGAAGGCAGAGGCTTTAACCCGCTGAGCCACCCAGGTGCCCCTGGCTTGAGAGTTTTAATTGCTGCTTCATATCACCCAGGATGTGTTAATGGAATAGTTAATATTAATAATAATTAATATTCTAAAACTGGGTGGGAAAAAAAAGAAACATGCAAATATGTTCCATTCTCACAGCACGAACTTCGGATATAATAAAGCGGTTTTAATATTAAAGCTCTAACTTTGCATTCCAGAAATCTAAATACTACTTCAGGCTTACAAAAATTAGTAAAATCTGCACAGAAATGTTGTCTGATCACCTTCCGTGAGGTAACGTGGGATCACTGATGACAACTTGCATACAAGGATCTGCTCCTGTTTTATTAAATCGCTCTTCACTCATATGGCTCTCAAAATCAGGTGGCAAATGCTCTCAATGTGCGTTCTCTTCTACTTTTCGTTCAAAAGTAGTAATTCTTCCCGATTTATCAAATAACCACTCAACCAAGCTGAGGACAGACAATCTATATCCTCACATACATTGCAAGGTGTTTTATGGGTTACCTGGGCTCAGGTGGTGTAATACTTCACTCACTCACAACTCTTTTCCTCCAAAGTGAAAAGATCCTCAATCCTTGAACTCAATTACTTATTTTTAGAAACATTAATCCTATAAAATTTATATTTCAGGTACATTTTATGTGCTATAATTTACCCGAAAAACACATTTTTCCCTGATTATAAAAGCAGTATACGCTCATTAGGTGCACTATACTTTAAAAATAAGTTTAAAATTAAAAAAAAAAATTAAAGTCAGCAAGAGAGAGCGACCGCTGACTTGGAAAACCATTTACTTTGAGTATTCCCTATTAAAGGCTGTAGATGTAGCGTGTTGAGATCTGATCGATACAGCTGTGTGTCCCAGTTTTATCCTTTTCACTTCTGTTCTGTTTGCATTTTATAATGGCTTTTTCCTATGTCATTATTCTTTTTTTAACGGAAATACAAGGCAATGCTCTATTACTTTCAGGTGTACAACCTAGCGCTCTGACATTTATGTACATAATGAAAGGCTGGCCGTGATAGTAAGTGCAGTCCTCATCCATCACCACACAGTTACTACGGTACTGTTGACTATATTCCCTATTCTGTCTTTACGTCTCTGTGCTTTATTTTTTTATAACTGAAGTTTGTACTTCTTAACCCCCTTCACTTATTTGCCCACCACTCACAGGGCCCTCGCTTCTAGAAACAGCCAGTTCGTTCTCTGTGTTTATGCATCTGTTTGTTTTGTTTTGTTTATTCATTTATTTTGCTTTTTATATTCCACATACAAAGGAAACCCTAAGGTATTCTGTCTTTCCCTGTCTTATTTCACTAAACGTTAATACCCTCCAGGTCCATCCAAGTTGTCACAAACAGCAAATAAATATTACTTCTAAATGTCATTATTTCACTCTGCATAATATTCTTTGTTGGATACAGTAATAATAGAAAAAATTCTTTTCCAAAATATACTCAACAATTTCAGGTACCATTTATGTGCTCGTATTTCCCTACTTGACAGCACCGGTCCCGGACAGAAAACTGCTTCTTGAACATACTCATGGAGAAGCACCAGAGCAATCAAAACTGAAAATACACAATCTGAATCCACTATTTTGTTTCCAGGTCTCTCTCTCTGTGTCCATCTGTCTCTGTCTCTGTCTCTGTCTCTCTGTCTCTCGCTCACATTCTCAATCTCAGCACCTACAGCCCTCGTCCAGACTCAGAAACCATCGCCCTGCGCCGTTGTATTGACTCCTCTTGTCTGTAATTCACATGAGATCAGTTCCCCCTTTCGGCCTGCTGAACTAAGCTGCTTCCCTTCACTCCCATCAGCATCTCCCTCGCCAAGCCTCTACTACATCAAACCCGGGTAACCTCACCGGCGCCTGGCGAGCTTCTCTTTCTCCAGCACCGGTCCCCCATCTCTCACCTCTATGCCACACCCAAACAGTTTCCATAACACAGAAATGTGCTGTGGACGTTCACTCGCTTCATGCCTTCTGGTGGCCCCCACTGATACTCAGGACAACGTCAGAGTCCTTACAAGCTCACCTCTCATGTGTCTCATTAGCCTCCTCACCGTCATCTCTCCTCTCCACACCACGTCCACCCCGCAGTACCTGCTGCTGCAGGGGGACCGGACTGCTGTCAGGTCTTCTAGTGAACTACGCGTCTTCATAAATGCTTGCAGGGTCCACCCAATGGTCACCCTTAATCCTTTAAGTAGCCCTCTCCAGCACACCCCAAGAACAGGCTCAGGGACTCCGCCAGGAATAGTGTCCTGTGCCCTCCTAGAGTGGGTAAAATAGCGAGTCTACAAAATTCTCGTTCGCTCAGAACTTCAGCATTGAGCTTATTTGGAAATAGGATCTTTACAGATATAATCAGAGATAAAATCATTCTGGATCTAGGACGGACCTAAATCCAATGACTGGTACATTAATAAGAAGAGGAGAGGACAAACCTAGGGACACATGGCGAGCAAGGCCATATGAAGAAGATGGAGCTAGAATGTATTCATGCTGTCCCAAGGCCAGGGATACCAGCAGCCATGGGAAGCTAGAAGAAACAAAGAAGGATCCTCCTCTAGATTCTACGACCCTAAGGACACCTTGACCTGAGAGGTCTAGTCTCTGGAAGTTTTCTTGTTTCAAGCTGCCCAGTTTGTGGTTCTGTTATAGCAGCCCTAGAAACTCGTCCACTGTGTATCTTGAAATTACTGCAATATACAAGTCGCTGTATTTCCGTTCTTGCTAGACCCGAAACTCCATAAAAACCAAGGACTAGTTCTTCCAGGTCCATGTTCACTGCTAAGTACAGCAACTGACGCATGACAGGCGATTAATAAACATACACACAGGACGCCTGGGAGGCTCAGTCGGTTAGGCCGCTGCCTTCAGCTCGGATCATGATCCCGGGGTCCTAGGATGGAGTCCCACGTCAGGCTCCTTGCTCAGCGGGGAGCCTGCTTCTCCCTCCGCCTGCTGCTCGCTCCCCTGCTTGTGCTCACTCGCTCTCCCTCACAAATAAGTAAATAAATCTTAAAAAAATGCATAAAAGAATAAATTTCTCATAATAGCAGGTATCTACTGAAACCTGAGTAACAATATTACTTAATCTATGTTAATTTTCCTTGCAAAATCTTTATCGAGGTATCACTGCCGTCAGAGTTCGGTGGCTTTCAAATGACAGCTCTGAAGAAGGCTTTTAAGACACGTCTATTGTTTTTACTGCCCCACATCTATTCCCCATCCTGGTCTCAAAACTTTGACGTTCCTTTTGGGAATCCAACCTCTTCATGAGTACACAGTCTCCAGAGAATTGTTAATCAAGTCCCTGTTGCTGGCAGAGGGCAAATGATTCAAACTTAGCCATGCAGACTCCCTCTGTGCACGTGGGAGGAACAGCGCTGCCATGCAGGCCTGGGCCGGAGTGAGCTGCATGGCGTCCCCTTCGGTCTCCCCCACCTCCTGGAGGAGCTATGACTCCTCTCTTCCCTGAGAGCTGTAGTGGCCGATGACCTTCCTTCCGATTAACCCAACTAACTCCTATCCTCTCAGCAGACTGCTTTTCTTGCTTAAACTACCAAGAACGAGTTTCTGTTACTTGCCATCTAAGAACAATAACAGCCGGCCAGACTCTTCAAAGGCAGACGTGACTACTAGAAGGACAGACTGCTGTACACACCACGGTTCTTTCGCAGACAGTCACCTGACCAAAACGGCGCCAGCCTGGATCGCACGGCCCTCTGACGGACGAACCACGCAATTTGTAACTTGTGGCTGCCAGTTTCCTTCTCTGACACAGCCACTTCCATTCCTTCACGTTCTGCACGTATTAAGGTAAAACCTTCTGCTTCACTTATTTCTATCTCTACAGATAAAAATTATCCTTTGAAAAATCTTTATTTTCACTGACCTAGAGTTTCTCAATGTAAATCATGCTCTAAAAAGCAAATTAAAATATTTTATAAAAAAACATTATCTAGGGGCACCTGGGTGGCTCAGTGGGTTAAGGCCTCTGCCTTCGGCTCAGGTCATGGTCTCAGGGTCCTGGGATCGAGCCCCACATCGGGTTCTCTGCTCAGCAGGAAGCCTGCTTCCTCCTCTCTCTGCCTGCCTCTCTGACTACTTGTGATCTCTGTCTGTCAAATAAATAAAATCTTCAAAAAAAATGTTACCTCTAAACAAATAAAGGCTTTGGTATAATATACGAAACCCTTGAGACAGGAATTATTAGTTTACATTAAAAGGCCCATAGTTCACCACTTTGCAACATAAAGACCAACGTATCTGATAACCACTTTGCTAGGTTTTATTATGTCATTCAAATAACAATTAATTTACAGTCATTCACTACAATTATGTATTACATAATACATGTAGGATTCCTTTAAATCTTCTCATTAAATGAAAACTAATGTTCCTATATGGATAGAGATTATTCTGAACATCATTAATTATTGGAGAAACATCATTTATGTATATAGATACACTGAGCATAAATTTTAAATGTACAGCCAAAGGTCAGTGATAACAAAATGGTTTTCTTCAATTTCTTGAATGGCTTAAAGGTTATTTTCTTTTGTATTTAAATTCCGATAAAGCATAATACATCTCCTGAATGGGATCTGAGTTCGCGCTCCACTGAAGATCTCCCTAGAGACTCTTCAGACAGACAGCTTTAGTCTTATCACAACAGAAAGGGGCAAAAGAAATTATACTTCTAGTTCTTTTCTGCTCTCTTAACATTGCAGTACATTTCTGTCATCTCTATTCTACACCTCCCTGTCCTGAATGACTACATTCTATTCCTCACACTCTCTGCCTAATAGATCGAAATGTCCATGAGGATGTATCTTTTCATACTCTTAAAAACTTAAAACCACATTATACTCAGAATTGAATCTAAACTTCATTTATGATCTCAGTCACTAAACTTTCTCTCTCTGTCACACATTCTTGACTTTTTACTTCTGCACATCTACACCGCACAGGCATTTGCCCTTACCTACCCCTAAATTTCCTGGTCTTGCCACATGGTGAGTCAATCATTTCCTTTTCTCTTTCATTTGTTTCCATCTTAGGCTAATCGGCAAGGTTAGCCATTTTATTGATGTCAGGCCTCTTCTGTCTTCAACTCTTTGTTCTGTAACATTAGTTTACACAGATGAAAACCTACTCTGTGCTGCTCATGATATCAGACATTCTGCTCAGTGCAAAAATAAACAAACAAAACTTGTGTGATTACTGAATAAAGAGAACCCCAGACAAAGGTGAGCAAAAATGAAAGAAAACAATTTTATATAATTTCATTGATCTACATTAAGGAATGATTAAAGATAAAACTTGAATTGTATGAAGTCAAGACCCAAATAGCAAGGGTCTTCTATTTCCTGAGAATGTTACATAACGGAGCGGCGTAATCCTATTTTGGTTTTCAAAAGCCTCTTTTCGGGGAAAGGTCTGACGGGGAAAAGCTCAGAAACAGTCTGACAGCTTAGCAGCTATCTGGTTAGTTTTTTAGAAGCAACAGAAGCCAGTAGTCAGCAGAAGAGAGACAGCAAAGACAGACAAGGGAGAAAAATTTAAGGAACAGGGTGAAAAAGACTGGTTAACCTATTACAGGTTATGGGTATTAATAAAAAAAAGGAAGGGGCGCCTGGGTGGCTCAGTGGTTTAAGCCGCTGCCTTCGGCTCAGGTCATGATCTCAGGGTCCTGGGATCGAGCCCCGCATCGGGATCTCTGCTCGGCAGGGGGCCTGCTTCCCTCTCACTCTCTCTGCCTGCCTCTCTGCCTACTTGTGATCTCTCTCTGTCAAATAAATAAAATCTTTAAAAAAAAAAATAAAAAATAAAATAAAGGAATTCAGATTGACTCTAAGTTTCCCAAACTGACTCTCCAAATGGAAAGTAATTCTAATCAGAGAGGTAGGATACTTTGAAGAACATGAGATGGTTGTGATCTCTGACCTGTAGGGCTGGGTCCATCTACAAGACACACCGGAGGAAGGGAGGCATCTAGACATCTGAGGGAACAGGCGGCCTCCAAGATGGCTTCCAGTAACGCTGCTCCTGGCACTGATGCCCTTCCGTGATTCTCCTGCCCCTGAACGTGGCTGGAGCTGAAACTCACGTCTACGGTCCTGAAGATGGCAGAAGTGGCGGTACTTCAGGTGATACGTCAGTTTCCTGTGGCTGCCCTAACAAATAACCACAAACGGGGTGACTTAAAGCAACAGAAATCTATTCTGTCATAGTTGTGGAGGCCAGAAGTGAAAGCAAGTTGTCAGGAAGGCCACACGACCTGTACAGGCTCGTAAGGAGGTTTTGTTCTTGCCTCTTCCAGCTTCTGGCGGCTCCGGGTGGTCCTTGACTTGTGAGGGCATCACCCGAGTCCTTGCCTCTGTCTTCACAGGGCCTTCTCCTCTCTTAAGGACACAAGCCACTGGATTATTGGGCCTCATCCGGTCCATCCAGGATGTCGGCACTCAAGATCTTCAGTTGAGCTAACCCTCCAAAGACTCTTTCCAAATGTCACATCCACAAGTACCACAGGTTAGGACTTGAACATGTGTTTTCGGGGCCATCACGAAACTCACTACACACGGAATGACACTTCCTACATTCGGCTGGAAAGGGGTGTTGTTTCCACAGACGTGCTCACTTTCGCTCCCTCTTAGACTGCTTGTCCCAGGGAAAACTAACTCCCTACGGAGAGAGCCCCTGCCCCCACGGCTGAGTCTGGACGTGGACTTTTCGGCACCAGATGAGCTCTGAAATGACTACAGCTCCAGCTGACGGCATGACAGCAACGTCACGGGAGACCCCGAGCCAGAGGCACCAGTTAAACAAACTGTGAGATACTCCGTAAGCACTGTTTCAGCCTGGTAAGTTCTGAAGTGATTTACCACACAGCAGCAGAACACTAACATGAGCTCACACAAATGTCAAGGCCAGGTCACCAATAATTCAGACAAGCCACAGAAATAATTCAGTTCAGCATTTAAGAAATATTACAGAGTATCCTCTATAAAACTAAAGTTTGTGTCTGTAATGATAAATGATAAGCCAACCCTCAAGAATCTTAGAGCCTCGGGAAGTGTAGACAAGACCACAGCGCGTGGTATGATGGAGGAATGTAAACCGCGTCATGGTACAGCGCACACAGAAGGGGATCTGGTCCAGATTCCAAAAGTCAGAGAAGACTTCCTGGAGAAGTTGAATTCTTCCCTTCCCCAAACTGGCCTACCTATAACTATATATTATCAAAGTTCCCTTCCTTGCAAAATTTAAGACTCCTCTAAGTAGTAAGCTCACTTTTCCTGTCCGTTGCACTAAGACTCCTGTAATCAATTTACCTAAGCTTTTAGGGCAAGAACATATATCCACTTCTGCCACCGAAAAGGCTGAAGCTAAGTTATATACACAGGGATTACTAATCTTTACTTTGTATTTCATGGTTTGTTTGCTGTAACTTGTTTTTAGCCTTATTGTACTTTTACTTTCATTTTAAGGAAACTCAATCACTTTTAATAGTAAATAAATGAATCCTCAATTACATAAGGAATTGCAATGAAATCTACAAACAGAACACAGTGAGAGAGGACAGAAAAGTCCTCAGTGTTCAAAACCGAACCTATAATTTTATCAACAAAATAATCTCACTTTTGCCATATTTTCCCCATTTTTGTTAATTCCATCGACTTGCCCCTCTTGCCTAATGTAGAAGACCCTCCCCTTGACCTCCCGGCACTTAAACCACTGCCTGGTTTTTACTTACATTAATCTCACCCTAGATAAAATTTCCATTGTTTCTTCTTTGAATTTTTCCAATGTTTAGAAACATTGCTTCCTTGGTAACCCTCATCAGACTTGATGTCTCTGAGAAAACCCCACCAGCTGATAATCTAGTACTTTCATCTCAACATAAGCAGTTACCAACTAGTTTGTTTAAAAATGTGGTTCAATTGGGGGCGCCTGGGAGGCTCAGTTGGTTAAGTGTCTGCCTTCAGCTCAGGTCATGATCTCAGGGTCCTGGGATCCCTGCTCAAGAGGAAGTCTACGTCTCCCTGTCCCTCTGGCCCTCCCCTCCTCAAATAAATAAATCTTTTTTAAAAATGCGGTTCAATTCTTACGCTATCATGTCATATTACATTGATTTGTGGGTCATGCGTGCCTCATCCCCCGCACTACACGCTCCTCAGGAATGAAGATTACATCTTCATCTTTTTTCCTACAGTTTCTCAAGTTCTTCAAGTACGTGGCAAACAGCAAGAGTTTAACAAATGCTGATGAAATGAAAGGCAAAGTCTGTAAATCATCTCCCTTCCTTTCAGTCTGCTCCCCCTTCCGTAGTCTAACACACATACGGCTTCTTAAAGGACTCCACGACCATCTCACTCCCCTGCAGCCATTCCTTCACTGTATGATGATGGAATACAAATGCCTAAGTACAGAAATCCAGATCCACAACATACTTCCCATCACTCCACTGTATCTGCCTTATCCTTCCCATGTCCTGAACACCCCTTACTTTCTCAGCTACGCACCTCGCTCCAAGTTGGCCCTCCATGTATATGTCCGCCCGTCAAAGTTCTACCTACTCTGAAAAGCACAACTCAACTGGTCTCTCTCATTTTTGAAGTGTTCTTGGCACCTAGCGCGTTCTACTTTTACCTAAGGAACTGAAATATATTTCTTATCTTGACACATTTTATTGAAAATTAAGAGATAAGAAAATACTTCTATACCTTCCTGTCCTTAATGTCCACCATCACCACCACCCTCAATGATAATCAAATAATCATAGTGCTTACTTAGGCTTAGTACAAGAATAAATTTCCACTAATACTAATTAAATAAATATATTTGTTATCATTTATAAATAATGTATTTTTAGACAGTGTAGAAAGATTATGGATACATAATATTTGCTTTTCTTTTATATTTAGTTATGTAAGAGATACATTGGTTGAATATATGTGAGTAGACGATGCTACTACTTACAAGTAAAATTTAGAAGGTTAATCTAATTTTGAAATTTTTTCTTCAACACAAACTAGGTTTTGTTTGGGTATTTCTTTGAAAGAAAACATTTTAAGTCATGGATCAACATTTTCAAAAACGGCTAACAAAAACTGTAGCTATAACTCATTACTACTTTCTGGAGGTAAATTCAGAAATAATAA
Source organism: Meles meles (assembly GCF_922984935.1). NCBI lineage: Eukaryota > Metazoa > Chordata > Mammalia > Carnivora > Mustelidae > Meles > Meles meles. Next base: position 1,501,340 of record NC_060074.1, on the reverse strand, counting down.
AAAGTCTTTGAAATTTTATAGCCATTGAGCCAGTGATGCTAATTTTAGTAACTCTACCAAAGCAAAATGAGTGATGTACACACCAATCTATGTATAAAGATATTATGAATAAGAAACACAATCTCAAAAATATTTTAAAATCATTTATGTTTATCTTAACAGATACAAAGAAAAATAAGAAACATTAATTTATACTGTCAGAGCAAAATAGATTTGTTACAAAAATAATAAAGAAATTCAGCAAAGAAACATCCCAACTTTGTTTAAAGCAGAAAACCAATAAAACCTTAAATGATATAGAACAAAAGGATAACAGAAGGTTTTTGGTTTTATTTATTTATTTTTTTAAGTAGGCTCCATGACCAGTGTGAAGCCCAACTCTGGGCTTGAACTCTTGACCCCTGAGATCAAGACCTGAGCTGAAATCAAGAGTCTGACAATCGACTGAACCACACAGGCGTCCCAAGAAGTTATTTTTGGAAATACATGCTCATTTGTGATTTTAATTTTATTTTGGTTTTGCTTTTATGTATTTCAACATATTCTGCAATAAAACTATCTCTTTAAATATTTAGTACAAAAAAAATGTTTATAGTTTCAAATCTTTTTTCAAAATGGTGTAAGTATATAAACAACCACTTATTCTTACCTGGGCGAGCTTGACTATCGTTGAAAGAATATGCAGACTCGTAACTTCAAATAGTTTCAATCATACAGTTGTCATCTGAGTTCTTCAACCACTTTCTCTCCCATGTATATCAGAAGGAATCACATATAACTAAAAATAAAATTAAAATTGGATGGAATAGAAGTAACAAATAATTACACTTATGTGTATTTTAATTCAGAACCTATGGTACATACTCTAAAATTCTAAGTATGCTTCTTGTGAAAGTTCAAGAAAGTGACTTAATGGGGCACCTGGGTGGCTCAGTGGGTTAAATAAACCCTCTGCCTTCGGCTCAGGTCATGATCCCATGTGGGATCGAGCCCCACATCGGGCTCTCTGCTTCTCAGGGAGCCTGCTTCCTCCTCTCTCTCTGCCTGCCTCTCTGCCTAGTTGTGATTTCTGTCAAATAAATAAAATAAAATAAAGTTACTTAATAAAAAACAAAGCAAAACAGGGGTAAAACATGTAATTTTTTTGAAAAGCTAGAGTAACAGATTGCTAGATAAGGTCAAATAGCAAAATTGCTAGATAATAAGTTAAGTGTTTTAACTCATGGACACGTTACTATGAAGGCACAGTGATGACGGCTGACAGTCGTCCCCCGGCCCGTCCCCCCCGTCCCCCCCCCCCCCACAGCGGGCTGAGCAGCTAGCCTCAGCTATCTCCCTCCAATATCACTAATTAAACCAACCAAGCGCATACTCTGTCCCTGATTAAGACGATGAAACAGAATTTTAGAAAGCACTGATCTATTTTAACTTTCATTCCACTTCCACTGCTGTGGAGAAGCATTCAGGTAACTTATCCTTCTATTCATTTTCATGCTACATGAGAAGAGACATAGAGGCTGATTAAGATTTTTACATTTTTTATTCCAACAGATGAAAGGAAAAAGTCTTTCCAGATGCAACATAAATTATGACTTCCCTCAATTTGGTCATTTCAAATGTACCTGTGATATAAATTTCAAATACTAGCAAAAATGTTCACAGTATAGTATCTCTTCTTGCCAAAATAGCTGTTGTTTTCTGTTTTGTTTTCGAAAAAATACAAAAATGTATCTCACTCTTTTGTTCTGCATCCTTACATAATTTTGATACAGACCATTGGTAAAGCCAAATCCAAGAGTTTGACTTTCTCAAATTATAGACCAGAAACACAATTCAAATATTTTATTTCTGCCTCTTTGTATCTAAGCCATCTGAATATTCTGAAAACTATGTTTTTCCTTCTCATCCACAATTTTCTTTAGAAGTCTGTTTGTCTATTTGCTCACACTATTCCTGTTCTTTTTCTAACAAAACTTGAGAAAGAAAGGATCTTCATTTGGATGGCCCCAGAGGCAAACTCTGAGGTAATAATTCAAGTAAGTTTGTTTGGAAGACACTGAAGGAAAGGGTTTATAAAGATCATCCACAACATCTACCACAATAGACAAAGACTATAAAATTTGAATTAAAATATGAGCGTGGTTTATTTTAAGGCCATATGTGAAAAAAAGTTTATCTACCCAGTGATGCTATTATTGACTAAATCACATAGTACTCTCTTAGTGTTTACTAAATCTTAGGGTATATACATGATACAATCCATTTTCTCTTTCCTCAAAATGTAAAGGCTCCATGACCACAGAGCTCCAGCTGTAGAACTCAAACATGACACAGCTAAAAGGTAACCACGAAACTATGTCATCATTTCCAAAGTGACTAGATAATTTTTCTTTTTTGTCTTGGGGAGAAGGGAGAAAAGGGAACACAAAACTAGTTCTTTTTTAGCATAATGATGACTTCTCCATTTTGTGCAAATATTGGTCTCATGAAAATAAGTAAGAAAGAAATCACCCAAGATAACATAAGTAACCAGATTGTTCCAAAAAATCTGATTCCAAAATATTATAGGAAAGTAAATATTTCCTTAAGGTGGTTAATGCAATTTATCATCCCCACAGTTTTTATTTCTATTGACTGAAATCCAGTCTTCCTGAGGTAGTGTTTTCAGACAGGATTATTTAATGCAATGTGACAGAATGAAGACGAGCACTGAGACTCCCACATCAAAGAACAACAACGAACTTGTGCTTCCATCTTTTTCCTGCGAGAGAGTGACTTGCACTCTGAGGGGGGACTGTTGTTCCATGTCTGATACGATTGCATTTGTGCACAGGAAGAGCATTTTCGAACAGTCTTGAGAAAAAATAAATGTTCGTAGGTTGTTCTTTTGAATACATATTTTAAAATATAAAATCCTGTTTCCAATTTGAATGATTCTTAAAATTTCAGTATGACCCGGGGCGCCTGGGTAGCTCAGTGGGTTAAGCCGCTGCCTTCGGCTCAGGTCATGATCTCGGGGTCCTGGGATCGAGTCCCGCATCGGGCTCTCTGCTCAGCAGGGAGCCTGCTTCCCCTTCTCTCTCTCTCTCTCTCTCTCTCTGCCTGCCTCTATCTACTTGTGATCTCTCTCTCTGTCAAATAAATAAATAAATAAATTTAAAAAAAAAATGAGTATGACCCTAATACATTCAATTTCATCTTATTTTGCCACCACTTATTACAGATTGATATGAAACTTGAAGATGTGCACGAAATTAAGTGAAGAATCATGTCTGTACCAGAAGCTTCATTTTCCCAGCAGTACTAAAGAAACTAACATGGTTAACACTGTGATATGACTAGATGCTTCAATCTGTTAGTGCAACACGGCACCTTTAAGTACTTCATACACAGTAAAACCAATTAAAACAAACAAGTCAGGTTAAGACATATTTCTACTTGTCATCAAATGAAACAGAAACCAGCATTATCAGGATCTTAAAACTTTCTCAAAATCATTTTGCTGCTTATTTTTCTCTTTGTAGCTAGCCCCAAGAATTTAGCAATATCTCAAACTATTAAACAAAATGTTGCAAAAAAAAAGAGTTCCTAGATACTCATCTTTTATTCTCGATGGGATTCTAAATTCAAATATATAAAATCAGATCTTTGGCCTGTGATTTTCTTTTTCCTTTTTTTTCTTGTCTTGTGATTTTAATTAATACTAAAATTTCTGTTCTACTTATTCAAGCAGAAACCTGGCATTATCATAATCCTTCATTTCCTTTGCCCATCATCATAAAGTTAAATCAGAATAAATTCAATTCTACTTAATACAAAAGACGCCATTTTGTTTCTTCTCCCAGTGACATCCTCACCAACGCATCAGCAGTCAGCTGCGAGCGGTCTAACAAGTAAGCTGGTCACATCACCCTCCGGACAAAGTCCAAACGACTTAGTATGCATTAGCATCCTAGTCCAAATGCCTTAGAATCTCTTCCTAATGATGTCTTGTCAAAGATTTTCACTCTAATGCCCGAAAAGGGTATAAACTGTCATGGTGGCTTGGGGCAGTCATTTCCTGTTTGCGTTCATCTTCTCACTGAGGCAGCGGCACACCTACAGTCATAACTACACCCACGCTCTAAGGAATGTGAAGCTGGAAAATTAATTCAGTTCATCGGACAAATATCCATTGAGCACGTACTGAACACCCAACTGCACTGGTCATCAGGGAGAAGAAAAGAAGTCCAAGTCCTCCTTCGCATTTGTCAGTTGATAAGGACTATGTCAACCGCAAAGTCGAGTGCTAAAGAAACACAGACAATGTTTAGGAAAGTCCTACTAAAAAGGATGGAATCTGTGAACCTTCGGTTTAGAAGTCATCTAGTGAAGAAAATGGGAAAGGCCACCACCGGCAGGGGGAACAGCAACAGCGAAGGCACACGACTGAGAAACAACGTGCCACCCTCGAGGACAGGCAAGCAGTTTGGTAGACGCGATTTGAAACGAGAACACTTACAGGATTGTTTTATAAGAAATCTGAACACTAAGATAAGGCCATTATCAGAAAGGCTCTTTAGCACCAGACTGTAAAATTTGGATTTTTACCCTAAAGATGATGGGAGTATGATAAAACAGGGAAGGGGTGCAATAAAGTATGTATTTCAGGAAGATCGTATGGCAAATGTGCTCTCAGGAGACCATGGAAGAGAGAAGCTGAGGTAAGGAAACTGCTTCTTAGAAATCTATGTATATTTGTTAAGTGGTAAAATAGAAATATAGACTCTAGGCCTTCGTATTCATAAGATGTAAAGCTGGAATGGTGCTTGGGATTTAATTTACATAAGAACAGAGCAAGACCAAGACAGCTCTGGCCCTGGGCTTTCCTATTCTCAGAGATGTCAGTCTGGACCGAGAATTCATATCGTCTGTTGTCATTCATGTGCATTTTAAGTTCCCTTTCCTCGGCTCTCATTATGGAAAGAAAAAAGTGACAGAGGATGACACATGACAAACTATTTCAGAATTAATAACACTTTTAAATTCGCCAATTTAAAAACAAATTCAACCTAGTTCTTTCCTCTGCATTTGACACAAAACTTTTAGAGATGCTTTGAAGCTGTCACCAGCAGGAATTTTCCTAATTAGAAGAAGTAGGAGAACAATTATCAAGTCATTCACCCTTTCTGGTAAAATCGGTGGAAAACACAAGTCACTTTCTGTGAAACTTTTGGTTATTATATTTTTCAGCCTGACTGGGTTAAGGCAGAACCTTCGTTCTTTTTTACCATTAACTCTTCACCAACTTTGGTTTCTCAAATATGAAGAACCATTTAAGGAAAAACACAGCCAAGGCAATGAGATGGATCCGAAACACTGACGACAGGCCATAGGTGAAAAATGGGGGATGCCTGGGTGGCTCAGTCGTTAGGTGTCTGCGTTCGGCTCAGGTCCTGGGACTGAGTCCCACATGGGGCTCCCTGGTCAGCGGGGAGTCTGCTTCTCCCTCTCCCTCTGCCTGGTGCTCCCTCTGCGTGCGCTCTTCTATCTCAAATAAACAAATAAAATCTTTAAAAAAATTCATGATGGGTTAATGAATGACATAGGACAGAGTGAAAATCATACTAGGGTAAAGAAACTTTTTTAATGCAGTAGGAATTTGAAGATTAAAATATTGGGCTAGGAAAAGGGATGGAAATCTTAGCGATGTTTGGAGGAACGAGGAAGAAAGAAGACCAAGAGAGCAACAGCAGAGAAAGCTATTCTCCCGCAATCAGTCATCAAAAGTCTGAGAGTCACTCTGTTTGAGCTGGGAAGGTGACACTGGGAACACAGAGGCACTGATTTGCCTCAGCCAACGAGGCACCTTCCTGGACATGCAGATAGTCGGTTCTCCTCAATCACACGGCTGCTGCACACGGTAAAAGGGCTCCTGCCACAGAAGACCAGCGCATCATAAACACCGTGGCAGGGAAATTAACAAACGAACACTATACATCATAAGAATTTAGAGAGAAATACATGAGATATTCCATCCATAGCAGCCATCCTGTGCCTGGCACATAGAAACATGACTTAGTAACTCACATCGCTTTACTGCTTCCCCTATCGTCCCCCTTCCGCATTACAGAGAAACTGCAGTGCGCGTCTCAGCACACGAACCTTTGTGTTCATCTCAAAAGATGCTTTATTGTGCTCTCCTGGAACTGAAATTACTAGTTCCAAAGTAGTTGATCTTTCAGGCATTTTCATACACATCACCAATGTGTCTTCTAGAAAGATCTACCAACCAAGGCTTCCATCAACAGCAGGTGATAATGCTAACTGCGACCACCCTCACCAGCAAGGATTTTTTTTCTTACTCTTTTGACAATTTGATTGTTCAAAAACATGTCTTTTTCTAAAGTGTGTATTTCTTTAACTACAAGTAAGGCACAGCTTTTATGTGTTAGACTTATTAAATATTTTATAATTTTTATTTTCCTGTTGGCATACTGTTCTTATATTTTAATGAGGTTTTTGGAGATTTTGATACAAATATATTCCTCAGGGCCTTTGAACCTTTTATTCTCTCTGCCTTCATTGCTCTTCTTCTAGGTAACCACACTCACCACTCAACTCCGTCATTAGGTAAGGAAAGGTCGGTTTTCAGTTTCCCTTAATGTCTACAAGACAACGTAAGCTGCTAGTCCTTACTTTGAGATCTTAGCTATGAGCTGATATAAAGGCATTCAAGCAGCTAAATCATTATCAAAGGTGTCGAAGAATTTCATTTAATGGTTATATCTAATATATTTTATAAATTTAATTAGTTTTAATTTTTTGAGTAATCATCTTACTTAGTTCTAATATGCTAGGATTATTTCTAAAACACTGAAAATACGGATTTCAACACCACAGTCTTTAAAAACGGAATTTTGTTCAAATATTCTCAGTACTTTGAGCTCCTTCCTTCTGTCCTTCCTTCCTTCGTCCCTCCTGTCCTCCTTCTTACTTTCTCTGCGCTCTTCTTTACTTCCTTCCTTTATCTCAGAAAACAAAATCATAAGTTACTATTCAGGAAACCAAAAAAAAAAAATTTACAAAATACCTAAGCTAAAAGCCACCCTTAATTTTTAAAAAACTTTATTAAAAAAGTTGTAAAACCATATACATATATTTAATGTTTGAGGAAAGGAGCACCTACTCAATAAAGGCTCTTAGGAAGCATTTTTGTAAACAGCCACACAACAGAGATTGCTCAAATAAAGGAAATCAAGAAACTACGGTTGATTCCTTAATAAAAAATTGGGGCAGAAAACATTCATAAACTTGGGTTACGTAAAAAGTCTTTAGTTTAATTTTTCAAGTCCTGTGGAGTTTAATTTTCCTCATGTTAATGTCTACGAAGTATGTAACGTATTTAAAGGCAAATTTCAGTGAGCTGCAATTCCGTGTTCCAATTTCCCACAGTACAGGTGGGGGTGGGGAGGAGACTTTTATTCTTCTTTGTTTCTATTCTAAAATAATTACAATAACACCATAATGGGATAAAATTAAATTATACAAACACTGCTCAATAAAACCTAGAAAACCTTGTGTATCAATGTAATTCAGCACATGAAAAGTATATACACACATCCACTAATAACCAAACAGTTACTATCTTATGGATGAAGAAACAGCCTTTTGAGATGCTATCATCTCAAGTATGGTTATGTTTCAAGGCCTTTTTTCAGTAATCAAACATTTTCAGTATCAAGACTTTGCCATCTTCCGTTGTAAATCTGCTATGAAATATCAGTGTACCATTTTAACTGGCTGTTGTTTTGCACAATGGTTTTTTCACCTAACAGCACACATTTCACTTTTCATTTAATTTAGTATATACATACACTGGCCTTTCCTGCCACCTGTGACACCCCCATGGGGGAAAAAAAAAATAAAAAGGTAAACAAAAAAACCAAAAACAAAATAAAACCAAAAACTACATTCTCATAACTGCCCCTGGATTTCCTTTGCAGACCTGTAGTTCTTCCCTTCTCCCTGATGTGTTAGGTTTGACTGAGGGAGGCTCTGGTGCAAATTCCAACACTGGCCAATAAGAGTATGAGGACCCTAGCCCTCCCTTATTTTTCAGGAATTTGGAAATGTGCACTATGTTAAAGTAAGGAAAATCAAATCAGCACCTTTTTCTAAAACTATTTATAAAGAAACCATCCTTTTCATATGAGTTGATTAAACTGAGGACTGAAAGAATGATGGCCATTTTGTCCTCAGGCCTGGATTCGGCCTTGTCTGAAGCATCATCTAGAACTTTAAATTATAATAACCAACATGTATTTTTTAACTGAGTTTTAATTGGTTTTCTGTCAAGTTCAAGCAAATGATCACTCTGGAATATATGCTATTTACTAATGTATAATATATAATTTATTGAATTTTCATTTTACTTTCTCCAAATTGAACTAACAATATAAAATGAGCCAAATAATTGAAAGATATATTCAAAAAAAAATAAAATTTTCTACAAAACTGTTATTCAGCTACTTTTTTGGTATTCTAAAGACATCTGAAGAAAAGGACATGGTAGGTCACACAAGTCTTCTGCAGCCTTTTAAAAATTAAGATGGGAGAGGGGCACCTGGATGGCTCAGTCCGTTAGGCTACCAAGTCTTGATTTCAGCTTGGACTGCAGTCTCAGGGTCCTGAGGTCAAACCCCGCCCAGGGTTCTGTGTTCAGCAGACTCTGCTTAAAAGTCTCTCTCCCTCTTCCCCTGCCCCTTTGCCCCTTCCCTCTCAAATAAATAAATGAATAAATATTTTCTTAGTTTTTTAGTTTTTTATTTGTTTTAAGATTCTATTTACTTATTTATTTATCTGACAGAGAGATAGCGAGAGAGCACGAGGGGAGAGGAGGGGCAGAGGGAGAGGGGGCAGTGGGCAGAGAGAGATGCAGGGCTGGATCCAAGGACCTTGGGATCATGACCTGAGCCAAAGGCAGATGCCTAACCAACTGAGCCACCCAGGTGTCCCATAAATATCTTAAAAAAAAAAAAAGAATTAAGAGGGCAGAACTTACATACTTTAAAATGTTTCCCTTTTTTTTTTTTTGTTTTTGAAAACGTGTGTGTTTTCTTAAGAAATGATACAATATAGGGGGCGCCTGGGTGGCTCAGTGGGTTAAGCATCTGCCTTCAGTTCAGGTCATGATCCCAGGGTCCTGGGATCGAGCCCTGCATGGGGCTCCCTGTTCAGCGCAGAGCCTGCTTCTGCTTCTCCCCCTGCCCATCCCCCTGCTTGTGCTTACTTGCTTCTCTCTTTCTCTCAAATAAATAAACAAAATCTTACAAAAAAAGATACAGTATGGGCTTTCATGAACTCTAGACTGGAGCACTGCATTAATCACATACTCTGTTGAAGACAGTGTAAATGTGATTGATGTATACAACTGGTAAACAAAGTCAGGATGGATATGAACACCTTTATAAATCCGATATGCAACAGGAGATGCACATCATTTTATTAATTAAACAAACTACACAAGATGAATAATATCCCTTCATTCCTGAAGAAGTAATGTTATGTTTTGTATAAAAGCAAATAAAGACCTTATTGGCAGCTGAACAGAATTACTCCTACCCGATTCTACTTTCATTTTCTTTGGAGCTTCTCACAAAGACAACACCTAAGCGAACACTGTGCCTTACCAGCTGGTCATAGAAGCTTCCGGGTAGTTACTGAAGTTGACACCTGAACCTTTCATAGCTCTTCCCTATCTGATAAGGGTTTGATATCTATTATGTAGCACCCCAATGGCCTATCAAAAATAAAGACTTGAACTATCAGTATCAGCCAGAAAAATGCATCCAACTTTATTTTGTAAGAGATTTAATAAAGCTGTATCAGATAACTGGTGTACAATTTCACCATTCTTGAAGACTCAGTGCACAAAATATCATTAGCACCCCAAGAAGTCCTCCCCAAATAAATGTCAGCTATAAAGAAAGAAAAGTTTAGCTTCGCTTTTCTTCATTGTTCCCGTTTAAAATAATAATAATAATAATAATAATAATAATAATAATAATAACCATTTTCCTTTTATCTTAAGTAGGTTCAAATGTAAAATGATATCTAAATAAGCCTTGTTCTCCAGGGTACCTGATCCTTCCCCAGAATTCTCTTCTCCCCTTGCTAGCCCCATCTCAAACAGAACTCAGTGAACCATCATCACTGAAGAAAGAGGTCATAGATTATAACCATATGTGTGAAACACTCCTCCCCCGACCCCAGGATAGAGTCTAAGGTAATAAATGAATATAGAAAATACTTATAATGAACACGCATATTTACCCAAGCTACGAAGTTCTTTCTCTCCAGCCTCCTCTGTCACACATTTTCTTCATCAGGAGGGGGTGCTTTCTATCCTCACCAAACATCAACGAGATCTCTAGTTTTTCAGTTATTCTTCAATCACTTTGTGATAAATGAAGATAGTTTCCTATCTGTGAGCAAAGAAGATTACAATCATCTCATTTGAACCTAATCTCCCCAAGTTCCAGAACCCAATGATATGGTTTAACACAGAGCAGGCCTTTTCTTTGTTCACAGATTTACCAAAAAGGGATAAAGTGTGGAAATGTCATCATAACTGGGTCAAGTCTAATTTCATTGCACAAATGTTCTGCATGTGAGTTAGGTCAAAGTCCGCTACAGAGCTCTCGCCCCGGATGCTAATAACACTTGTGCCTCCTCTCCCGGGGCTTCGGCTCAAAGGAGCTGCCTACCCATAAAAGCGCTTTCAGAAGTGTAAAGTACTGTGCAAATACGAGGTCTTGTCACTAGCAAAAAGGACACATTCCAGGAAAAGTTACACCCTGTGCTGAGAAAACAGACTGTGCAAGCAAAGTCCCCTTTCCCAGCAAGCGATATCAGAGCCCGCACTAGCCAGGAAAGTCTCCGCGAGGACGTCCTGCGAGAATCCAGTACTGAGAATCCAGTACTGAGCCGCAGAGAATAGGAGAGCCTGCCGCACACCAAGCACAGCTGATTTCCACGCTCTCAGTAGTTAAAAGAAGTCAATGACCAAAAAGTGGTATTCCAAACGCTCTAGATCTATTTTGAGGTGGAAAGTATGACTGTTAGCCATAGCAGGTCCCTCCTCTGGAAAACCCCCGACTAGGCAATGCAAGGCAGACCAGCTTTCCTCTCTTCGCATTGCATGAAAACACTTAAGATCCACTCAGGACAGTGCATTTTTTCAAACAATGAAAACTTCATTTCGCTCAGTTACTTAAGATCCTACTACCAAGAGCACACCTTTGCTCTAAGTGGTTAGAGCAAAAAAAGCAAAATGAAAGAAACAAAAAGCCTCCCCACATTACAGACTAAAGCAGAGGGAAACAATGACCCCCTCTTCAAAATGTAACTGAAACCTGGAGCGCCAGTTGGTAACAACTGGTGACATCACGAATCTGCTCCTTCCCCGTGTCTGCCAGTTTTACTCACCCAGGGAACCTTCCTGAACACCTGCCCAGCGCCGTACACTGGGGACACGACGAAATCACGAAGCTTCTCATCTCGCAAAGGAGTCGGGCACACATACGAACTAGACCTTGTTGTCGTAAACGCTGAACTAGAGGTCATGCTATTTGCATCCTAGCACTGCAGCTGACTCCGTTCTCAATGTCTGAACAATCTATTCAAACTCGTTCAGTGCTGACGGTGATGAACGTGCAAGTTCAACTTTCCGGAACATTTCACTGTTATAATAACATCTTATTTTCAAAACAACGCTGTCTTCGACGAAGGGTCCGTCTTTTACAGGGAATGAAAATCAATACTTGATGAGTTACGAGCATCAGAGCCAAGACCACAACCCAGGAGTTCCAACTCTTCGTTTCCTTTTCACAACTGGAGGACAGCCCTCTGGTCTGCATGCTAAAATCCTCTGTACTATTTACCATCTTACCTCACTTTTTTTTTTTCAAACTATGACTATTGATAATATGGTTAAAGAAAAATCTTCACCTATTATAGCTAAAGCAAGCTCATGGGAGAAAACTATCCTACGCTATGATTTTACTGCCAAATGAAATAATGAAGTTTATTTTTTTTTCTATTAGTACCTGCCAGGAAAATCTACTACAGAAGAAAACAGACACAGTGGGAAGCCTGAGAAACATATCAGGTGCTCGTACACCAGTGAAAATTGCCACCTCATCACGGCAACCGTTCTGTTCAAGCTGCTCCCATCTTGCCGGCTGATTTGTAAGTAGAGCAATCACGGGCGCACCGTCTCCCTGAATCACGTAAGAACCGCATCACTCTCTCGTGCCGGCACAATAAACGCTCAAGAGAGATCTGGGAAGGAGCTGGTGGGGAGAAGCAAAGGTGCACTAGAGGAGAGAGAACTCTTAGGTCATCAAGATCCACCTTGCCAAAAATCAAACAAACCAGAACAACAAGAAAACACACACACACACACACAGTTAAACGGGAGCAGCACACACATTTAAAAGCAACATGTCTCACTTTTCAAAATCTCTAACTCTGCTTCTTGCCAGTGTCACCTCTAGTCTTCGAGTCCCTGCTCGGGACTTCACGGAGAAGGGACACATTCAAGACAGCAGCAACACCCCGAGATGCCGTCTTCACACTTTCTAAAACGGAAAGAGCCTCACACACGTGAGATGTCACCATGACCACGTCAGCTGAACTCCCCGCACAAGTTACTCACGCATCTTCAAGTCCCGCCCAGAGATGAAAACAACCACGAAGCAGTAAATGAAAATTCAGCTGGAAGGGAAATCTGTGAAGTCACCGAGGGAGGTGACGAATAAACGTGCGACGACATCCCGGAGACCGAGCAAGGAGCAGTCATTTCTCACTCGCTCTTCGCTTTCCCGAGGCAGAAACACGGAAGGCCCAGGAGGCTGGCAGGGGCAGCGGGGCCGGGACACCGCACTCCGGGCCGTCCTCAAGCTGCCATCCCTGGGTCCCCAGCGCCCCCAGCGCCTGCAGACCCCACCCACAGGGCGCCCGCCTGGTCCTCCCGCTGCAGGAAGAACCTGTCAAGGCGCTCGGGTAACGCTTGCCCTCGGATGGCCCTGGGCTGGGCACCGAGCTACGTGGAGACCCGGGGCGAAGACTCCACCTGAGGAAGCAGCCGTGGTTCGTCCCCACCGGAACCCGCTCTGTGCTCCAAAGCCCGGTGGGGAAGACAACTGGGCTAGCGGGACTGGGAGAAGGTGCTTCACAGATGTCCCCAGGCAGGAGAAGTCAGGAGTAAGGACGCCGGGTGACCAGACACTGAGTCAGAAGAAGAGATACTCCGTGGGACAGAGAGACTACTGGTAGCAGACGAGGCAGACAGAAGGGAGTGACCTCACCCCAACGGCCAAGAGTCAACTCCCTCCAGCAGGGGATAAGGAGGGCATCAGCTCCCAGCTGCCCCCCTGACGTCCTGTATCTTTTTTTTTTTTTAAGATTTTATTTATTTATTTGACAGGCAGAGATCACAAGTAGGCAGAGAGGCAGAGAGAGAGGGAAGCAGGCTCCCTGCTGAGCAGTGAGCCCGATGCGGGGCTCGATCTCAGGACCCTGGGATCATGACCTGAGCCTAAGGCAGAGGCTTTAACCCACTGAGCCAACCAGGCGCCCCCTGACATCCTGTTTCTGAATCTCCGTCCATTTTCCTTGGGCCCCCTTATAGACTAGACGAGTGGCTGGGATTCAGGTCTTCTTCATGCCGCAAACTTACTGAGATACAACTCAAAAGTGAATCTTCCTGCCTGCGTCAAAGGAACCTAACATCGCCTCTTCTGTCCGGTCTCAACAGCCACCTACGGTACCAGTTTTAAAACTGCAAAGGAACAAAACATCGCATACAACACTGTGAAAATAATATTTCTTTACTCTCTTTAATACACTCTTGAAGAATCAGACCAACCCAGTGAAAAGGAAAGGAAAGAAAGGCCACACAAATTCCTTAGGCATCTCAACTCACTGGAAAAAGGGAACTCTCCAAAAATGCTCTCCATTTGGAGATACCTGTTCCCCTCCAGCTAATTCCAAAGCAAAAACAAACAAACCTGTGCTATGATTTTTCTCTTTCTTCACAAGAACAATGAAGCACACATAATGTGCCTACAGCTTCTGTATTTTCTTTATTGTGCTTAAGACATTTTGTGGGGGTTTTTGTAGCTTGAGGCTAGGTTAAATATATTCATAGGCTCAATCAACAGAGCAGAAAAAAATACACTTTTCCATCTTACGGATCCCTCGCCGCCAGGAAAGCCCAGCCACCTCTTCTTAGGTGATACGCAGTTACACATCAGAACTCATCCTCCTGTACTAAAAAACACTAGGAACAGAGCTTCTACGGCACTTACAAAACCACACCCACAGCTGGGAGGAAGAAGAGCGAGGAATGGGGAAAGAGAAGCGTGAAAGAGAGAAGAGGGAAGGACAGGCTACAGGAAGGATGGCAGGGCAAGGCTACACCGAGCAGGAGAAAGGAGGAGGACACTAAAAGCTACCGGTGCACCACGGTCCTCCACCGTGTCCTCAGTCCAGGGCTCAGACCGGATCCTCACCCGCCCCACAGCCGAAGCACCCAGGCTTTTCCACTGTGCATGCAGCTATCTAGGTCACTCTTCTGACTGGCCTCCTCCCACCTCAAGCCACTATTCTGGGAGAAGGATGTAGATGCCCATGTTTCTAACTGTGCCTCCCTCCTGTGCACTTCAGTGCGGACCCGCTGCTGTCCTGGCACCCGTTTCTGAGTTTCCAGGATAACACCATCCCTTTGTGTCACTTCCCTCCATAGCTGGAACTTGACAAAGAAATCCCACTCACTGGCACGGGTAGGCCCAGAATGCGCAGGGACACCTGTGAAAGCCCCAGGTGTCTACATATTAAACACCATCTGCTTCTCCGTGGCTAGGCACAAGCTAAAGCTCCCATTGCTCCATCCTGAATCCTGGAGCTACTATGTGTCCTCATATTGGTCTGGAGGGAGTCGAAAGCAACCTGGGGCACGACGCGTCTGTCCACCCAGTGGAGCTCAACTGTGTGACCTACAGCTAAGGCAACTTCCCTGCACCTGCCGTCTCCTCCATCCGCCATAGCCCATCCCCACAGACATGGGCAACTGCTAACAGAAAAACTGGAAATACTGTTCCAGGAACGATAGTCCATTCAGGCAACCAGTATGGATTGCGTACTGGGCTTCTGTCCAGACAGTACTGACACAGCGATGAGCAAGACAGATTCTTCACCTTCGAGGAATCTGTGTTCTATTTACCTGCACAAATAAACTAAAATTTATAATTACACATAAAGGTAAAATCATTGTCCATTTGTTACTACAACAACAACAAAAAAAACATGTAATCTCATTCTATACTTCCTGGGGATAAAAATTCAGATTAGCTGGGCTTCATTAGAACACAAATGCAATGCTGAAGGCATCATACAATGAACCCAGTACTCTGAACGTGCTCTTTGGAATGTAAAATCTTTAGTGTCTACCGTGAATTCTCCCCATAGATACTTCTGTCTTAGTAAGTAACCCAGGTAATCCCGGGGACCAGGAAGTGGTCTCAAGGGGCGCTTTTCAGTGGGTGCCGAGAAACCCAGTGTTCTCAGTGTAACCATGGTTCCCTCCATGCAACAGAACGCTGAACCCCCACACAGAAAACCAACAAGGCTCTCCCTGGGACTTGCAAGCACTGAATTGCAAAAGGGTTTCCTACTACTTGAGTGCTGTGAGCACTACAACTGCATAGGAAACAAGGGTTTACTTTTTTACTGTAGTAAATGATGGTCCTGAGCAACGCAGAGGGCAGTCGGCTAGATCTAGAAACAGAGGATAAAGCAGCAACAGCATACATCAAGCCCACTGTAAGTAAACTGAAGATTTTAGTAAAATCTACTAAAAAGATTTTTAGTAAAAACTGCAATGTTAGACTTGGTATGTTTAATAGGACACAGTCTATAAAATTCAACAGAACACACACGTATGAAGTATGACAAGCAAGTCACTGTCACTGGTCAGCACCCAAAAGTGTCACAAATCAGGCACGTCTGAGGAAGCCCTCATCTTCACGACCACCAAAGCTGCTCTGCTACCCAATTTCTCACTAGGAAAATGCTGACCAGTCTCCAACTTCCATCACCCTTCTTCCCTTTCCTCGACTCTACACCCTGTCACCCCATCTTGGGCATTTCCCTTTTCCAAACGAGCTCTAGAATCTACTGCATCTTCTCCATCCACTGCCAGACACTAGTAAGTTGGCCTTGATAAGCAAACTGACTGTCCTTCCTTACACTGCCTCTGCCTCTCCCTTCTGCAGCTGTAGTTGGGGAATGCTCATCTTGATTCTGCCACCCACCTGTTAGCCATCTGTCAACGCTTCCTCGCAATTCTCAGGGTAAGTTTTATACTCCTCCAGAATTCAGTCCCTGAGACACCCTAAACTCAACTCTAGGTCAACCGTTTCCTGATGGGCATCCATGGCTTTTGATAGTTCCGGTCCACCGGACTCAACTCCCCAAGCGACCACAGAGCTACTGCACAGCACCCACAAATCCACAGGTCACTGCGCGTCTTCTGTGACTAGAACTGTCACACACAGGGACATACTATCGTTGTCCAAAGGTATTACGATGGACATTGGAACGTACAATTAAATGTTTTATAATTATGAATTCTTACAACAAAATGGACAAAAACAATGTTTTCTAAGGGAAAAAAGCAGGCAATTATATTAATAGAAAAAATGTAATGCTTCCATAGCTCCTGGGAAATTAAGAGAGGGAAGGGCTTTCTGATAACTTGATGAACAGCTAGTTCATCACCTGTCTTTACAGGCCATGTTTTTTTAAGTATTATTATTATTATTAGAACCCTTCTCCTACCAAGTTTTGGTTTCCTTTTCTGAATTCTATTCCCTTTAACTGGATAGAAGTAACTGCTGATAGTTCTCCACAGGCTTCAAGTTTCATATATTTGGCGGGAAAAGCCACTGTGCAAACAATGATCATACTCTCTTGGCCAGTATTACCTACGGGCCTTCTACATCAGAAAATAGAGGAAGAAATACACAAAAAGGTCCATGCTCCTTAATGTTCAGGGGCTTATGAAAGAAACACAACCATTTACTATCTTGACACACGGTGAGAAGGCCTTAAGTTACTCTTCTTGTGAAGAGCCTGAAGTCATCGATGAATTAAATTTAAGATTCTACAAGAACAAGCAACAAATGATTAACAGGTTTATTTGTAAGTCCCGTAGGCACTAATATGGGAATAAACTTCACATCTGTTCAGTGTCAGAAAGAATCGTTAAGTCTTCCACTGTTTTGCTTTGGTTATAAACATGTGGGGATAAGCAGAGCAACATCAATAAAAACATCTGCAAAAATAAAAGTCAGCTATATATGCGGGAACCATGATTCTCAAAATGAATTCTGAGAAACATTATTCTATGAAATGTGAATTTTTACACACACACACACACACAAGGACTCTATACTCAAATATGTTTAGAAAACATTTAGATAAATAGATTTAAACAATGTTTTTACTCTGGTATTTTCTTGTGTTTTAAATATATTATTACGTATTTTGAAGCTCCCAAAGTATATCATGATTCTTCATTTCATTTCATCAAGAAAACACTTTGCCATGAGGTATCTCCACATTATTTTTCATAATAGGCTCGAAAAATGAAGAGATAGAGATGGCTTCATGATTAACAATTTTATTTCCAGAAAATGAGTCAATTATTACTACTAAATTGTTAGCTGAAATGCAGAAGGATCTGACAACTAGGCGTGAGCTTATAAAATAAGGTTCATAAAGAAGCTATGAAATAATTTTTATTTTTTTAAATTGAGCTGTGTATGTCAGTATTCATATTGAATATTTTGTCATTAAGAAGGAAATAGAATTAAATTCGGAAAGGCAGGCAATCATGTTGGGAACTAGGTTTTGTTCAAAGTCCCTTCGAATTAAGAAAAAATTTTATTGAACATAAATGACATGTACATTTTCCTAAAAGAAATGTGGCTCCTCCCCATTAGAAGAGGATAATTATCACCATATACATACATCAAAGGCACGATAAGCACCAAGTTGCTTTTTAGCGTCAATTTGTCCCAATAAGCTTTTCTTCTCATACAATTAATCTGCAAAAAAGAATTACATTGATTTGCTTTAGGTGTGAATGTCTGACAATCATAACGAATATCAAATGTGCAATGCCCAAGAATATCCTCCATATTTTTTCTTAATGATACTAGTGATAAAGTTATAATGATCTTCTCAAAATACAGATAAGATCAAATCATTTGACGGCTTCTTCTCACAGACATACAGACTCTACGTGGGACAGCCATGCTTTCTCCCGCTCTCTCCGTCTCTATCATCCATCTTCTCCTCCTCATTCCTTCCTCCTCCTTCCATCCACCGCAGTCCTCTTGCCCTGCTTCAAACAACCCATTACACTCCTTTCTGAGGGTCTCTACGGAGCCTCTCGCCCACAGCTGCACATAGCTCGTGCGCCTTTCCATCCTTTAACCTTCTACTCCACTGTCACATCTAAGAGCTGTTCATTCCTTGGTTGCCGTTTTGTAATAATTCCGCACTGCCATGCCTTCTTCCCTTACCCTGTTTTATTTTCCTTTCTAGCATTTCTCGGTAGCTTAAATTTTCATCAGTTTTTATTGCTTGTTCTCATCAATAAAATAAGAAATGAGGCCTTATTTTTTTCTAAAAAACATGGTTTTCAAACCTAGTTGTATATTAGAAACACCCTGAGATCTTTGAAAATGTACAAATGCCTGGGTTTTCTGCATTTCTCATTTAAATGGCCTGAGATCAGGCACAGGCATCAGAGTCTCTTGAAAATAACTGGACAGAAAGATGCCTGGGACATGACAGGCAAATAGAGGAGTGAATGATTCACACAGATGAAGACACCTGCTTCCTGTCAGATACACTTACGGAGCAGACACACTCGGAGTTGTTGCGCACGGCATTCAGCCATTCGTACTAACGGTCACGGTGTCTGTAAATGTCATCTGCTTAATATTTCACAGTGCAGTGACACTTGAAACTCTTTCAATTGCTAATTTTAGGGGGGAAATACTTAAGTGTTCAGGTTTATGCCACCACAGGAGAGGAGCGATATTCTAGACTGTGTTGAAGGGTAACAGTCTTCAGTTGTATGGTGAATTAAACTACTGTGATGTATTAAACCCCAACTGTTACTTTAGCTACTTACCTTTCCACTTCTATAATCAGATAGTAAAATGAAAATCAGTTTCCACAATAAAATCTCTAGAAGGTGGCTGGTGGTTTATTGCCCTGCATTCAAGTCCGTAGCCACGACTTCCTGTCCTGCCCCAAGCAGCAGCCGAACGGTTGCTTTCATCTCCTCCTCTAGCATCCGAGGGATAAAAGCACCGTCGAGGGCTCTAGGATCAAACGCTATGCACACCCTGACCTGACCAAAAAACAAAAGCTCACCATGGACTTAGTCAACATTAATAATTCAATCAGTCTTGCTTTTAAGAAATCAGAATAAAGGCTTCACAGGTGGAAGCAGCTCTTATTGCCAAAGGGCTACCCACTACTTGAGACATACAAGACTTGGTGCCAGAAAAAAGTGATAAAAGCCTTGGAATGCTTCTAGTAGTTTTCAGCTAGTAGTGGAAATTGTCACTGCTTGAAAATCAGGGCTCAAGAAGGCATACAGTTGTCTATGATGCTCAATCAAGATTCTTTAAAAGCTATGCTAAGTAGACATGGGCTTTTAAGGCTGTGATTGAAGATCTTTCTGCTTGAAAATTATTCGCGGTTCAGAGAATCCTGGCCAGGATACATTCTTTCTAGTCATGAGTCACACTGTTTATAAGATCCTAAGCAGAGAACCTGCGAATGAACTGGGTAAAATCATCAAAGGGCACCAGTGAGGCGCTAACCACAGGACATCAGTCAAAGAGAATGGGAGATCAAAAGGGAGCAGAGCTCATTGCCAATGGGGAGACAACATTCTCCAACAACCAGGAGTTCACATTCTCATTACAAAATGTCAACAAGTCTGCATATTTATGATGTTTTTAAAGCAACCTGGTCACAGAATATGGAACAATCACAAAGTACACAGTGGAAAAAAACCTCTACGGTTAGCTGGCCTCCAATTTTTTTCCTATTTACTTACTGATTTTTTCCTCCCTGTGATGAGTCTGGTATATCCCCTTGTACAATTCCTCAAGCTTACTGTTGTGTAAGCAACATCTCAAACTGAGTTCACTTCTTTAGGTCATGTGGAAAATCAAAATGGTTCCTTTTAAAACTACAGAAAAAAGAACAGTTGACTCTTTCAGGTTTGTCACGTTCTTCTCTTCAGGAAGTTAAAGTTACTGGTAAATGAACATCATTTTTTAATTCATCCTGCTCTTACATCTGATAGCGGCTAAGTGACCACTTTTACTAAAAAAAAAAAAAAAAAAAAATTACAATAACACAGCTTCTTCCATGAGATGCATTTGATCCCAGCCCAATTAAAGGCTTTGATTCTGCAGGTTGTAGAAGCATGAAGCAAACATGACAAAAGGAAATGCATTTATTAATCTACTAACAGAAAAAAGCATTCCAAAAGTTTGGCTTAGTTATATAGGTACTTTGAGTTAGTAGATAATAACTTATTGCAGTGTTCTGTCATTTTAAGGACTAAAACACACAATCATAGCACAGTTCCTTTCTCTTTCATGGCATGTATCACTCTAGAGAGTCTAATGAGCCTAATGAGTTACCATGACTAACTGCTTGGGTCATCGTTCTCTCTCCAACGTGGAGATACATATGGCACAGTGCCTGATATAAAACTGTAACTCAATACTATCTGTTAAAGAATAAATTAATGTTAAAATTAGATGAGGGGCGCCTGGGTGGCTCAGTGGGTTAAGCCGCTGCCTTCGGCTCAGGTCATGATCTCAGGGTCCTGGGATCGAGTCCCGCATCGAGCTCTCTGCTCAGCAGGGGGCCTGCTTCCTCCTCTCTCTCTGCCTGCCTCTCTGCCTGCTTGTGATCTCTCAATGTCAAATAAATAAATAAAATCTTTAAAGAAAAATTAGATGAGGAAGTGAGAACAGGATGGTAGCATATCAGTTTACAGATACTTGGAAATACATATCTGATATGTTACGTATTTCTTTGTCACCCAAATCCAATTTAAAATACTAAATTTATCTGTGAAGAAAATTGTAATTGATAAACCTTTCAATACTCCTATATAATTGTCTTATAATATCTTAGCATTTTTTTAAAGATTTTATTTATTTATTTGACAGGCAGAGATCACAAGCAGGCAGAGAGGCAAGCAGAGAGAGAGAGAGGAGGAAGCAGGTTCCCCGCTGAGCAGAGAGCCTGATGTGGGGCTCGATCCCAGGACCCTGGGATGACCTGAGCCGAAGGCAGAGGTTTTAACCCACTGAGCCACCCAGGTGCCCCTCTTAGCATTTTTTTTTAAATCAAAAGGAATTTTGGTTTTCTTCTCAAAATAAAAAGAATCTAGAAGCTAAAAGAATACAGTTGGTGCTGCCACCCACTATACAAGTAAGATGCTATACTGATTACATATTTTCTTAATGTGTCGGTTACTTAATTTTTTTCTGACTAGAAATGGCCAATTATTTGTGCTTTTATTTTTTTTTAAGATTTTATTTATTTCTTTGACAGAGAGAGAGAGAGATCACAAGTAGGCAGAGAGGGAGAGGGAAGCAGGCTCCCCACCGAGCAGAGAGCCCAATGTAGGGCTTGATGCCAGGACCCTGGGATCATGAGGGGCCTTGCAAGTTAACTGATCTCCGTATTGCATCTTCTTCATCTGTAAAGTTAAAGCAAGAACGTCATGGCAGTTAGTGTATGTTAAGCACCTCAGAACAGTCCCTGGCATACGGTGAGGGCTTGGTGAAGGAAACGTTGGCTTTCATTTTTTATGTAGCGTGTGCTATCACTGACCACGGTTCTTCTCATCCCCATCGAGTCCTTTCCTAAAGCAATTTATGTCAAAGACCTAATAAAGCATTTCCACCCAGTGAACAAGGGATGCTCGACGCTGCACTCCTACTCATTTATCAGCCCATGGATTCTGCCAGGCTAATAGCTTATTACAAGTCTTTGCACACAAAAGTAACTTGTCTCACCTTTCTACTAAAATCTCAGCAATCAACTGATGTGGTATAAAAGATTTTATTTCATTGGTTTTATTTAAAGTAGAAATATATGCCCTAAGTGCTACATCAGTGTTCTATTTTTCTATTCTGTGGATTACCAAATCTCTTCACCTCTATTTTAGATTGTTTCTTGAAAATTCAATCTATAATCACTGTAGAATTTTGGTACTCATATACTTAACATTTTCCTATTTCAGCTCCTCCACAGTGAAGCTGAAGATGAAAGATACACATTCAAACTGAAATTTTACTGCAACATGAATTTGAATGTATTACATGTACTGTGGCCGTGTCATTTACTATTGAAACTGCGACACTTCGGAGAGTGGAGAGAGAGCTAACTAGATGGAGGACCAGGACAACTGGCTCAGACTCGGGCTGTCTACGGCCAGCAGGGATGCAGCATTAGTCCAACCGAAAGGGTGGGGGTCGTAGAGGAAAATTCAGCTAGCAGAAAAAGCAGACTGCCTTCTTCTCTTCCCAACGCCTTAATTTCTCCCGCAGCGTGAAATACAGTCCCTTGTTGGATAAAGAAATGAATACACGATGTGCGTACAGGAATTCTCTCGTTAGACACCGAGGAGCGCGAGGTATCCGTCACACTTTGCTCCTGTGGTGAGATTACCCTTGGGAGTGAAAACCGGTGTGACAAGGTCACATGACGCTACCGGAAACAGCGGTTGCTTGTTATGAATTAGAACACATTCGTGTGAATTGTTAATATAAATACTCGATCTTTTTCCCCTGACTAATCATGAATACCTTCAGAATTAGCTTATCCTCCTCTACTGTAAAGTACATTTCACCAAAGAACGTAAAACCTTCTACTTGGGAACATGGGTTGGATTATGCTACTGAAGATTTGGGGAATGTAATAAAGGCTACAGCCCTCCACAGTTACCCCTAAAATGCAGCGTGGTATAAAGAACACAAGGTTTGGGGGTCAAAAGGTTTGTATTTTAAACTCTAGCTCTGCCCTTCATGGCTTTGGGACCTTGAGCAGTTCACAGGCCCTCTTCTCATATTTTTAGCTGGAAACACCAGTAATTTTTACCGTTCCTTCCCCATCCTCCTGCCATCATCAATCTCTTACTAAGCCTTATTTTTGGTCCCTCGGAAGTTCTCTCCTTCTCACCTTTCTCTCCTACTTTTATTAAAATCACCTTTTTCACTTTATATCTACCTTACTTATATACATCTTATTAGTCTTGGTTGTTAGTCTTCCTCAAACTATAGTCCAGCATCTTCATGATCGGTTTTTTAGACTTAAATATAACTTTTCCAAAAACTGTCTCTACACTCTGACTTTACCCACAGCAGTCTCTGTGTAAAACAACTTCCCCGCGATTCACTGCCCGTGTTCAATCCCCTCCAGAGTCTTGCGACTCACCTCCGTGAGCAGTACGGTGTCGTTTGCTACTATCCATGGAATTTACGGTGAGTGCCACATTTCCTCTGGAGGTATTTCAAGCATACTGAAACTTGGCTTCTCATGAAATTAAGTTCATACACAGAGCTCATTTGTTTAGGACCTCCACAATGCCTAGTACATTCCTGGGAGTGATGTTACACTCAATAAATGTTTGCTGACAACCGTGTCAACAAAATGAGGACAGTTTGCTTTCCAGGTCTGCCCACTGCTGAACTGAAAATATAGACTGAAGCAGATGTCCAAATATATATTGTTGTGATTTTTAAAAGCCTGTTCCAAGGAAATGTTATTAAATGTATTATATGTTAAAGATAACATTTTCAAAATGCTAAAGTTAAAGTTAAAGAAGTAAAAGGCATCCAGATTGAGAAGTGTTTCAGACTGAATATTTGTTTCTCCCCCAAATTCACATGTGGAAGCCCTTACCCCCCACCGTGATGGCATTGTGAGGCAGGGGCCTTCGGGAGATAACTGGTTGAGATGAGGTCATGGGGTAAAGCCCATGTCTCTATAAGAAGGGCCCGATCTAGCTCCACCGTGTGAAGACACAGCAAAAAGGCAGCCAAATGCAAGACGGGAAGAGGGCTTGCTTCAGAGACCATATTTGCTAACATCTTGATCTTGGATTTTCTAGCTTCCATAACTGTGAAAAACTAATGTCTGTTGTTTAAGTCAACCAATCTGTGGTACTTTGATATAGTGGCTTGAGCGACTAATACAGAGAGGAAGAAGTGTAACCATCTCTGTTCAGAAGACAAGATCGTGTATATAGAAAATCCAATGGAAACAACCAAAAACCTTTGAGAACTAATAAGCAGTTTCATTAAAGTAAATATACAAAAATCAGATCTGCCTAATGGAAAGATACGCCATATGTCTATACTGGAACTCCCAAAATGAGCTACAAATTTAACGAAATTCCAGCTGCCTTTTTTGAAGAAATTCAGAAGCTGATATCATAATTCATACAGAAATATAAGAATCCCAGAATAGCCAAAATAATTTTGCAAAAGAAAAAAAAAAGTTAAGAAGACTCACATTTTCCAATTCCAAATTTTACTACAAAGCGACAGTAATTAAGACAGTGTGGTGACATGCGGCTAGACACACCGATCGATGGAGTAAAACAAAGCCCAGAAATAAATCCTCTCCTTAGAGTCAACCGATCTTCTGCAAGGGTGCCAAGACAGATAAATGCGCAAAGAAGGGTCTTCTCAACAAATAGGGCTGGCAAAACTGGCTATCTCTTTGCAAGAGTAGCTTATAGACTTTAATATAGTACCTAAAACTATAAAACCATTAGAAGAAAACACAGAAGTAAATTTTTGTGACCTTAATTTAGACAACAGTTTCTTAGATATGACACCAAAAGTGAAAGCAATAAAACACACACACACACACACACACACACACATTGGTTTTCATCAAAATTAAAAACTCTTAGGCTTCAAAGGACAACATCAAGAAAGTGAAAAGACATCCTACAAAAATGGCAGAAAATATCTGCAAAAATTACATATGATAAGAGAACTCAATTTAAAATCTGGGCAAGGATCTGAATAGACACCTCTCCAAAGAAGATACACAAATTATCAATAAACACTTAAAAAGATGCTTGACATCATTAGGCATCAGAGAAATGCCAATCAGAGCCACGAAGAGATGCCACCGCACACCCACTAGACTGGCAAAAATACAGACATTATGAAGTATCTGCAAACAGGAAGAGAAACTGCAACCCGAGAAATGGCTGTAAATTGGTGCAGAACCTTTGGGAAAAGTCTGCCAAGTCCTCAAAATATTAAACATAGATTTACCATATGACCCAGTAATTCCACTCTAAGCTACATGGCCCCCAAAATTCAAAACACAAAAAAGTCCACAAAAAAAGTCTGAACACAAATGTTCATGGTGGCATTCTTCAAATAGCCCAAAAAAGTGGAACAACCTAAATGCTCATCGACAGACAAAAGCACAAACGGACTGTGTCGCAGTAGAATGATGCATATGGAGAGTCTTCGCTTCTTTCAAATGTGGAAGTTTCCAAAAAAACACTAAATTTGGAACGCATTCTGCATTAATTTACTTTTTAAGAAGAAATGTAAATAAGTTTTCTTTTTTAACAGATTTTAAAACTTGTCTTTTTGGTTTATCAGAAAGCTTTGGCAATTTTCATCTACTATTGACAAAAATGTATTAATTTTCAGTATTTGCACAACTGGTTCACACTTCGGCAACCATTGCTTCAGATTATTTACTGTTACATGACCACTGAGGAGGGTGATGGGTATATGGTACTTCTCTCTATTTTTGCAACTCTTTATGATGCTATAAGTATTTTCAAAATAAAATTTTGAAAAAAAAAGTGACTCCTCTTTTTCACTCTCAAGTATTCTGATGTTCTGCTTGCTTGCTTCAGATGTGGCTGGGCAACAAATTCAAGACTAGGCTTTTATCTAAAACTTCCTCCTTTTACCCACCTTAATGGGATCAATGGTAAATGAATATTTAACCTTAACCACTTTAACATTAACCACCGAATAACACCAGCAACAGGCTACATCCAGTCATGACAGCAAGACTCAGGGCACACTCCAGCAATCACTGAGTGGATTCCATGTCTCCTGGGGGCTGTTACTTAATAAGGGCGGCATTTGGCTTAGTGCTTGCTACAAGAGTTACACATTTATTAGGCCACTAGGTTGGCTCAGTCGGTGGAACGTGAAACTCTTGATCTCAGGGTTGTGAGTCTGAGCCCCACATTGGGTCCAGAGTTATTTAAAAATAAAATCTTAAAAAAAAATTACGTGTTTAATCAGACAACTTTGTGTCATTGTGGGTATAAAACATTAAGTATTAAAAGCAGATTACTGCCTGATATTGTGGTTAGCACTTTTCTGAGGCACACCTAAAAATAATGGAAAACAGTTATAGGACATTGATATATCAATGAATAGTTTCACTAAAATAAGCATCCTGAAGAATGTTTGTCGATTATTCTAGAAATTCATCATGCATTAGTCAAACATTTCATGACAAATCACTTCTCTATTGAATTTTGCTTCCTTTGATACTTACTGTGTCTAGACTATTTCCAGAGAAAAAACGTGCACCGGCTCCAGCTGATAGTAAGTTCTGAAATTCATTTCAACAGATAATGTCTGATAAACAGTGGATAATATCTGTTCTCATGCGCTAATAAGACGAGCCCTCTGAGAAGAACCAATCACAGACCAGACACTGAAACCCCACGTGTGGCAGCTCTAAACACGGACATATCACATCCGTCCACGAGCTCTTCTGAGGGCATCTGCACAACCATATAATGTAATGCATTATTTCGGACTGTGAAATTAATTAAAAAGAAGGTGATTAGATGACAGCAGTTCTAATCCTCTGGCAGCCTACCTCAGCAGACCAAAGGCCAGGCCTGTACAGGCCTCAACACAAGGAAATCAAAAGGCTAAGGACAAGGGGGCGTTAAGCCACAGCCAATCACTATCAGTCATTTCCCTACTTTGTTTCTGCCTTTGTTTCTATACAAGTGTCTCCCTGGCTCCTGATGAGGACTCCTAATCGCTTTTTTAAAAAGATTTATTTATTTATTTGTGGGGGGAGGGACAGAAGGAGGGAACAAAGCTGCAAAGCATCACACAGACCGTCCTTGTGTCAGTCCACCTGGGTTTGGGCTGTGACTCTGGTCACTTACCAATCCTGTACACTTGGATAAGTTACTTAACCTCTTTTCAATTTTATCGACCATAAACTCTGAGTAAATGTAACCTTTACAGCATAGGATAATAGTGGAGATAAAATTTTTTAAAAAACCTAAATGTAAATTTCTTAAGGCTGCATCTGGTTCATGATAAGCCCTCAATATGTCAGCTATTATTCCGAACTTTCCTGAGCCTGTTTCCAGTTTACATCCCACTAGCCCAATAACACCTGCCCCACCCACAGATCAGCTACATTGTGACTCAAGAGCACTGACACCTACAGATTCTGTGACCGTGAGGAAGATGCCCTCCAAAAATGTCAAACAGTCTTTAATATCATGATTTATCAAATACTCACTATGGAATTTAAAGCTTACTGTTTAAAAAAAAAAAAAAAAACCCTCCATAAACCTATTCTTCTGCAGGGTTTTTTTTTTAGACTCTAATAATTGCCCTCATTAGAATTTTGTATATACCTGAGTCTAACAGCTACTAAATGACCACTCTGATAAGCATTTGGAGGCATTAACTGACTCATCAGGAAGTCCCTTTCACCTGGAGATTTCTGCAATGACTTTGAAAGTTCTTTCTGGGCTCAAGCCAACCATTCCATTTTAACTCAACCAATCATTACGTGGACTTACCTGGACCCCAGCTCGAGCCACCATCCTAAACAACGGAAGCCTGATAAAACACCACTAGCACTAGAGCCTATAAAATAGGGGTTATTCCTGCTTTCAGTGTCCAGGTTAAAAAGAAGTTCCGCTCTACATGATTCACATAGATCGCTGTATTAAATCATGGCTCTCGAAACAACAGGCCCCATTAAAATCTGCTAAAGAACGCGCTCAAAGTAGGAATGGATCCTTATTCATGTCACGTGCTATATGGTTTTAGTCCATAAATTTCAAAGAGCAAGAGTAAGACCTCATCGTTTTCTTCATATAATATCCGACAAGTGACACAGTCAATACATTCAAGTAGTATTGGGTGTTGCTATTACTAAGCGTTTGGAAGAATAAGGAGGAAGACTATTTCAGGAAGAAGGAAGAGGATGAAGATACATCAATGTTTTTGTCTTCTTCTAGAACTTCTACCTCCCTTACTGGCTTCTTCCTCTTTCACAGTAAATAAAATCTTATCTCCACCCAACCCCTTTCCATTCATAGCTCACCTTCTTGAAACTTCTACCTACAATACTTGGATTTCCTCACTTCCCAAGGCTGCTGAAACCTCAGCAACTCATCTTACCTCCCTGAGGTCTCCCCGCTTCTTTTCCTCTTGAGATAGTTCAGCCTCTCAGCCTCTCCTCTGAGATCAAATAAATCCACTGCGGGGTGCTGAAGTTTCTTGGGGGGATCTGAGAACATCAGCGAAATAAAAAGGATCTTGAAAACCATTCTGCACCATTCTGCTGTGACAGCAGGGACCACAGCAAATAGTGCGCCCTGCTCCGGAGAGTGGTGTGATGCCAACAACTTGGGAAAATCGTCTTGCATAACTGAACGGAAAGGAGGAGGTACATCTGCTTCACAGCCAGCGCTACAAACAGCTCATGGAAACAATAAAGAAGACAATTTTTCAAAACCCTACTCAGTAAGCCAAGAGTGTACTTTGGGCAGAGCCTCAAGTACATAATCTGAGGTTTTAAAGAAAGCAGGTATTTATACACATTGCTCCGAGTTTTGGCATCAAGTTTATTATTCATGAAAATAAGATCCTCATTGTTTTTTATAATGACAAAGTTAGACTGTTTAAAAAAGTGTCTCACCTAACTTTGCAAGCTGTATCTATTCAAGGAAACTGACCTTAAACTAAACGTGCGCATGTATACAAGTACAAATGATTTCATGCAGTAATGCACCGCTTCAAACCTTCCAAGAATGTCGCATCTCCATTTCTGCTCTGACTCACCAAGCTCAAACGAGACGTGGACGGCCACCCAGGAACAGACCACCCAAGAACAGCGACACAAGGATGTGACCCAGTCACAGAAATGATCGCTCTCAACCTGAAATCAAGGCTGGAAATTTCTCTGCCCCTATCTCTCGGCCTGTGATACACAAATGCTAGGACTCAACGATTTCTCGACCCCACGAAACAAACAGGCGCGCGCTGTATCATGAACCCTTCCACCATTTCGTCCTTCAAAGGTGACTCAAATATAATTTTCTCTGTCGATCCTTTCCCCTCGAATCTTAGTTGAGCCTTTGCAGCATTTTTAAACCTCCATTCAACAAACAGGGGTTTTCCAAAACAGAATCCTACCTAACCCGTTCACCACTCACCAGACCAACCAACAGTCCCGTTGAAGTGTACGGCAGGCACCCAGGGCTCGCTGAGAGCTCGCAGCGCTAGAACCTGCCCCACACGTATTTTTTAGCGGTTCTGTTCCCACCAATTCTCTTGCGCGCTCACTGCAATGAGAATGTTGGCTACCTAACAGGCACCCATTCCTCGTTCTCCCTAACAAAACCACAGTTCAGTCAAGCAGTCACTCTCACACTGTCACATTATGGACGACAACAGGGCTATAAAAGATTGAGATGAAGTTATTCCAGTCTGGAAAAAAATTGCACCCACGTGGCATCTAGATGTCCCTACATTCTCCCTCCCATCTGACACATACCGGGACGACCTGTATTATTTATCAAAGAAAGTCTTTGGCAGATTCATACTCAAAGGAAAGGCTTTACATTAAAAAGTTTGACAAATCAATACATTTGCATAAACTTTTTTTTTTTTTAAGATTTTATTTATTTGAGAGTGAAAGCGAGAGAGATCACAAAAGCAGACTTGCCACTGAGCAGAGAGCCGGATGTGGGGCTCGATCCCAGGACCCTGGTATCATGACCTGAGCCAAAGGCAAAGGCTTAACCCACTGAGCCACGCAGGTGCCCCCAATTGTATAAGCTTTAGGTGTGAACAGTCTCTGTGCACAAGCATCTTTTTTGAGCGGCGCTACGCTAGGCGGCCTTCCCGACCGCTCACCGACAGCGCTGCCCCTTACCGTCCAGTCAGCACCTCCTCAGTAAGCCATTGAAGTGTCCAGAACAAATCTATTACTTCTAAGTTCCTGTCAAAAATACAGGATTGCTTTAAAAGTGTACACATCACGTCTCATCCTTTATGCCCTCCTTTTTTATCTCTGAAAGTGTGCTCGAAATTTGGTGTCCACGTATCTTCCTGAAGCACCCTGCCCCCACCTAGAGCCCCTAACCATCTTCATGCAGCGGTCATCTCCACTTCTCTAGAAGTTTTCTTTCTTTTCTGTTCTGCTCTGCAAAGATGCAGAACGTAGCAAATGCTGAGAATAGAATCCAGATCCCTTAATGCCCGTTTTAGTGTATTTTTGGCTTTTCTCTCTCAGCTGCCCCCGATTCTGGCCAATCATCAAAGACCACGGTATCTTCTTCACTGTGTCCATCTTTCAAATTCGTTATCTCCTCTTGAATCTAGTGCTAACATTATGGTCTTGATGGTAAGTGCTTCGGAAGGAGAATCAGGAGATCTCACTGAAATATTAAATGTTTTCTTACCATTTAAAACCTCTTAGAAGTAATTTCACATGTCAAAGTTTTAAGTAATGAGTAACTAAATATGCATATGCCACAGTATATCCTGGGGTAACTGAAAGATGATGATCAACACAGAGTTTGACTAGTGAGCTAGTAAAGGAAAAATGAAATTTTAGTCTAAAATCTGCATGAAGATAGCTTTTATTTTAGGTGATATATATAAAATAACATTCGTATATAAAATACACTTAAAATGAAGTAATCTGTGAACTAAAATGGACTGAAACCAAAGTCTGTACTGTTCTTGCACCATTTGACCTGTTTCTTTAATACGAAGTTCAAAACACATCGCGAGTCAAACAGTGGCCCCCAAAAACATATGTCCAGATCCTAGCCTCTAGTACCTGTGAATGAGATTATTAACAGGTCTTTGTAGATATAATTAGTTAAGTTAAAAATCTCAGATGAGATCATGCTGGATATAGGGCGGGCCCTCAAGCCCATGACCAGCGTCATCACACAAGAAAGGAAGGAGATCTAATAGCAGATGGACGCGGGTGAAAGCCATGTGAACGGGAGGCACAGACTACAAGCCAAGGATTGCCAGCCGCCACCAAAGCTCGGAAAGAAACATGAAATCATTTCCCCTTAGACCTTCTAGAAGGAATACACCCTGCCAACGCACTGATTTTGGACTTCGGGCCAAGAGGAGTATGAGAAAATAAATTTCTGTTGTTTAAGCCACCAAGTGTGTGGTATTTGTTATGGCAGCCCCGGGAAACACAATATAGGACTATTTTTATGCATTTATGCATTTTCATTTAAATCCTTTCCACTTCCAAAAGTGGACTTTTTTGGACTATTATAATAAAAACCTCATGTGTAGGGCGCCTGGGTGGCTCAGTGGATTAAGCCGCTGCCTTCGGCTCAGGTCATGATCTCAGGGTCCTGGGATCGAGCCCCACATCGGGCTCTCTGCTCCGCAGGGAGCCTGCTTCCTCCTCTCTCTGCCTGCCTGTCTGTCTACTTGTGATCTCTTTCTCTGTCAAATAAATAAATAAAATCTTTAAAAAAAAAAAAAAAAAACCTCATGTGTATCTGCTCATATAGCTGAATAAAACTGCATACAGAAAGAAGTATAAACAAAAAAAAAAGTTTTAAAAAAAGCCTGACTTGAAATAATTGCTGAGGTCCTAGAGTTAGGCAATTTCTATTCTTAGTTCTATCTTTTTTTTTAGTCATATGAACCTGGCCAAGATATTCAACCTCTGAGCCAAATGACCTATCTCATCTGTATAACAAAAGATAATGGTTTTCTTTAGTTATGTGGTTGTCAACAAGAAATTTATGATAAAAATTTTGCACATTTCTAGGCATATGGTAAACTCTGATTTTGTTCCACTTCCCAAGGGACTACCTTCTAAAGGCAACCCATCTTCTCTCTTGGCCTCAATGACCCTAAATGATCCTGATACAAAAAGCAATTATGCAAATCTGTCCAGTCTTTCTAGGTTAAGCAATCTTGAGTGACACTTGCAAAAAATCCTTCTATAATTAATACTCAACATGTGAACAGTATTTCAGAGTACAGTCCACACTAGAACACTGGAGCATTCATTTCCGGATCAAATCCTAATCCTACAAATGAAGCATTTATTCTTTTTTTATGTTTCCTTTTATAGATAAGGACACTTGGGTTCAGAGAAGCCTAGTGAACTGCCTAAGTCATAACGCTGAATTAATCCAATATACAATGGTGTTTTTTTCAGATTTTCATTATGAAAAAAAATCAAACATGTATAAGTAAACAGAATAATAAACCACCATGTACCCATTGCGTGGCTAAAATGTTTCTTTAGAAGATTTACTTTCAATTTCTCATAATGTCCCTAATGAGACAACAAAGGACACCTCCAGCCACACTATGACTTATAATGTGCATCATGCCTTAAGAAAGAAGAGGGAAAAGTGACAATCAGAAAAGATATTCCATAATGAGAATCTTTCGCCCAAAGCATTGTTTCTAAACTATATCCCTAGGTGGTAACATTCAAGTTACCAGAAACTTATCACCAAGAATGTATTGACAAAGCATGAACTAAACAGGGAATCTCTGAAAATTCACTGGCAAAAGTGAAGCCTAATATGCACAAGCCTAATGGTTATAACTGACAGAAAGATGTTTTAAGTCAAAAATCTACTTTTTAACTGATATTCAAAGTAAACTACTCTTACTAGTGTCTACTGGTATCACAGAAGGTAAGATCTTTAAATAAGAAAAAAATGGGGTGCTTCATTCTCTCCTCTGCGTAACAATGAACAATTTCATTAAAGTAAACAACTGGAATTATTTCCGAGAATCAATCACCACTTTCACCTACGAACATTCTGGAAGAGGGACTTACTTGCTAGCAGTCATCATGAAGAGGGTTGCATCCAACTGACTTGACAATAAAAAAGGAAAACAAATTCAGTTATAACTATAAGAATAACTTCTAACAAGCAAACTGGCAGGAGTTGGTAAAGACACAGAACTTCAACACAGAGTGGAGAGATGGCCAGAGGCAGAAAATGGAAAGCCATTTTAGAGAAGTAGCTACATTTTTAACAACTCTTCCAAGACCAGCTTGGCACGCATATAGAACAGATGCGCGTGGTGATCACGGCAAGCGTATTTTCACCTTACTTTTGTACAGCAGTTAAGAACCGTTTAAAATTTAGAAGCCCTTTCTCAAATGTAGCACCACAGACCTCAAAAACGGCTAGCTACATGCTTTATTGAAAGAATCAGTACTGAACAGACAATATAAATGCATGTATGTTAGGATTGTTAATGTTATGTAAATGTTATGTTAATATTATGTTAATCACTGAATACTTGGTTAGCTTTACTGACAAGGGGGCTCTTGTGGAGAGAAGTTGACCAGGGCAATGTAATCCTTATCAATGATGTATCTGGGAGCCTGGAGAGATCCAAAGTTTGGTCAAGAAGGTAGTATTTTGGGGAATGCATGGGTGGCTCCGTGGGTTAAGCATATGCCTTTGGCTCAGGTCATGATGCCAGGGTCCTGGGATCAGTCCCACATCAGGCTCCCTGCTCAGCAGGAATCCTGCTTCTCCCTCCCCCTGCTTGTACGTTCTATCTCTGACAAATAAATAAATAAAATCTTAAAAAAAAAATAAAGGTAGTATCTTTGTACTAGATCCTGCTCTTAAAGTTAAGGAGGGACCAATAAAAGGTTTCTAGAAGAATATAATGGAATAATTACTCCAACTTCCCATAAGTGCATAGAATAAAATAGTAGGCTTCTCTAACAGAGACAAATTGACAGATACTAATTTTACAAATAAAAATATTGAAAACAGGGTTATAAAATAAGCAGTGTTTATTTTCTCCAGGTCATTTCTGGCCACTAATTAGCTCAAGAATTGAGAGTTGGAATGAATCTCATTGATCTACTGCTTCTCAGACATAGGTAGTAAATCTCCATGACCCTTACCTTACTTTCAAGTTCAGGGCATCGGCAAAGCATTCTTAACTGCAAACAGCAAAATGCGCTCTAGTGAATTTAAATAAAAAGAAATGTCTAGGAGGATATTAGAGATTCACAGAAACCCACAGTGGCCAGGGAACGAAGCTGTGCACAGCAACAGCACGAAAGTAATCGCGCAGGACTAGTCCCGTGTGCTCCGGCTGCCACCAGCACCAGGCACTCGCCAAAGGCCCTTTGGCTAACCAGGATAGGCCACCAGCCGCGGTACTGGAAACCGCGCCGTGGCTGCCCTGAAGAAGAAATGTACCAGCCACCACCACTGCCAGAGCGATTCCACGGTGCAGTTTCTTGTCACTAGGTTCCCAGGGGGAAGACTCACCTGCGTGGATCTGACAGAGCCTGGCTCCTCCGCGTGGTCCTTGATGCAAGAGAATGAAGAAATGAGTGTCTGGCCTCTATTCTGGGACATTACTAAGAAGGAACGATTTTCCCAAATACATGAAAAGTAGCAAAGATGTTAGAAGGAAACATCAAAGATGTCAAAGGTACCAAAGAGTTGAGATACCATCATGGATTTCCCTGGAGTATCTGTACCCTGGAGTTTGAGAAAGTGTCTACCACTTACCAACATCACGAACTAGACCTGCCGGCCTCTCCTCTCCTCCCCTTCCACTCTTCCCAGCAGCCACATGGGTCTTAGTGGTCTTCCAACATCAGAGCTTCCGCAGCTTTGGGATTTCTGGCCTGGAGCCTCCCTCTGCCTAGCACTCTCCACCCCCAAAATTATTCCTGGGTGGTTCCTGCTTTCATGTACATCAACTCAAATGCCACTTCCTGAGGAAAGACTTCTCAGACCACCCTCCACGGACGGCCTCACACCCACCCGGTCTTCCTCATCACCTGTTCTGTTTGCTTCGGGGCACCGATCACTATTGGATTGTTTTACTTGTTTATTTTCTACCTCAGTCACCATAATGTGAGCTCTGTGGGCCTGTGGATCTTTTAAGATTTTATTTGTTTATTTATTTGAGAGAGAGAGAGAGAGAAAGCAAGCCGGGCAAGGAACACTACTTTGAGTGCACAGACCGACAAGGGGCTCGATCTCAGAACTCTGAGATCATAACCTGAGCTGAAAGCAAGAGTTGGACGTTTAACTGACTGAGCCTCCCAGATGCCCCAGGACTGTGGGTCTTGTCCTTTTTGCTCCTATCGTCTTCAGCACCTCCATTAGCCTTCCGAATCTCTGTCGCATGATGAATGAATCCCCAATGTAGCTTAATAGGTCTATTTTATAAATGTGGAGACTGAAGAGAAGTTCAGGGCTTTATACATGATCACACAGCAAACCCGTGATCAAAGGCCCAATCTTTGATTCCTAGTCTTAAAATTTCCACCAGGAGAAAGGTAGGAGCTACTTCTTAAAGAAAGGGAGGCAGCACGGAAGGCCAGAAAGAACACCGTCCTGAGTCCAAATCTGTTCTACAAACCTAACACAAGCCCCATAAGTTTTTCAGAGAATGAAATGTGACCACATATGCATATCACACATATACGTTATTTCTGTGAAACCTGACACACAGAGGCATTTAACAACTGGAAGCTAAAAAATTAGAGCCCATTTATGAGTAATGATCCATGTCTGAGTTCACATTATCTTAATAATACGCTAAGAGAGACTATCCTCAACGTAATCTAAATCAGAGTCTTCATGTACAAGACGAGAATGTTCCTTCTTTCAAGCAACTAAAACGCGTCGGCAATCTGCTATTTGCCAGACACCAGTTACGCACAGGTGAAGTCTCTAAATTTCTTCCTAGCTGTTAATGCGGAGTAACCCAAACTCTGATTGCCATCTCCAAATACCACCTTGTCACTGTAAACGAAGGGCAAAAACAGGCTATTGTTTCCATGTCTTTCATTTATTTCAAAGCGTTTAATGAATCAAACGTTACTGAAAAATAACCCTTGCCTTCAAGGCACTGTTTCACGGGAGAAGCAAACAAAAAGAAAATTAACAAGAACATGAACACAGGATGCTATGTGAATCCAGAAGAATGGTAACTAACCTAGACTGTAAATTAGAAAAGGCTTTTTAGAAGAAGTGATTCTGAGCAGAATCCTAGCTAATGGATGGTAGGAATTCACCAGGAGTAGAAGAAAGGATCAGACGTGCCCAGCAGAGAAAGCAGCACCCTCCAAGTGCCCAGGAGAAATGAAGCACGGCACCTCTAAGAACCTGAAACGTTAAGTCAGAGGAGGGTCTCAACAGTCCCCAGAACAGAGAATTTCAAGAAAGGTTCTATCCCCCACGCCTTCAAGAGTGCTAATGCTACGGGGCGCCTGGGTGGCTCAGTGGGTTAAAGCCTCTGCCTTCGGCTCAGGTCACGATTCCAGGATACTGGGATCGAGCCCCGCTTCGGGCTCTCTGCTTGGCGGGGAGCCTGCTTCCTCCTCTCTCTCTGCCTGCCTCTCTACCTACTTGAAATCTCTGTCTGTCAAATAGATAAATAAAATCTTAAAAAAAAAATCCTTTCTAAAAAAAAAAAAGAGTGCTAATGCTACAAACGACGGTTTCCCTTAATTACTTTGCTTTTCTCAAAGAAGAGAAAAACTATCCATAATTGTTATCTCCTTCATCTGGCATTGATCTTTAGTTTTGGATTAGGATTTATAATATTTAAATAAATACATTCATAAGTACTAAAGAGAATATTTTCATCAAAGCTCAGTTTCATGTTTCTTTCTTTCTTTTTTTTTTTTTAAATTTTCCCTTTATTAGCAACCCTTCTTAAAGGTATTGTCCTTTATGGTCTGGAATGCCTCCAAGTCATTGGCAATTTCCACTTAATTCCTGTAAGCAGCATTTTTCATTTCCTCCCATAAAGTGACAGCACTTTATACACTTCTTCCATTATAGCTCTTAGCAAATTGCCTTTTAATAAGTTTCTCTCTCAAGACTGAGCTTCTGGAGGGAAGGTTTTGATCTCTGTATCCCAAACATGATCTTTTTTTTTTTTTTTTCTAATAAGCGTTTTTAATTTTAGAAGAGCCTTCGCTCTATAGAGGAGTTGCAAAGGCAGTACAAATAGTTCCCTAGGGATCTTTTTTAAATTCAGATTCCGTACAGTAGGTCTGGGAAAATCCTGATATTCTGGATTTCTAACAAGCTTCCACCTCATGAAAATGCAGCTGGTGCAGGGACCATGATTTGATAAGGGATGAGTGTCAAATAAATTAGGACAAAGATTCTCAGCCCTGGTTTCAAATGGAATCACTTGGGAAAGGTTTTTGTTTTAAAATACCAACGCCAGGCGCCTGGGTGGCTCAGTTGGTTAAGTGACTGCCTTTGGTTCTGGTCATGGTCTCAGAGTCCGGGGATCCAGTCCGGCTCCCAGCTCTGTGGGGAGTCGCTTCTCCCTCTGACCTTCTCAGCTCTCATGCTCTCTCTCTCACTCTCTCTCAAATAAACAAATAAAATCGTTATAAATAAATAATTAAAACATGCCAATGTCAGAGCCCACCCCCAGCTACTCTAATCTATTTTGTCTGCATAAACCCGGGAATCCGCACACTGAAAAAGCTTTCCGAGTGATGCCAAGATGCTGCCGGAGTGGGAAACCACGTGCCCTCCCAGGAGGCTGTCACACACTCCTATCCCAGCAGACTCCCCACTTCCTTCTCTGTGAAACAGAAATAATTGTGAGTATTTGGTTTGGGGCAAAATGAAACAGTGAGGGTCAGCATCAAATTCAGCGCTTGCTAAATTTTAGGTCCTTAAAAAAAGTAGTTATAATTCCGACTGGCAAAAGGACACGTAAATCCACATTTCTCATCAGTAAACCTGGGAGAACATTCTTCCGAGGGTTAGACTGCTCTCAGATCCCCAGCTGTCCGAAGAACATTTAAAAGGGCAAGAGTTCACAGCGTTAGGGTCGAAGCGCTACAGAAATCTGCTGGTCTTGGGGGGATGTGGTCTAAGTGTGCTTTGATCAATTCAGCAGACCCCACAGCTGAGCCTGGAGAACAGCAAGTCCTTGCCTGTGTGGGACAGAAACATCTTTGTGAGGGAGAGTCCGCAGGGCGCCTAGTTGGGTGGAAGCTTCTTATGCCGGGACAATGAGCGGTCGGTCATTCCAGAGTGCAGCTGGTCTTCAGGAGAGATCTCGGGGAATTATCTGGTTGCAAACTGCTGCTCACAGGCTAGAGGGCCAAGCACCTCAGAGAATTCGGAGTGACAGTGCAGTCATATAAATCCAACCCATAGGACGCTGGTGGCTGTAAAGTGGATGTCACGGACACTGGCTTCTAACATACAACCCTCCCCACTCCTGCGGAGCACAAAAGT
Organism: Meles meles; assembly: GCF_922984935.1. Taxonomy (NCBI): domain Eukaryota; kingdom Metazoa; phylum Chordata; class Mammalia; order Carnivora; family Mustelidae; genus Meles; species Meles meles. Next base: position 1,462,627 of record NC_060074.1, on the reverse strand, counting down.
GACTCTACTTTCAACAGGAGGTTAAAGAGGCATCTCTCCATGTTCCTCAACCAGTTGTTCTTATTGGACCAAGCCACGGCTAGTAGGTTCCTCGGATGATCAGAAAAGAATCTCTAGACAGAGTTTACAGATTAAGAGATGCCACACACGGTTCCTATTCCCTGTGAGTTAGATAAAAAATCACAAAGAGAATTAATCCCTGGCTTGACCTAAACCAGCTGCTAATTATTTAGGAACAGATAAGCATTGTTGCCCCAAATATTGTCACCTGCTTGAAGAGCTAGACTAGCACCGATTATCACAATTTAAATTACATGATACTTTCCATGGCTGTTATCTCTATTATCATATCGCAAAACCTCTGAATGCTACACTTCAAGAAATAATGAGCAGGCATTTATACAGACACATATAAACATGGAAGGATACTCATCAACCCATAGTAAAGGAAAGTAAGCAGACTTCTACATTTTACTTCCATTTCCATACCTTGGTTTTTTTTATAAGAGCATATGTTACTTTTAGAAATATACAATAAATCTACTTTAAAGATACAGGGCATCTGTCCGCATCTGTTTCTTAGTCTAGGTACAAAAATAATGACTTTTTCAAATCAACAGAGTAGATACATTTCATTAACAGCTACCACTAACACATGGGAAAATCGTTTCAGCTCATTTAGAGTCTATTCCTTCATGTAAAATTATCTAAATCAAATTCTGAATTGCAGAACGTCCCATTGAGATCACAGGCATATCATGCTCTTGTCTGGGACATACGCACGGATTCTAGCCCTCCAGATACAACAGCTGACTAGACACTGCCACTTAATTTAAATTATCTGCTATCACTGAATAGCCAACAACTCATGAAACTTATCCTTGCTCTCTGACATCCCTCCCCTTCCCAAACGGTTCATTCTTGGCTTGACTTTCTGATTTTCCTATAGGCATTATCTCCCTCACAGTCACCTCTAGATTTACACAGACAAAGGGGGAAATAGCATCCAAATGAAAAATTACGAAACCACATATACTAAAGACTTTCCAGGGCACGGCAATCTTCTGAGACCTAGAAATGTTGAAATTAAATATAGAGATGGGCACACGGAAAACAAGTGTCCAGATGGCGAATTCAGACATCTTATTGCCTACTCTATACGCCATGTACTTTTTGCTCCTTCTTTCTTTTTCTTTTTTCTTGAAGATTTTATTTATTATTGTCAGAGAGAGAGAGAAAATAAGAGCGAGCACAAGCAGGGAGATCAGCAGGCAGAGGCAGAAGCAGGCTCCCTGCCAAGCAAGGAGCCCAATGTGGGACTCGATCCCAGGACCCTGGGATTCTGATCTTAGCCGAAGTCAGATGTTTAACCAACTGAGCCACCCAGGCGCCCCAACTTTTTGCTCCTTCTATACAATGAAGGAGCAGGAATATTTTATACTGAAAACAACCATTAGAAGCCTCTTCTCGGCTGTCCTGCCCGCCACTCCTTTGCGTGCATTCAATAAATTTCTATCTCCTTTTAAAAAAAGAGGAAGAAGGAGGAAATTAAGAAAACAACCTTCAGGACTGATATCCTCCTGTCTCCTGCCCTGCAAACACGGTGCTGGGATCCAGTCCGCCCAGCAACCTTCTAGGAAATACTAGGAGTCAGGCCAGACCCCTCCCTCTTACTCAGAACCCCACGCAGTCAGTCGGGACGTCCGGCTAATTCCAGCCCTTAACAAATTGTCTCCAACACTGTTTCTTGGTACTAGAATAGCTTTCAACTGGTCTCACCACCTCCAGCCAGCCCCTCCAATCTATCTGCCACACACACTGTTACAGCGAAAATAAAGCTAATCAAGCTATTCGCCAGAATTCCAGAATTCCTTAAAACGGCATGGCAGGTGCTGCGAGATGGGACCCCACTCACTACCCAGATGTTCCCCTTGCAGTGCTCTCGGGGCGGCCAGTCTCTGGCCGTATCAGCTTCCGAGCGCCCCGTTTATGACAGACTGGCTCACACTTCTGTGGCTCTCCATGTGCTTCTCAAGGGAGCACCGCCCACCGCCGCCCAGGACTGCATCTGCTTGGATGGGACCGTCCCTCACTCTTCACGGCTCGCTGCACTGGGCAAGTCCTCAGCACGGCCGCTCTGCGGGCTGAGGGCAGGCAGCTCTTCCCTGGGTGGCCGCGGCTCCCGGGGAGCGCTTTGCTGCGGGAGCTCAGCTGTAGGGCCCCGGCGAGTGGCACGGAGCCTAGAGCACAAGGGCTAGTTGAGAAAAATGAATGACTCACGAAGTCCGGACGGGGCAATGCTCTACCTACCAGTGCCACCACCACTGTCCCACGGGAGGTCACAGGAGTCAGGATGCCCCACAAAGGCCCTGTCCGTCCCGCGACGAGCCCTGAGCGAGCCGGGAGCAGTCAGGATGTGGGCAGGCTGGGAGGGCTCCTTCATGCTCGCAAGTCCCCGTGTTCTATCAAAACCACCTTTACGGCAACAAGTGGAGCTGGTAATTACTCACTAATATTTATTATTTGGGGGGGTGCCCGGGTGGCACTCACGCACTCACTCACTCTCGCTCAAGTTAATAAATAAAATCTTCACTGACTTGAGAGAGAGAGAACACAGGCAGGAAGAGGGGCAGGGTGGGGGGGTAGATCTCAAACAGACTCGAAGCTGAGCGTGGAGCCCAACTCGGGGCTCAATCTCACGGCCCTGAAATCACAGACTGAGCCCAAACCAGGAGCTGGATGCTTAACTGGCTGTGCCACCCAGGTGCCCCTAAAATGTGCTGTTTTCAGTGATAAAAGTACTATACAGTCTTTGTGAAAATATGAGAACATAAAAAGAAGTAAAAGTATAAACTGGTCACAATCCCAATGACCACAAACAATCCACCATGGATACCGTTTTTGTGGAATATCCTCCTAAATTGATGTTTTCTTTAAGATGTATTCATTCACTTTTGGGGCACCTGGGTGGCTCAGTGGGTTAAGCCTCTGCTTTCGGCTCAGGTCATGATCCCAGAGTCCTGGGATCGAGCCCCGCATCGGGCTTGCTGCTCAGCGGGGAGTCTGCTTCCTTCCCCCCTCCCTCTGCCTGCCTCTCTGCCTACTTGTGATCTCTGTCTGTCAAATAAATAAATAAAATCTTTAAAAAATAAAAATAAAAGATTTATTCATTCACTTTAGAGAGAGAGAGAGAATCCTGAAGAAGACACCACTGAGCATGGAGCCCCTCACAGGCTCAAGCCCAGGAACCTGAGGTCATGACCTGAGACAAAACCAAGAGTCAAAGCTTAACCAACTGAACCACCCAGGTGCCCCTCAACTGAGTTTTTTCACACCAAGATTATACTGCATGCCAAAACAGAATCGTATTACACAAAGTATTTTATAACTGAATTTACCATTTCATAATATTCTTTGTTGAATTATAACAATAATCTAGAATTATAATCACATGAAATGATTATTAAAAATGTAGATTGCTGGGCTTCATCTCTTCATCTGTTGAAACAACTTTGTACAGAGAATCCTGGGATATTCAACTTAACCCTCTAAGTGATTCTTGTGTACAGTAAACTTTGAGAGCCACCAACCACAGATAGTGTTTTCAAATCACTATGGTAAGATGACAGAAAAATGAAGGTTTCAAAGGTATTTATTTTGGCAGCACATAAGAAAGAACACAAGCTGCTACAGAATGGGATCGGTTACCCTCCGAGCTGATGATCCCACAGCACTCTGCAAATAGATTTTGAATAACTAGTCTCAGGGAAGTGTGGTCATTCTGTATCAGGAAAGAGGATGAAAGAGGCAATTTCTACGTTCTGTCTCAACTGTAAGATCCTAAGACTGTAATTAAAGAACGTTAAGGCTAAATTAGACTTCGGAGGCAAAAAAGCATAGTTACCTGCGTAGACAGTTATGGGACGGGCTGGGTATGTGGTTTGGGCAGTGGTTTAGAGGTAAGACAGCTCTCAAAGCTGACAAAAACTTTGCACATCATTATTTGAAAAAATTTTTTCCTAGAAAAGATGAAAAACTGTTTTTAAAAGACTTTTAAACTGGTGCTCCTGTGGCTCAAAAACGTCTTCCTTGGGAACACTAACACAGAGCAAGTAAAAGCTAAAGGCCCTGGCTGAAACAGTGGAAGACAGGGGCACCTGGCTGGCTGAGTCGGTAGAGCACGTGACTCTTGATCATGATGTCATGAGTTCAAGTCCCATATTGGAGATTACATTAAAATAGTAGTAATAATAATAAAATCTTTTTAAAAAAAAGAACAACAAACAGTGAAGGATCCAGGCATTTTTGGTATACCTGGCCCATTGCTACCAGTCTGGAGGGGGCATCTAGAACTATGGTAATACCAGTAATCTAATTTAATCATCTCATTTTCAAGCAAAAAACCTACAGGAGTTAAGTCTATAGAAGTTAGACCTAGAAGGTGTAAGTATTATAAACTGACATGGCTCGTTGGTGACAAAGTAACCGCCCTGGAAAACCACTCTTCGACTCCTGCTCTGGGGTTCTGGGTATCAGAGATTTCTTTACCACTACAAACGCCTTGTATTCAAAATCCTAAAACGTTAGAGAAAAACCACAGAGGGCCAAGTGTTTGAAATTTTTACATATAGAGTTGCCATACTGTAAACAAATGGCCTAAAATCATTGCATTTTAAAAGCAGACTGACATTTCAAGGATAGTTGCAGTAACGTTCCTTATGTTCACTTCTCAGAGTTACAATTTAGTTCCCCGCTTGGCAGGAAAATCAGTGACTACTCTCACTTTCTGACATTTAAAAAAAAAAATGCCTTCCAAAAAGACAAGTAGTATTTTCAAACATAGTCTTTGTGTTACACACACTTTATATGTCTACCTATGAGTTTACATACACACATCAGTATTTCGTGGTTACACATGTTTATAGGTGTTTATGTTGTATATACATTAATTATAGAATATACCTATTCTTTATTTTTTATAAAATATCTTTCTAATCTTAATACTACTGCTTTACAGATGAACATATGGGATGGGGGAAGAAAAGAGAGAGGGAAACAAACTGTTAAGAGATTCTTAAAGACAGAACTAATGGAGGGGTGATGGGGGCAAGTGGGTGGGGATGGGCTAGATGGGGGATGGGCGCTAAGGAGGACACTTGCTATGATGAGCAGCGGGTGTTATATGTAAGTGAGGAATCACTGAACTCTACTGCTGAAACCAATATTGCACTGTATGTTAACTAAACAGAATTTAAATAAAAATTAGAAAAAAATACAGCATTGTTTTTAGAGGTCAACCGGGCTGACCCAAGCACTATATATTTACAATGAAAACTGTCTTCACAAATACCCAACTAAGGAATTTGAGAGTCAACAGCCCAGGCAATTTCAGTAAGTCTCAACTTCAAATACCATCGATACGTCAATGGCTCCTAAGTTTGTATCTCTAGCCTAGACATTTCCTACGATGTGCCCAGTCAAACTTAACAGATTCAAAATCAAATTCCTAATCTTCCTCTCTAAATTCTTCCTCTAATGGACATCCTTGTATCAGAAATGATAGGTCCATAAAAATAATTTTTTAAAAAGGGTGGGGGGCACCTGGCTGGCTCAGTCGGTAGAGCACGCAACTCTTGATCTTAGAGTTCAAGCCCCATCTTGGGGGTAGAGACTACTTTATAAAATAAATAAAAACTTGGGAAAAAATTTTTAAAAAAAAATTAAAGAAAGGATAGGTCCATCCATCCAGTTCCTAAACTTTGGCATGATTATGAACTTCTCTTGTAGCAACCTACATCCAACACCAAATCCTGTCCTTGTATTCCAAAACACATCTAGAAGCCCAGCATTTTTCACTGCCTTTGCCACTACGATCACCATTGCCTGTCTCAGGAGTCTCCTGTCCTTCCTGCTTCTACATTTGACCCCACACAGTCAATTCTCCAAACAGTAGCCAGAGTGACACATTATAAGCCTTTCTTCACCTCCAATGACTTCCAATCTCACAATGGAAATAGGCCCTATAAAGCACTCTGTGGTCTTCCCACCACCTCATTCTACTATCCCTCTGACCTAGTCTCCTACTGTTCTCCCACTCGCTTACTTCAGTCCAACCCCCCCGTCCACCCTGCTGTCCATTCAACATTCCAAGAAGAGTTTTTCTATGCAGAAGGTTCTTTCCCTACCCATCTTCCATGGCATTTTCCTCATGTCCTTCCTATGTCATTGAAAATGTCAAAGCAGCAGAGTTGATTTCTTGACTAGCATCGGTATCAACCAGGATCCGAGAAAGAAATGTGTACGACACTAAAAGAATACACAAGCTGAACTCACACTTCTCCCTCCCTCAGCATGCTTTCCAGGGGGCCCATTAGTCTGGTCTATATTGATTTGTCTCCCAGGGCTGATGGGTAGAAAACAGACGTGGAGGAGACACCAAACGACCACTTGGTTCCGTTTCTCTCCGGCACTCAAATATTTGTTGAATGGATTAATATGATGCCGTGGGGGCTGACCACTGAATTGGCTGTAAACATGCTATACAAACTGTATTTCCTTAAAACAAAAAATTCCTCCGATTGTAAGTCAGAAGGAGTCAGGAGATACTAAAGTCATCCCAAAGCAGAGACTTGGGAGGCTTTCATGAACTCGATACGGTGAGTAAATTGTGAGGCATCCTGCAGGCTCAGATTCTGCCTTATGGAACTGAAGGTTATTTATCACACTTACCAAGATAGAGAAATATAGAGACAAAAGTTAAGATCGGGGACTACACTGATGGTCCCCTCTCCTGACATCCTAATGCCTTACAGCTGATTTATGATGAGCTGAATCATGATGCTTGATGTGTATCACAGATGTTTCTAATAAAAGAGACAATGAAACAAGAAGTCATACCTATGCTATATTCCAAAAGGTAAGAGAGTATTAAATGTTTACTACCCATCCTACATACTGGAATCCACCATGAATAAATCAAGCAAGGCTTCTCATGAGACAGTTCACTCTCATGAGAGATGGGTTCATTAAAGAAAAGCTGAGATGATAAAGATGAGGCAAGGGTTCATTAAAGAAAAGCTCTTTGAGGAACAAACATTAGTAGAACCTCTGACTTCCTGGTTTTCTGAATTATTTGTGACATCTGGGCACTTGTGTGGAACAATAAGAAAAGCATTACTTCTTTTGTTAGAGTTTTCCAGACTCCCCAAAGATGGTGCAATTAGAGGGTAAGATAAGGCAATGGGAGAGAGCAACATCTGTTTTACATCTAAAAACTGAAGAATTCATGTTGGTGGAGAACTTAACAAGTTATACATTTGCTGATTCTAGGAGCACCACCCTGTCCACTCCCAAAGAAAAGGAAAGACAAACAATCAGGGTAACATATCATTAAGATTAACAGAGTGAAAAATACGAGAGGATACCATTAAAAAAGATCCTTCATACCTGCTCCCAGTTTCATTAAGAGAAGAATCTCACTCACTGATGACTCCTATCTGTCTTCACCTTCCTGAAAGGAAAGATGGTGCTAAACAAGGTTGATGGAAGATAGAAATAGACTGGGTTGCTATGGTTTCTGAAATGTACTCTAATCCTAACCCCAGAAACATAATCTTATATACTTGAGTATCACTCTTACCATCTATTTTCATCCAGTAATATCCCTTTTTCCCCTGAAAGGAAATCGGTTATGTTACTATAATAGACCTCTACTTTAAGAACTTATAAAAATAATTTCTGAAAAGGATCTTTGGGTTCCTGGGGAAAACCTGTTTGCTATTCGGCCCCCATTCCATATGCTTCCCATTAAGGGTCAGATCCAAGTATTATAAACTTTGAAGCTTATATAATGGGGGTAGGGGAACACTTTAAGAAAATAAAGTTTCAAGGGCATCCGGGTGGCTCAGCTGCTTAAGCATCTGACTCTTGATTTTGGCTCCGGTCATTATCTCAAGGTCATGGGATGGAACCTGGGACTTCTTGCTAAGTGTCGAACTGGCTTGAGATTCTTTCTCTCTCAAAAAGTGCATAAATAGATACTAAATTTCAAAATGCTGCAAATAATTGGACAGTTATCATAAAAATGATAAAATCCAGAAAAACTGACTGTTTTCAAATAATTACCAGATATGGTTTGACCTGTTTTTTGTATACCTTTTATACTTCTTTTGTTTTGCTTTGACTCATACATTTGTTTGCTTCTTCATATTTCACAGATCTTATCATATTTTCCAAGGAGAGACTAGAAAGATAATTCAATCTTTCCTCTATCAGGGTCAACCAAAGTTTTAGGACACACGCATATCACAAAATGACCTCCGTCCGTGTACTTCCATCCAGCACACTGGGTACACAGACTCAGTTAGCAGTGGGAAGATTCCTGGACGACATTTCTTTACCAGGACAGTAGAAATAAATTATATGCTGAGGAACTTCGAACCACATATGACCATATGAAATGGCCAATGTTCAGTCATCTTCCACCTCCAAAATGACAATTTCACATGGCTCACGCAAATATATCCCACTATGCGCAAAATAAATGTACCTCCAGCTCAGCATCCAGTTAGACTCCAAAATTGCCAGTAGCCCCTCTAACACACTCTGCACGAGGGAAAATATGACAGAGGGGCAGGAGAGGGCAAAAAGACCCCAATCTTAGCTGATTAGTTTAAATCAACTGCAAATTTCACATGCTATCATGTGAATAAGGCCCAGGATTTTGGACAGAGCATGGGAACACAAAGGGGCCCTGAAGCATAAGGTCCATTAACTTCACAGGAAATCACCTCTGTAATCCCAGTTCTACCCCTGAAAGTGCTGTCATCTGAGCACTTCCAGGGAAACCTACAAGGCACATCAGAAAAGCAAACACACCTCTCTCTTGAAGAGTTCCCACATGTCACATAGAAGGGGTTCCCCTTTCACAGGCACAAGCAGAGCAGCCCTTCTACATCTATTACTGGAGTCAAACAATCCTGCCCAAAATGATAAAAATTTCTGTGAAACAGAGAGTCCTTTGTTGGCACAGGCCTCTCATCTCCCTATCGTGACTCCCTGGGGCATTCGCCAAATGCATGTTCTGTACACCAGGCATCCTGCCCTCGTGTGAGCACTTGTAAAACACAGAACTCTCTGATAAAAACGGTCCGACGCAAAATGTAAACTTGGGATTTATCTGGAATCTGACACCAGCTATCTGCTCACTGGCCTTCTGCTGAAACAGTGCTCAGGCCATCTGCTTGTCAAATCTGATGCAAATGCCACACAGAGTCCAGAGCTCAGTCCAAGCTCTCAGCCCACTTTAACGAGAATCACTGTGCGTGCGCGTGTGTCAGTCTCTCCACCGCAGGCCAGTGCCGTGTGCAGGCTGAGTCTTCTGAGACAGCAGTGCAGCTCAGTGCAGTCTGGGGAGCCAACATCAATCTGCATACCAGCCCCTTCTGGTGCAGAGCTTCGAGGAACAGGGTCGTCGGCATGAAGCACAGCGTCAACCGTCATAATGAAAGCACTGCTCGGGACGTAGGGCCAGTGACCAAAGCGCTCCAAGTCACTGACACCTGGCTTCCCTGCAATGACTGAGAGCACAGATACATGACGCAGGGTCAAGCATCACTCGTGTGTACTTCAGAAGACAGCAAACACAGTCCATACCGTGTGCAGGTCCAGATCAGGCCGGCCCCTGGCCACGCCCCCGAGCTGAGACACTGGCAATGATGAGAGTAATGAAACAGTCATTTATCAAGGGGCTACTATGTGCCAGCATCTGCGTGGGCTGCTGCAGACATGGTGCCTTAATTCTCCCATTTCCCCAAGAAGGAAGATATCATTACCTAAAAGGCAAATTATTTTAACTCTCTAAGCTTCATTTTTCTATTCCGTAAAACAGTGATAAGTTCACTTACTTTGTAAGATTTTAGTAAAAATTAAAGATAAGAGAGGTAAAGCATTGAGGATTCAATAGTAGACGTAAAACATCTGTTATTAAAATGTTATGAACTCCTATAGTTTTTACAGATTATAAATATATAAATATTAGCTCTAGACTCAAGACGTGTAACACAAAGTACAGAACACTTCAAGCACCCCATCAGGTGACCAGGGCCCCACCCTGCTGAGTCCACAGATTTAAAGCAGAAGCGGACAAGAACAGCAAGAACAGCAGCTGTGTGGGCACCGCATTTACACGGTCAGCATGTATGAAAAGCCTTCTCTCGTGCAGCAAAAACTGTTGAGCGCGTGTTCGCACCGTCCTCCCAGAACTGCATTTGCAGGACACAGAGGCCATCCAGGCATTGGGAGGGCACAGGGGAAGAGTGGTGACATGAGTGGCAAGACAAAGCATCAGTCTAAACACTTGAAAATCAAGGATCTCTGACGAGTAAGAACGGAGAAATATCTGTTACTCAGTATGTAATTTTCGGACTAAAAAGTCTACATTTAAAACGCAAGTAATGACCGCGTGCTAAGGGACAAGGTCAGCCGGTTATTCTGTTCCAACTTGTGAACGTTACGCTGTGGAGAGCTGTCACCGTCCTCTCAAGGAACCACCCCTTGCTTCACCCCCTGCTCTGCGACTACAGGCCAGAACCTCCAAGGGAGGGAGGAGAGAAAGCACATGCCGGCTCCACCGTTCCACAGTTTCCCCCGTGGCCCGTGAAAGATTTTTAGCAAGAATAAAAATTACTAGCAACGGAAAAGCAAATTTATTAGAAAGCTGTCTGAGTGCCACCACGTAAATCAGACCAAAGTGTCTTACTGAAATCATGAACGTGGACATTCCACAATGAAGGAGACAGAAAAGCTTACTGAGAAAATAAGAGAAAGCCTCATGCTCAAACGGAGCACAGTCACAGATGTGCGGACACGCCACGGGCACACGAAGACGCGGAGGCGACCCGATGACCACAGAAACAAGATCTCAACAATGGGCTAACGCAGGTGAAAGAAATCCCTTCAACTATTCTCACAAATTTATTCTAGCTTTGAAATTACTTCCAAATTAAGAATTATAGGGGCGCCTGGGTGTCTCAGTGGGTTAAAGCCTCTGCCTTCGGTTCAGGTCGTGATCGCAGTGTCCTGGGATCGAGTCCCGCATCCGGCTCTCTGCTCGGCAGGGAGCCTGCTTCTCCCTTGCCCGCTCCCCCGCTTGTGTTCGCTCTCGCTGTCTGTCAAAATAAATAAAATCTAAAAAAAAAAAAAAAAAAGAATTATAAAAAGAAAGCTAGAAAAAAAAATCACCATAAAATAAAATGAAAGTGAAATTTCAAACTAGTTACTACTTCGTCTTAAAATTCAAGACAGACCACTCCAGGGGGATCATTACTCGCCCGAGGGATCGCTCGAGAACTTGGGGGGTTACGGCCTATCGGAACATACTGGTTCAGGACGAAAACCACGGATTTCTTCCTGACATACTTTAAGTACAGCATGAACCTCACGGAAACAACAAACCAACCAGACTTAGAAAAACTACACTGACCAGACACGAGGACGGCCGAGGCCTGAAGGAACAAGCGCCGCACACGAATACCCGGTTTCCTTGCAGTATTTCCTCGCACGCGGAGCTACAACCCGGAAGTCGCCGCTACCGCCCGGCCTCACGTGTTTCCGGCAAGGGCGGGCGCCAGTGTCCCCGGCCGGTGGCGCCGCACGACCGCGGGCGCACGTGTCAGCACACGCGTGTCGGCAAGTCCGGACCAGGAGCCCCGGCGCGCAGCTGCGTGTGGCGCCGCACACGGGCCGCCGATTCTGATGCGACCCGAGACAAAGCCTCTAAAGGAAACCGGTTTCGAGCGCGTAAAGTCATGAGGCTGAGGCTCAAGCTTGGAGGCTCCTAAGCTGCTCCGTGAATAAAACTCAGCAGCCAGGCGACGAGGGACGTTCCAAAGGAGCTTCCCGGGAATCCTCCCTGAGGAGCCGGCGCCGCAGTGCCTGTCGGGACTTCGAGTGTCCGCGAGGCACGAGCCGCGACGGGCTCCGCTCGGAACGCGCCGGCGATGACTCCGGGCCTTGGAGCCTCCGCAACCCAGGCAGGAAACGGCGCGACAGCCGGGCCATCGGTCCCGCGCAGACGGAACAGCGCTCGGAGGGACGGCGGGCGCCGCGGTGCGTCCGTGGCGCGAGGGTTCGGACTTACTTTTGCGAAGATTTTATGAGAACCAGCGCCAGCGGGGAGGAGAGCGGAAGACGCCCGCTGAGCCGGCCCCGGTGCGGGGCTGGACCGCGGGAGCCCCGGGGTCACGACCTGAGCCCAAGACAGACGCTTCAGCGAGGACGGAGCCTCGCAGGCGCCCGGAGGGTTCAGACTTGTTGAGGCATTAGAATGTCTTAACAATTAAATCCCTTTTCTGGTTCTTGTCATCTGTCACCAGGAGCCTCGCCTCATGACTCAGTCATTAGAGTATCATCAAGTCAGTCACTGGGTGTCCGCCGTCCAGCACGCCCGGCTTCCCGGACGCCACTCGCCGCTCACAGGATGAGGGACCGTGACGTCCCAGCATCTCCCGACGCGGCGTCAAGACAGTTTCCCTTGTAATGACCGGAAACTCGCGTTACGGATCTTCAGTGACCTTGGAGGAGCCCGACGGCCCGGGAGGTCCCTGCGTTGCGTGGGCGGACGGACTGGAGAACAGGAAAGCAACGGCGGTGGAAGATGACTTCTCAGTCCCCGCACGCACGCGCGCACGCACGCAGTCTTCGTGTGCACTGTCCGCAGAGTCCCACACAGGGCTCCTCCACGGCGTGCACTTGACGGGGAAGGAAAGCATCTGTGCTGGCGGCAGAGACAAGGACGCCAGGACGTCGTTTGAAGGGACAGTGACGAACCCTCTCTGAGTAGGTGGTTCTTCGCGCGGCCAACACGTATCGCCGCCGGCCAGCTGCAGCGCGGCGGACGCAGCCCCTGGAACGCGGAGGAGTAACAGCCCCGCGCGGTCCCCGCTCGCGGCAGCGACACAGGGGACAGAGCAGCGTCCGGGTCTAAAATTCATGCTTTTCCTAAAGCTAAATGAAAAGTAAAACAAAACGCAAGCCTGTCCCGTGCGCGGAGACCGCCTCCGGCTGTCAGACCAGAGGAGGGAAGCGGCAGAGCGAGGCCTTTGGCGGAGGGGACGGCGTCACGTCGCGCTGGCGTGGGGACACGGAGGTCCCGCGGGACCCGGACAGACTGACAGACGCGTGAGCTTATTCTGCTCTTCGGAAACGGTCGGCGACGGAGAAGGGACCACAGAAGCGGGGAAACGTCGCGAGCCCCTGGCGGGCGGCACCAGCAGAAAGGAGACGCGACCGCCTCGGCCCCGGTCCGGGAGGACAGTGCGGTCGGGGGAGACGCCAGCCTCAGGAGAGGCGTCTCGCGGGCGTCTGGGACCGCGCGGCGCGGGGCGGCGGGAGCACATGGCTGACGGACCGCGGCCACGACGTCGGCGGTTCACAGAGACGCGAGCACCGCCGCCAAGAGCCAAGCGAGGACGCGCAAGGGCTGCAGTCCGGGGCCGCGTGCGGGGCGAACCCGCGAGGCGGACGCAGTCCCGACACTGGGGGACGTGTGCCGCGCCACGCGGACCCCGAACCCAGCTCGACTCCGTCCTTCGCTCTGAGGTGCTATAAAGTTCACGTCCTGCCAACGCCACAGGGGGCCACAAAGGTACTTGTCACCATCCCCCCCCCCTGCCCCCGGGCGATGGCCGCCCCCTCCTGACACTTGTAGGACACAAACGTATGAAACTCCACTGTGCTCTGCTGTGGCTAGTGTTCTGTGCAGATCACCCTACAAAAAAACGTTAAATAATGAACCCGGAGAATTGCTGGTCACGTTCTGGAAAATTCCTATCATCTGAAAACTCTGCAAATCAAAGCCTAACTTTTATAATTCACAAATTACTGCCCTCAAATCAGCCTTTCCCAGAGTGCGGCAGGTGATAGAGTAGAAGACGTTAAGTGACCCCTGAGTAACCCTTCCTGCAACCCTTTTTGTCTCACTACGTATTTTAGTACACACTGAAACACGACAGACCACGGCACGATACTTCCCTTTTAAATACATTTAAGTTTTTTAAAAAGTTTATTTGTATGAAAATATTAAAGGCTACACAAATGATATTCAAATATTTCCAGTGATACAATAAACAAAAACATAAAAAGCTGTTTTAGCAGGAGATTGCACAGATTTTAATATCCAATAAACACAGTGACATTTTTAACAGAATTATTACTTTTTAAGGGGCACCTAGGTGGCTCGGTGCTTTAAGCTGCTGTCGTCAGCTCAGGTCATGATCTCAGGGTGCTGGGATCGAATCCCACATCCGGCTCTCTGCTCAGCAGGGAGCCTGCTTCCCCCTCTCTCTCTGCCTGCCTCTCTGCCTACTTGTGATCTCTCTGTCAAATAAATAAAATCTTTTTTAAAAATTTAAAAAAAGAATTATTACTTTTTAATAACTTTTACTTGATCTCAAGTTTATGGAGAATCAGGTCTATTTAGTCAGAATCAGTATTAAATAGAATGCTGATATCTAGAATGTGATTTATACTAGCTTGAAAATAAAATATGTCATCTTTCTATTGGATCTTTCATTTTCAGATCTTTAAAACTGATTAAGAAAAATAGAAATTGTAAAAGCAGAATCAGAAACTAGATTTCTATAACAGATGTATTGAAAACAGCAAAATAAACTGGTACTTTAAATTAATACAATGCTTGGATTTCACATTCAAATTTTTTTTAAGATGTTATTTATTTATTTGACAGAGATCACAGGTAGGCAGAGAGGCAGGCAGAGAGAGAGGAAGGGAAGCAGGCTCCCTGCTGAGCAGAGAGCCCCATGAGGGGCTCGATCCCAGGACCCTGGGACCATGACCTGGGCCTAAGGCAGAGGCTTTAACCCACTGAGCCACCCAGGTGCCCCTCACATTCAAATTTTTACTTCAAAAAACGTTAAGTATTGTTCTTGTAAAGGAAGTGAATTAAACACATGTTGGGAAAAGCTAGAAATAAATAGTTCTTGTAAAATAGCCCATAGGGGCACCTGGGTGGCTCAGTGGGTTAAAGCCTCTGCCTTTGGCTCAGGTCATGATCTCAGGGTCTTGGGGTGGAGCCCCACAAGGGGCTCTCTGCTCAGCGGGGAGCCTGCTTCCCCCTCTCCCTCTGCCTGCCTCTCTGCCTACTTGTGATCTCTCTGTCAAATAAATAAATAAAATCTTTTTAAAAAAATAGCCTATAGTATGAATTCATTTTAAATTCAACAGGAAATTAATTAAGAATATATACCAAGGGTGGAAATTAGACCATTAGGTCTAAAGATACAGGAAAGACTGTTTAAAGTAGACTGAATTTCACTGTGAAGGTCAGTGTTTTTGCTCTTGGCCCATTTTTGGGAGAGGTACCAAATGTTAAGTTTCAAAGATAAATGTGTCTGAAAACAGTCTGAGATACTACATAGGATAGTTTTATTAAAACACTTTCGCTAAGCTTTGCAAATTTTAGATAAAACATTAAAATCTTAGTTTACGTTATCTCCATTTAAACTGAATATTACGCTCACACATTTGAAGATAAATTGTTAAGAGGTTTCACGTGAGCAAAGTCCGTGTGTATCCAGATCTAATGAGATCTGAGAATCTATTCTGGAAGCTGGTTTTGTTTCATTCAACACCTCCAAAAACACGTTCATACATGGCACTGCACTAGCCCAAATGCATTTCTTTTTAAAGTACAAAGAAGTAAAGTGGTAAATAAACTTTCATCATGACATAAGAAAGGTCTGATTTCAGATTTCTGAATTAATAGGTGAGGAAGGGCACTTCTTTCAAATTGGAGAGGCCTCTTCATCAGCAAGTATTTCCACATTTTTTCCTAATACACAACATACATATAAACCATGAAGTGAGTTAAAGTCAATTATACATACATGGAGCGAAAGTTTAACAGTGCTGTGTTTACCACAACTCTAATGACTTCAAAACACGTTATGGACTGGTTTAGGGTTAGAAAGAGACCAGGGATGCTGCTAAACATGCTACAATGCAAAACCCTCTTCCCCTACTGGATGACAAAAAATGATCTGGTCCTTAATGTCAAAACTGCCAAGGTTGAGAAATTCTGTCCTAAATAAATCACCACGAAACATCCTTTTCTAAAATGTTAGGGTCAAAACAGGAGAAAAACACAGAAGGTCAAATAAGAGAGAAGATATAATAGAAAGATCGGAATCCATTAAAAATATAAGGTATTTTTAACATTTACATACAGCTAATATGAGAAATGCAAATATAGGGCCAAACTAGTAATGAGTAGAAACATAAAAAAGGAGAACAAACCTGACAAGCATTTTTTTTTTAATTTTTTATTTATTTGAGAGAAAAAGCAAGCAAGCACAAGGAGGGGAGGGGCAGAAGGAGGTGCAGACTCCCCACTGAGCGTGGAGCCTGCCGGGGTTCATCCCACAGATGAGAGGAGGCCCTGTGTTTAACTGACTGAGCCTGCCAGGAGCCCTTGACAAGCACTTTTAAAAGGAAAAAGGATGCCTATTTCTTAAACCACATTTCTGGCTTGTTGATGAGTAACCTGACTTTCATACAATTGTTTTACTCTCTCATGAACACATTTCCCATTCCTCATAGATGTCAGACCAAGAAAATGCTAGAATAACTAGGGGAGACTTGTACTGTGCAGCAGAGTCTACTCAGACAGACTGTCCAAAAAACAGCAACCCTGAATTCACAAACCAAATCTCTTTAATTCTAAAGATGTTAATCTCTTCCAACACAAGTTAAAAGAATATATATTATGATCCCATTTTTTACTTTTTAATGAGGTGTTTGTAAATAGATAGAATTTGTGTTGTAATAATGCAACTAAACTATTAACAGTTTTTACCTTGGAGGGGCACAGATATAAGGGGGGCAAGAATATAAATAGTCATATTTTGCTCTCTAGATCTTGGCAGTATTTGAATCTTTTACAATAGGAATGTATTCATGTATAATTACATTTTTTAAAGAATGAATTTCCCCAAAAGCAAAATGCAAAAATTGTTCTATAGTTTGCAAATATTTAATATAAAACCTTACTTTACAAGAGATACAAACTGTTTAAAAGTTGCAGGAACAGCTTTAATCATACTCTTATAAAGGAATCTGCTAAAGAAATCCTAGAGTTTATTTCATAGGTTTAAAAACTTTTTAGAAAACAAATATCACTTATAAATTATGTGATATATTGAGTTAAATTTCCATATATGGAGTTTACTGAAAGAAAAGAAAAACTGAATGCCATCAGCACACCATCTTTACTACTGGGAATTTAAACTGACACTTTTATGTTGATACCTATCTAGAAACTAACCAACAGATAACATCAGCACATTTTTAAGAACTTAGATATTCTCCTAACAATTATTAAAATTTAAAAAACAAAACAAGACAAAATTTATTGGGGCACCCAGGTGACTTAGTCAGTTAAACATCCAACTTTGGACTTCTGGTCTCATGAGTTCAAGTCCCGCATTGGCGCTCAGTGGGGAGTTTGCTTGGGATTCTCTCTTTCCCTCTCCCTCTGCCCCCACCCAAAATAAGTAAATAAATATATATTAAAAAAATAAAAGTTTACCATCACTGAAATGGATTCCAAGCATGTTTCACAACTTTTCTGAGGGTTACTCATCTTCATTTTAGCTGTATATATAAAGCAACAGTCAATGAGCAGTTAAAGAAATAATTTGAATTTTCTCTATCCTGTTTTCTTTAATTATGAGCAAAAATGACTGTACTTTCTATTTTATGACTGATTTTTCTCATTTATTAACATACCATTTTAGGGACAAAATACAAATTAGGAGAAAATTGTAATTATTTCACCCCCTAAAATTTGGCAGATATCACAAACTTTTCTCACTCACCAATTAGGGTAATTATAATAGACAAGTGACATTTTGGCTGATGATGAAGATTAGCTTGCCAAGGTACAAAAAAATGAACAATGAGAAAGTGGAAATGAAAACACTGTGATCATAAAATCAATCTCCTTATGGAACTATAATTTCATTTACAAAAAAAAACATTTCTTATTCCATCCAATATAATTTTCTAAGTGATATAACACAATACAAAAATAATACTTCTAATAGTTTATAGAATATTTTAAAATACATTATAAATAGGTTTTTATAAAAACATACTGCATGGTTTAGTCATATACTTGCATAATTTGGTATATTATTATTAAGTTATAAATAAAATCCGTATCCTCAACTATTCAAGTAGAGTTATCCATTACTATGGCATCAACTAATAAATCAAAAACAAATTCCTTTTTATCATTAAGGGGCACTTTTCAATATATAAACATTTTTACAGCTTGCACCCAAATATGCAGAAATAAACGTGAAATAATGCAAAAGATATAAAAATAAATCCATGTAATTATTTCAACAAACACATGCAAACCAAGTTACTATTAAATTTGGCTAAATACATTTCTTTTCAGTTATCATCGCTTCTTAGAATTTGTTTCCTAAATCGCCACCTGAAATACCAGATGAATAGTGTCATCTACATTTTGCTTCCAGAATAGTTTTTAAAAGTACAAACTCTATTTCATTCAATCTCAGAATATTCCAGTTCAACCTGAGAAGAAACGTTTTCTTAAAGACTGAAGTCTTCATGTGGGTATAATCATGTTTAGAATCTTATATAACCAGAAAAAGTAGGCCATGAAAAATCTCGTTCCTTCACATGCGGTGTGAGGAGGTAGGAGATGGCCAAGGCAAAATTTCACAGAGCTACACAGCTCATGGCACAGACTGGAATGTTTCTGTGAACGTCTCTTACTACCGGCCCTCAAGTAAGAGACAGGCTAAGGGTCAGTGTGCAGCTGTGTCCCTGCCCCAGTTCGTTGGCCAACATCTGCAGCTTTCTGAGAGCTCTTCCCAAGGCCGCGCTTCAGTACACGCATGTTGGATGAGGCATACTTTCTCTTAAGGAAACCGGATCTTGAATTCCTTCTTTCTCCATTTACTCATCAAGTATTTGAATGCCGTCTGTGCCAGACACTGGGATAGATTCTGGGTCCCTGGGAATAAGCGAGTGCACAGCCATTCCCACTCCTGCAGGGCTTCTGTTGCAATGAGCAAGAAATAAAAGTAGCTTAACACTCAAATACACTATGATTCCTCATTCCTCCCTTTCCATTTGCAGAAAGAGACAAATAACTTGATCAGTTAGTACCAAGAATCTAGTAGAAAAGTCAAGGGTCTACAAGTAAAAATACACAAAAAATGCCTCTACGGAAAGCACTACAAGATTTCATCTCAGTACTATACCCAAGAACAGAGTCTTACCATGTTAATTTATAAAGATCTTTTATAATGAGTTCTGTCTTCTTTATTTTCTTTTTTATGAAAAATTTTTTGAAAGAAAAAGAAAATGCCTTTGGGTATGTTTTACAGTTCTGATGAAATACTTGTGACATAAAGAGAGTAACAAATACAGGTATGCTGTTTTTGAATGACACTGATGAAACGAAAAAGACCAAAATAGAAGTAGGGTTTGAAGTCTCCTTCAATGATCTTTTCCTCAAATCTGTATTCTTCTGGCAGAATTAGTTTATAAAAATCAAGTCTGATTTAAGAAAATTAAAATGTTTAATAATATAACTAAATTCAATACACAGATTCAGGTTTATAATGTTTGTCATGAAATGCCTCTCTAATAATATCAATATAACTGCCTAGTAACTAGGTTTCATTAATGTAGAAAAATTCATTTTGTCAAAATTGGTTCCATCTACTGACAGTTACTACTAGGTGCTCCTACTTCAACCACTGGTCAAATTCAAGATGGGGTGAGACTCAGAAAAGCCCAAAATGGAGTCACAAACCACAAGGACTCCACAATACAGCTGTGGTCACGTTTAAGCACGGCTTTGTGAAAACGAACTGCAGAGATGCTCCTTGGAGAATTCAGGATAACCTAGTGAGGTCTATAATATCTTGTCTTTGACCAAAGGTTGAAGTTCACTTTGCCCAGACTATGAAATCCTTATTCTGCTTCTGGAATGGAACCATGTGAACACAGAAGCCCTGGTCAGCTAAACCAGCCCATTCTAGAATTGTCTTAGCTTGTCTTAGATTAGGTGCATTTTGGTCTTCTTGGTCCTTAGTAACACAAAATAGTTCTTCCGAAATATCTGGCAAGCCAGTCCTTTCTATTCTACCCCCTGTATAATGATTTAGATCTCTATTACTTACTCCTGGGAGGGAAGGTTTAACTTTGGAATGGAGACTCTGGATTCATATTTGGGTTCTCCTCAGTCTGTTTTGTTGCCTTTTCATTTTCTGATTCCTGTTTACTACCAATGCTGTCAAAGGTCAGACCCAATGGCACTAACAATCACTTATGCCACCAACTTTCAAGTATGCACCCACGGGGCGCCTGGGTGGCTCAGTGGATTAAGCCGCTGCCTTTGGCTCAGGTCATGATCTCAGGGTCCTGGGATCAAGCCCTGCATCGGGCTCTCTGCTCCGCAGGGAGCCTGCTTCCACCTCTCTCTCTGCCTGCCTCTCTGCCTACTTGTGATCTCTCTCTGTCAAATAAATAAATAAAATCTTTAAAAAAAAAAAAAGTATGCACCCACATCCCAGGACTTACCCTTCTTTCCAAAAAGCATATCCAATTTACTGTAGTGCATTTCCCCCAAACGGTCCCCAATCACTTCAAACTCAGAAAATCCAAACTGGAATTCTTAGTCTTTCCCGCCAATCACATTCTTTGTCCCCTATGTCCTTGTCTTGATGGAAAGTAGCACCATCTAGTCAGTCAATCAAAGTCTGCACGTGACCCTCTTTATTCCTTCTTCTTGAAATGCTCACACCTGATCAGCCAACATTCTACAAATGAAACATCATGCCTGTCCATCATTCTCCAACCCCACCGTTCCCTGCAACATATGGGCCTTCATCATCTCTCATCTAGACCATTTAACATTTCCTAAGTTAGTTCCGCACAGCTACTTCTCACTTCTTCATTCCATCTTGCCCAAAAGCTGTGAGGTTTTGTAAGTGCAAAGCTTGTCAGATTCCTTACCTCCTTTTTTCTTTGCTCTCTTCTATCTGAAAACCTTGAAGGACTCACACAGCTCCCGGTGGTGACAGCACTTTGACAGAGGCACATGCATACTCAGGGAAACAAAGTATCACCCAATGGGTAAACAAAGTCACAGGATTAATAGCCCATAATCCTGGAGGACTGGTATTGCCTCATTATAATTCAAATCCGTTAGTTTTATTTAAAACAAAGTTTATGGAGTAGAAGGTCAGATTCAAAGGAATCTGAGACTTGTACTTGCCACCGCATTCCACTTCAGTCAACACTTCTTGGACATGGGAATGCTTTGGAGGAATCTAACACAGTAGCGGGCACGGAAGAATAGTTTGAAAACTGTTTTGAATAAATGAAGGTCTGTATGATTAAATGGAAAAACCTCTAGCTTTAAGCCACTTAGCACAAAATTACTGGCTCTCCCTTATTTTATAAATATTATTCCAGGAGACTGATCACACCATTGAAACTTCAATTATTAGCATGGTTGGACCTTATAAATCTTCTTATGCAATGTCTCAAGCTACAAAATAATAATGTGCTGATAGGAACTTTAATTATTTATTGATTCTCAGAGCCCTGGTAATTTCTTAAAAAGGAGACTAAGGAAACCCAATGCTGACTGCTCTCCAAACCCAACACATGGGGTGAATTCAAAATCTTGGGGCCCCAGGAGGAGGTACACAAGAGAGAGATACATAAGAATCTGCTGGTGTCACGAAAGATGTTGGCTTTTATACTGCTCTGTGATATATAGGAGATTCATATTATCTTCAATTTACATTCAAGCACATAATCTCCCCAGGATCCCTAAACCAGGAAATGACGGATCCACAGACAGGACTACACACAACAAGAAAACGTATAGTGAGGGGCCAGGTTTACCTGTATCTCGGGAAGTCAATAATTTATTGGGGTCTTCTTCCATAACGTCCCACAGACTTCACACTTCACTTCATCTTTCCTTGCAAAAGTCCAATACTTTAGATGTACCGAGGAGGGCATAATACATAAGTAAAAGCCAAATAAAGCCTCGGTACATTTTTGTTTTGTGGGTTTGTTCTTTTTTTTTTTTTTCCTTCTTTCTTTGTTTTCAAAATTTTAACAGGAGATATTTCTTTAAAAAGTATTAGGGGGAAAAATGTTCAAAAGCTGATTTTTGTAAGGTTTTAATTTTAATACCTTGAGAGTTTATATCTTAAAGACTTTTCCTGTGGTAACTGTTTTCACGTGCAAAGTTACAAAACAAAACATAGCATGCTCTTAGCCCTTCAAGGAAATGATGCATTTTAAACAGCACACCTGAAAAATAGATTCTATCCTTGAGATCCAAGCGACTTTAATGCCTATGCAGACATCAAGAAGAGCCTCATAGACAGACCCTCTTCTCAGACCCAAAGTAAGTTGAGTCCAGGCACGTGTGGGTGCTAATGTGTATCCAGAAAACAGTGCAGAAAATAAGACCTAAATGATCCAACTTGTAGGCCTCTAGTCACTGTTGACACAGTTAACTTGTTCAAAACGAGCCAAATCTTGGGAGTGCTAAGAAAGATAAAGCAAAAGGGCCCAGATGGGTGCAAATCCGTTTATAATACACTCATCCTTTCTCAGTCATCTGTCTCCTGGAGAAAAATTATGACTCTGCCAGAAACCACTGCCAAATGATTTATGTTTCTCTGATTACTTATTTTCTGTTCAGACGTCAACAATCTGCAGTGTTCCACACTCACCTTTAACACTAACATGATCTGAAACGATGAAATTACACCTCAGGGTTCTCCTTCAAGTTCCTCCTGCCTCCATCCTAGTACATTACCTAATCGATTACTGTACATCTGCATATTATATGAAAAAAGTCAAATTACAAACTAGTGTGTTGTAAGTGATCCCAACTGTAATTTAAAAAAAAATTTTTTTTAAAGATTTTATTTATTTATTTGACAGAAATCACAAGCAGGCAGAGAGGCAGGCAGAGAGAGAGGAAGGGAAGCAGGCTCCCTGCTAAGCAGAGAGCCTGACGCGAGGCTCGATCCCAGGACCCTGAGACCATGACCCGAGCCGAAGGCATCGGCTTAACCCACTGAGCCACCCAGGCGCCCCTGTAATTTTAAAATTAAGAAAAATGTCACTAAAATGGACAGATCATTTTTGTTCTTTTCTACTCTTCAGCCCTCTTAAACTTGTTTTGATAGCATGTACTAATTGTGCAAGTGTTGATCTATATATGCCAAAAATGGTAACAAGAGTTTTCTCCTATGTAATTTTAGGATTAAGGATTTCTCATGTGGTTCACATTAATATTTTATATTACAAATTTCTCCCATGACATTTCATTTGTGTATAAAAAAGAACAAAAATTATTCTACAAAAGATAATCTCAGTTCAAATTACAGAATGTTTTAAACTAGCGTGCGTTCTCTTTCTTTCTTTTTCCGGAAAATACACAACTTTTTGACAGAGAGGTAGTCAAACATAGACACTCTGCACCTCTCCAGTCTTAATCTTTTCTAAGTCTCAAATAACACACCACATTGAAATTATTTCATTTGCACTTATAGTTTAGAATACATTCATTTAAATAAATTAGCATCTGTTAATCAGAATTTTTTATATGTTATATATTTTACATATCTTACATGTTTTAATGTTACATTTTACCATTCAATTAAATACAACAGCATGAAACTACACTTTTTCTGCATAATAATGCCAGCTGCCATTTACCGACCGCCTACTAAGTGACGGCCAGCGTACTTCATGGAACAGCTGTGTTTCATTCTCTCAAGAAACTGTGTGAGATTTACGCAGCACCTTACAGGTTGGAGGAGAAGACCTATGCGATTAGATCATCTGCTGAAGAGCATCCAGACTGTAAATACCGAATCCTATCTCCAAAGAAGTCAAAGCTCAGGCTTTTTCTATAATACAGAAATTCCTGCAACGTGTTATACTGATCATGCAAAATGGTATAAGCACCGTGCCCATGTGTTTGAAGCATCGCACACTCTAAACGTGAAGTGCTAACTCAGTAGCACACAGTATACAAAAGCAGGCTTACAGCAAAGGATCAGAACAGTATCAGCTATCCATCAACCTACTTTCGCAATAAAGTCTCATCATTCTCTCAAAGAAACTCAGTGTATTTCTGGGTGCTATTAAATGAATTGTATCCCCACCCCCAAGATCCCTACCTTAAAGACCTAACTCCCAATGCGATGTTATCTGAAAATGGGACCTTTGGGCATAATTAAGTTTAAGAGTCCTAAAGGGCGGAAAAATCATAAAGCTGTAATAAATACAATAGTAAGTCTCCAGTGGTCCTCGATATTCTTTGGGATCCTAACACGCTATCCTAGTCTGCACATCTTTTTTTTTTTTTTTTAAGATTTCATTTATTTATTTGACAGATAGAGACCACAAGTAGGCAGAGAGGCAGAGAGAGAGGAAGAAGCAGGCTCCCTGCGGAGCAGAGAGGCCTATGTGGAGCTCAATCCCAGGACCCTGAGATCATGACCTGAGCGGAAGGCAGAGGCTTTAACCCACTGAGCCACCCAGGCACCCTGCACATATTCTTATTCTCCACAACCACGGATGTGACAAGGAGTCTACGTTCTCACTATCTACCCTTGCAAAGAGCTGAGGCGGGACTACCCCGCCAGGGGCTGTGCACTCTCAGTTCAGCACAGCACCAACCACCCGGCACAACTTCATCATACAGATACTTGCTGGTCTCTCCAGACACTATTTGCCAAAACTGCTTTAAGTATAAGAAAATCTCTCTTGGAAGAATTAGTATCATTAAAATATCCATACTTCTCAAAGCAACTTATAGGCTCAGTGCAAATCCTATCAAAACAAGAATGAGGGGTGCTGAGGCAGCTTAGTTGGTAGGACGTCTGCCTTCAGCTCAGGTCATGGTCTCAGGATCGTGGGATCAAGCCCCATGTTGGCCTCCCTGCTCAAAGGAGAGTCAGCTTCTCCCCCACCCTCTCCCTACTCTCTCTTTCTTTAAAAACAAAACCAAACACCCATGACATTTTCCACAGAAGAAAAAATAGATAATCCCACAATTTGTAGGGAACCATTAAAAAATCCCAAACAGTCAAAGCAGTCTTAAGAAAGAACGAAACTGGAGGCATCATCATACTCCCTCATTTCAAACTCCGTTACAAATCTGCAGTAATTAAAACAGCATTGTACTAGTATAAAAACAGACATAGAGGCGCCTGGGTGGCTCAGTGGGTTAAAACCTCTGCCTTCAGCTCAGGTCATGATCCCAGGGTGCTGGGATTGAGCCCTGCATCAGGCTCTCTGCTCAGCAGGGAGCCTGCTTCCCCCTCTCTCTGCCTGCCTCTCTGCCTACCAGTGATCTGTCTGTCAAATAAATAAATATTTTTTAAAAATAAAATAAATAAAAACAGACATATACATCAACAGAACAGAAAGCCCAGAAATAAATCCACACATATATGGTCAATTAATTTAGAACAAAGGTGCCGATAATACACAACGGGGAGGGAGAGCTTTGGCACAGCAAAGGAAACCATCAACAAAATGAAAAGGCATTGAACAGAAGAAAATATTTGCAAATTATGTATCTGTAAGGGGCTAGTGGCAAAAATATATTTTATAAAACTCCTAAGACGCCATAGCAAAAACCAAAAACCAAATCTATGAAAAACGTGCAGAAAATCTGAAAGACATTTTTTTCTTTAGGAAGACATACAGATGGCCAACAGGTACGGGACAAGATGCCCGACACGACTGATCATCAAGTAAACACAAATCCAGACCACAGTGAGATACTGCCTCACATCGGTCAGAACGGGGATTAGATAAGGTAAGAAATATCAAGTGTTGGTGGAGGTCTCGAGAGAAGGAAACCCTCATGGACTATTATGGGAACATAAATGGTGCAGCCACTTGTGGAAAGCAGTATGGAGGTTCCTCAAAAATATTAAAAACAGAAATACCACATGACCCAGGACTCCCACTTCTGGATATTCACCAACGACAACAAAAACACTAACCTGACAAGGTAGCAGGCACCCCATGTTCGCTGCAGCACTATTTACAACAGGGGAGCTATGGGGAAAATCTACATATCCACCGATAAATGTGGTATTTATACTCAATGGAGTACTATTTCGCCATAAAAAAGAATGGAATCTTGCCGTTGTAACAACAAAGAGGGACTTTGATGGCATTTTGCTAAGTAAGTCAGACAGAGAAAGACAAATGCCATCCGATCTCTCACGTGTAGAATCTAAAACTAAATCACGAAGCTCACACTTGCAGAAAACAGACTGGTGATTGCCCGAGATGGTGGGGTGGGGGAGTGGAGAAACTGACAAGATGTTCTTGTGGCTTATTTTTTAATTTAAATAAATTTAATTTTTAAAAAAAGTATAATGAAGTAGCTCCCATCTTAAAGAAACCCTTTCTGTAGGAGAACCCAAGTCCCTTTTCAGTTTCTGTACTATCTCTCCGAGTCTACTGGGAGGGAACAAAATACATGAGCCCCAAATATGCCACTTTGGCACTTGGGTTATTCTCAGCTGAAAGCAATGAAGACCCAGCAGACTCAAGACAAACTTTTACTTCTCCCTTAACCACCTAAAAGAATTTTTAAGGGCGTTTGGCCCCAAAAGAGGGCTCTTATCAGAGGTAAGTTTTTATCTGAAAGACCTTTCTGTATGGCAGAGTGAGCATCTAATTGCCAAACCTCTGTTCCTCTTACTGTCCTGTGAATAACCCTCCTCCCCTGTGAAGCCCCACGTCCCCATCCCATTCGTAAGCTTAGCATGGCATATAAACCTCAACCAACTGACACGTCCTTAGGTCTCATAATTTTTTATGAGGTGCCTATTAACTTACATAATTACCTTTTTCTCCTATTAAATCGTTTTATGTCAATTTAGTTAACAGACTACCCAAAAGAACCAAAAAGGGTAGAGTAATAAAATTGCCCTCTCCTACACCACAGATTTGTGCCGTGAAAGAATTGTCTTCCGGTTCTATTTTAAATGCTCTACTTCACAACTAACTCACCAAACACGTGATTCTATCAACGTGGTTCTCACCATAATCACCAATAACCTTTATATCAAGTACATCAGACACTTTAAGTGTCTGCTGACACTTTAATCTGTGTATTTATTGATTTTCTATACCATTTAACACTATTGATCATCCCCTTCTCAAATCTTTTTTGTTTTTAATCTTGGCTTTTATAACATCATATCTCCTGGGTTTTCTTCCTTCTCCCTGATAATTCCTTCTTCGTGTTGTTTGTAGGCGTTGCTTTTTCCACACAGATTAAAATACTAGTGTTCCTTGGAGCCATGTCATAAACTTCCCTCCCACTATATAAACTTTTGTTTTTATGTCCCTAAGCTAAAAACTCATAATCTGAAATCTGGTAACTTGTGTGTGTGCATATATATATACAGATATATAGATATACAATCAAGGAGCAAGAATTCCTGTCCCCTTCAAAGGTCCTTCTAGCTGGACTAAAAATCAAAATCAAATTGATATAAGACAGATTAACAGGAGAAAAATCAAATATAATAGCATATGTAGGGGGAATCCATACAGACATATAAATTCCAAAAATAATCAGGTAGAATGAGGTATCTAGGTCACCTGAACTAAGGAGATCTGGGTGGGGAGCTGGGACTTCAAAGGAAGGGTGATAAGAAGAGCAGATATTTGATAATAAGATGCTTGTCCTTCCATACACATGGGTCATTCAGGCGAATTTACCTCTGGGTTGTTATCTCTCAATAACAACCCATATTCTAGAAAAGATCGTCAATTTAGATTCTTCTGTGTAATTAAGAGAGGGCAAAATTTCTCTTCAGCCCATAAAGTTCAGCTGTCTGCAGCTCAGAATAATCTTCATGCCAAAGTGGCCATCTTGGGGTGGCCCCAACAATACATAGATACACACATATATCACGAGCCCACACCAAACTTCTTCGCTACAGGTATGTAGGGGTGTGTGTGTATGTGACTGTATGACTACTGGACATCTGTAACAAGATGATTCAGACACATCAAAATGTGTCCTAAATAGAAAATCATTATTTTTCTTCAATAATTCTATTTCTACCTGGAAGTTGAAGAAAAAGTTAAGAAGTTAAACACCCAGGTTGCCAAACAAGAAATCTTAGAATTGAAGGGGAGCAGAATTTGCCACCCCAAAATATACCTTTGGCATAAGGATTATCTTGAGTTGGCTATTTTTAAGAAACAGCAGATGTGGGAAAGCTCTGAAAACCGAACAGAAGGAACTCCTTTGTAAGGGACATTTATAAGGACATACTCCATTAGTAAAAAGGTGTGTCCCTCTCACAGCAGGAAGAGAAGGATGAACAAATCTCTAGAAACTCATCAGTGGAGAAGACATTGACTTAAATCTGTTTAACAGCCACACCCTTGTTAACTGTGTTTTCTTAGAAACCTCCTGCAACCGGACTTCCACCCTCCCAACATCTTCCTGTCTTCAGATGGAGATGGTATTTAAGGTGATGGCCTGGGTCATCTGGAGGAGTCACTCAGCTTTTCTGGGTATCTCCCATGTATAAAGGAAGCATACATGTTATTAAACTTTTTTCTCTTGTTGATCTGCTTTTTTTTCTCATTAATCAGTGTCACCCAAGAACCTAGAAAGGTAGAAATAAAATTTTACTCCTGTACAGAATCAGCATTTACACCATCCACATGCCTACCTTCCACAATTGTTAACAAATCATCAAAATGTACACATTTTTTTCTCTTGAGTAACTATAAACTCATTTCTCATCACCATCTACCATCTTCTCTTGCCTAGGCTTACTGGCAGACCATCTATTCAAACATAAAATGAAGACGACATCTTCTCATCACACTGTTAGAATCTTGCAGGATTTTTCATTGTTCTTTGAATGAAGCACAAAGTTTGGATTAGAAAGGCCCCCAGATCCGACCTCTGACTCCCTTGCTTCACCCCCAGCAATTTTAGTCCTTCTTTCCCTTCCACTCTGTTCTCCAGCTGTATTTCCAGGCTTCTAGTTCCACTCACTCCTTGTCTACAATTTCCTACATACTTGAAACACTCTCTCCACTCTCACTGCCTCCTACACAGATGTCTTTCCCCTAACATGTATATGTCAAAGTTCCTGTGTGTGATTCCAAGCATTCAAGAGAACCTTGTAATAATACCCAAGTTATAAAATACCACGACAGGTCAAAGGTCTAACAATTTATGTCAAAATATTTGAAAAAAAAATCAAATATTAAAATAGGAAAACTTTGAATATGATATTTTGATTAAGAAATTTTGGGGGGTGCTGGGTGGCTCAGTTAAGCATCCAACTCTTGGTTTCGGCTCAGGTCATGATCCCAGGGTCCTAAAATAGAGCCTCACTTCAGGCTCCTCACTCAGTGGGGAGTCTGCTTTAAGATTCTCTCTCTCTCCCCCTCTGTCCCTCCCCCTATTTGTGGGCCTGCGCTCTCTCTCTAAAATAAATAAATAAAATCTTCAAAAAAATAAGAAAAAAATTTTTAATTATTTAAAAATAAAACTTAGCGGTGCCTAGGTGGCTCAGTGGATTAAGCCTCTGCCTTCGGCTCAGGTCATGATCTCAGGGTCCTGGGATCGAGCCCCGCATCAGGCCCTCTGCTCGGCAGGGAGCAATCAATCAATCGATAGATAAATAGAAAAATAAATAAACTTAGACTACCTGAAGGCCTGAAACATTCTCAGAGGTTGTCTAGTCCTTCCTTTCAGTGAAGGAAAATGTTGTCAAATACCTAAGTGAAAAGTATTTGTGGTGCTATCAGAAACTATTAATATTAATGATTTTACATCTTGTGCTTCATTTACTCAAACCTTATCATTTTGACAAAACCAGGAGAAAAATGGGATTAAGAAAATGTCAGATTTTCTCACTCAATATGTTAACCCTCCAGACAAATCAAATCAAGCAAAAGCCAAAGCAATATGCAGACACAATTTAGTCAATTGGTTAATTTTTATGCTTTAACTCAGTAGGATAAAATGAACAAATGCCTTGTCACACAGGAGTTCCAAGATGCCACGTCTTAGAGTGGAGAGGAGCAGCTCATCAATCCAGAAAAAACGGGGGAATCAAGCATCACCCAGGTGTGTAGCCAGTGAGGTTATTTTTGTACTAGTAAAAAGATCTACCCAGGCTGACCTAATCCTCCAGGATGACTGTTGATGTCAACTGCACACTCTCTCAGCTGGTATAATAACTAAAGCACTTCCCATCCAACTATCTTCCCTGGTCTAAGTTGTGGAACCTAAGACAAGTTTCATAAACATTTATAAATTATAAAAAAAATAGCACAATGCTTAATAGTAAGCACTCTATAAATGCTATTTATAGAGGAGAAGAAATATCTTTTTCCTTCACCTCTCTTGGCTCTTGTCTGGGACTCTCTGTAGCAAAAGAGAGATTCACAAGAGAAAAACATACATACCTAGTTAACATGACATGGGGCCTTCTTAAGGAAAGGAAGACCTGAAGAAATGGTTAAACTTGACTGTTTTCATGCTAGGTTTGAAGAAGGGTTACAGTCTTGGGGCGCCTGGGTGGCTCAGTGGGTTGAAGCTTCTGCCTTCGGCTCAGGTCATGGTCTCAGGGTCCTGGGATCTGGCCCCGCATCCGGCTCTCTGCTCAGCGGGGAGCCTGCTTCCCTCTCTCTCTGCCTGCCTCTCTGCCTACTTGTAATCTCGTCTATCAAATAAGTAAATAAAATCTTAAAAAAAAAAGGGTTACGGTCTTGGAAAGACACAATAGAAGAAAGATTATGAGCTTAGTACATATAGAGTAACCTGGGGAACTTAGCCAGACCATTCAGATTCCTCCCCGCGTCCCTGTGCTTTCAGAGATAAGGATGTTCCTTCCTCCCAGGATACAGAGATACCTGCTTCAGAGGAAGGTCAGAAAGCCCTTCCCCCACATGCCACTATCTCAAATTCCTTCCCCTTGAAATAGGAGATAGTTCAAGGAGCCATATTTTGAGGTAGCATACCCAGAGCCCTGTCTTATTGTTATCGGTTCTCTCTTATTCAAAAAACTCACTTTTGGTGTGGATTCATAGGTACAATGGGTTAAGAAAAGAGTGCAGGTTCCTCAAAGATCCAATTAGACAGAGATGATTTAAGGGGTGGCAAACTGTTTTCACCTATCTGGTTAATTTACAAATGAAGTTGGAATATGAATTATCTGGATACTTACCCACTTCCTCAATTAATATCTGCTGTAAATCAAGCTGTATTTTCCACAAAAATTCCCAAAAGAAATAAGCAGAGTCCCTTTATATTCATTGCCATACCAAGAATAATTCATTCACATTCAAAGACACAAGAATGGGGGCACCTGGGTGGCTCAGTGGGTTAAACCTCTGCCTTAGGCTCAGGTCATGATCCCAGGGCCCTGGGATAGAGCCCTGCATCGGGGGGTCTCTGCTCAGCGGGGAGCCTGCTTCCCCCTCTCTCTCTCTGTCTGCCTCTCAGCCTACTTGTGATCTTTGTCAAAAAAAAAAAAAAAAGACCCAAGAATGTGGTTCCCTTTTAAGCCAGGAAAAGGTCAGAGGCCTCCTATTCCCTAGCAAAGGGATGCCCCCAGGACAAGCCCTGAACAGCAGCTTCAGCAAGAACAAAAATCCTCTGAGAATTGCAGCACTTTGTAGGATGGGGTCTCTCTGGCCTAGCTTTGCAAGAAGGTCATGATCTCATACAGGAAGCATCTCAGGCATGTTTACTGCATTTTTATGCAAAAAACTAACATGCGCATCTGGATTACAGTAATGTTGACCCCTCCATCAGCAACCACTCTTCTGAAGTCTGTCTTCTTTTCCTTCCCTGTTCAAGTTACTGGCTATGTTCCTCCCTCCCAACCCAACACTGTACCTGAGCTTCCAACATCCACAATCCACACGGAGAGCGCTCTCAGACAGCAGCCTGTTCTTGCAGCAATGACCCGGCGGCCACTCTGCTCTAATGCAGGCTCTCGACAAATGGCTTCACCAGCTGCTCGGCTTCACGTGCTCTGCCCGCACAACCTTTAGCTTCCTCACTCCAACCAAGCTGCCCACCGTGACACTTATTCTTTGACAGTTCGATGATTCCTGGGTTTGCTTGCTTAAACCACTGGTTAACAATCATTTTCGCTAAGGGCAGCATCAGTGCTCTAAAATATATTACACTCCCGCTTTTATCAATTCTCAGCTTTGGGTAATTCCTACCATCTTTACAGCAAAAGGGCCAAGACTCAGATCGCCATACCCTGATGCGGCATATTACAAAACCAATATGCATAGTGTTAAATCATCAAAAAAGAAAGAAAACTAACTCAGGAACAAGGTGGCAGGAAATAATTAAATTGCTAATGGTGTCAGTGAACTGCAGTTTTACAAAACTAGTTTCTACTTAAAAGGGTATTGTATGTCTGCATTTTGTATACCTCTGTGCATGGATCTGCACTTCACAATTTTCTTTAATTCTACTCCTACCTGCTTTATTTTTTTATATTTAAATACTTATGTTAGTCCTAACAGGACTCCAAGCTTAAATTATTTAGATGAGGTGCGAGATTCTTTCATTGATTCTTAATGTACATTTAATGTTTCCAAGACACCAAAGCTGCCAATCGAAGTGGTGTCATGTTATGAGATGACTGGGTTGTAAGTTTCTATTTCGAATTTATTTTGTTGAATAATGTATTTCTGAGATATATGTAGAATTTGCTTATCTCAGAATATACTTAAGATGAATAATAACATTTGGTGATTTAAGTAATAAAATATTTTTATACAGTAATAGCAATAATCATATCCAATGTTTACAAAATTCAAGTGGTCTACACATTTTAATAACCTAAATTATTACTTCTAAATTGTTTATTTCAAATTAAGATACCACCTAATAACTGTTCTAATTAAGATAGTTTCTCATTTAAGTAACTGAAAAGTCCAGTTCAAATTCATTTGAAAAATTAAGAACTTCATTATTTCACACAGTAGTAAACCCAGAATTACCGAAGGTTGATTTACGGACCCAATAATGTCCGCAAACACCTACATTCTTTACATTTTTTTCTGCTATCATTAATGCATTTGTTTTGCCCTCAAGCTGGATTGCCTAGTGGATAAAGGATGACTCCCTGTAGCAATTTCAAAACACCTATTCCAGAAAGACCCGGTATCAAGAGCTGACACATGCCTTCTCATCCAAGGTGCCTTTGCTACGCGTAAAAACACATCTCTCCTGAGGATGACCGTGGTAAGGAAACGGGTCCCCTCAATAATGAATCACTAACAAAGGGAACAGAAGTACCATGATTATTAACTTAGGCTAACTGAAATTTCACTTTTTTAGGAATGAACTGCCTTTCCTGGAGTCATGTGAGGTAGAGTGGACATGTGAATTAACACCAGAGTTCTATGAACAAAATGGAATAAGTAAATTACTTGAGTGACCAATCAATAGTGTCTGCCACAACAAGGAAAGGGATAGGACTCTCGGAAGTGAAAACACGCTCATGAATCAATGGGCAGGAAACAGAAAGGAGAATTAACTTCAGGTAAAGGATCACACCTGGCTTAAACTAATCATTGTCACTCCAGTGGACCTGAAGATCCCAACGTGGGAGTGCCGTAAAGAAGTGATAATTTCATGCTTACCATTAGAGAAGATACAAAGTGGAGCCAAAAACAAGAAACAGACTGAAAGACAGTCAACTCTCCTTGTGATCTTGAAGTTACTGTCAGTTTTCAAATACAAAAAATTACATTGCACCCGCCCCTTTTAGTTTTAAGGTGATCCAGACCTACCAAAATTGGACTTATGAATGTGAAGCTCTATACAGCAATTATCTAAAATTAATAAGTTTAAAGGTATTATTTTTGTCATTTATTTCCAAAAAACTGAATCATCAGATTCAAATAAATATCAATACAAGAGACTAATTTCATAAATGGAGGTATCTCAAGAGAAATGTCAAACCAAGCAAGAAGAAAGGAAATAGAGTGCAATAAATTCATCACATATGCTTCAATTGTAGTTCCCTTTCATAATACAGGAATTTGCTATACTTTTATGTAGTCTACACTTGTATTTTCCAAAATCTACTGGCATACATTTACATTTTTCACCAAAAGTAGTTATGAATAATACACATCACATAACTAAATACATAATGTTAAGTAACTCAGTGACTGATGCATAGAAAAAAATCACTTCTATATATACATAAAATTAGTATTTTTTTTCCTTAGTATTCACAGGAGACTACTAATACTGGCATAGTTCCTACCAAGCAGAAGATACAAATAACTGTTCAACATATCTGTTCTCTCTCTTTTAAAAAAGCTTTATTTCTTTGACAGAGAAATAGAAAGAGCCAGAGAGTACAAGCAGGGGGCATGTCAGGGGGGAGGGAGAAGCAGACTCCCTGATGATCAGGGAGCTTGACACTGGCCGGGATCTCAGGACCCCAGGATCATGACTTGAGCCTAAGGCAGCTGCTTAACAGACTGAGCTACCCATGCGCCCCATATATTTATTCTCTCTTGTAAAACTAACCTATTCTCTCCTGGAACTTAAAATGTACTGGAGGAGACAAAACATTTATATGTGAAAAATAAACCAGCACCACAAGGCAAAATTCCCAGCTCAATCATAACCATTCCAAATATAGTTAATGCTATAAAGTGAAAAAGATAAATCTGCTTTTTAAATTTACTTGTTCTGAAATGAAACATAAATCCTTTTTGGCTGAACTGTCACTAAGCAAGATAACCAAAAACTGCACAACTTTCATGAATAAAGCAAGTAATCTAGAAAATAAGCATTATTTATTAGATTTACTTCCAAAAATATTTGGGATATCTCTGTATAACACATAAAATTGAGTTAAATAACTTTAATTTCTTTTAACCTGATTAAATGACAGCAAAACCAGGCACCTGGGTGGCTCAGCAGGTTAAGCCTCTGCCTTCCGCTCAGGTCATGATCTCAGGGTCCTGGGATCGAGTCCCACATCAGGCTCTCTGGTCAGCAGGGAGCTCGCTCTACTTGTGATCCCTGTCTGTCAAATAAATAAATAAAATCTTTAAAAAAAAAAAAAAAAAGAGAGAGCAAAGCCAAATGGCACCTCTGAAAAAAATCAGTATAAATGTCCCGGAGTTCTTCATTTGTTTTGTGCCATAAATCCATTTGGCAGTCTAGTAAAGTCTATGAACCTTTCTCAAGTGCTTTTAAATGCATAAAATATAAATTATGTAAAAGAAACAGACTTAAAATTCCATTGAAACAACTGAAAACATAGCTACATGCCTATAAACACACCTACATATGAAAAAAGAATCCCTAAAAGCAGATGTAATTATTATGGCTATTTCAAACTAGTCATAAGCATAAAAACATTCCCATATATGTGCGGCCAAGGCAATCAGACATGATGATAAATGGCTGCAACTTCTGGAAAGCTACAGGTACTGTTAAGATGTGTGTCTGTGTGCGTGTGTGTGTGAGAGAGAAAGCCAGGTGTTCACGAGAGTAATGATGTCGTTGTTTCCTATTCAAGTTCACAGACACCATGGAATGTGAAATGCAGAGCATGCTCAGTTCTCTGTGACTCCAATTACACATTAGTTAGATCTGGAGAGATGGGAAAAGAAATAAAAATAAGATAGCAGTTTTTTAAGATAAGTCACCCTGTTAAAGTTCTTAAACTTCTATATGTAGTTACTAATGATTAAATCATCAACATGAAGCCAGAAAGAAGAAATATCTCTACAGTTCCAAACTCCGCAAGGTGCTCTATTAAACCACTTACATGGTCCTACACCTCCTGCCTTTGGCACTTGGTCTGTCTTAAACTGCCTGTAACTCCTTCCTTAACTGGCAACTCATCTTCATCCTCTGCCCAACAATTATCACCACACTTTGTTACCAGACACTGGTGTGCCTAATCTGATGAAGAACTCCGCTCCTACTCCATCCTCTCCAGTGTGGCACAGAATTTAGAGAAATAACAAGTTCTATATAGATCTATTAAAGTTAGTTTGAGATACATCACTGTCATTTACTACTAAAACTTAGGAGAGAACTACAAAAAATTTTGGAAAGTGGTGTTCAGTAAATATTTATTAAATTCAACTGGATTGGGGTGTCTGGGTGGCTCAGTCAGTCAAGATCTGCCTTCAACTCAGGTTATGATTCCACGGTCCTGGAATGGAGTCCCACGATGAGTCCCACGCCCGGCTTCCTGCAGGGAGCCTGCTTCTCCCTCTCCCTCTGCACCTTCCACCACTCGTTCTCTCTCTCTCTCTCTCTCAAATAAATAAAATCTTTTAAAAAATGCAAATGGATCATATCAGAATCACCTTATTTGTCAATTCATAATTTAAACAGTTACATTTTCCAGAATGAGAAGAGGGGCTTATATAAAAAGGTTGCAGATTTTTATGAAAACGTAAAAGAAAATCAGTATCTCATTGAATAAGGAAGTCCCAAAGAAATACTTATTATATGATGTCACAAAACTGTTCTTTAAAGCCTTCTCTGCACCACTCTAAGAAATTTCCTTTTTCCAAGTCGATCATAAATTTCCTAGTCCACTTAATCTAAGCAATGAAGCTTAAGACAATTCAGATGTTTTAAACTTAGTGGTTTAAGCCATTCTCCTATACATGAGGCACAATGAGGCATTAAAACAGAAATAACAATTCACAAAATTTCAAAACAGTATCTACTCTCATAAAGAAGTGCTACTTTGTAGATCTGAAACAGACTTTTACCATTTCAGATGTCATTAGATAATTTCAAATACAACTCATGTATTCAAATACGACTCCTTAACCATTCTCCTCACTGTGTTTTGCTAGCCTTCACTTCAAAAGCATGTGTCCTCTGAGTAATTATAATCAATTACTAAGTACAGCATAGAGTTAAATCACTTAGGAATTCAGTTATATAACTGTTCTTTACAATAAGCCAAATTTTTTATTTT
This sequence comes from Meles meles, assembly GCF_922984935.1. NCBI lineage: Eukaryota > Metazoa > Chordata > Mammalia > Carnivora > Mustelidae > Meles > Meles meles. The sequence goes on along the minus strand of NC_060074.1, from coordinate 1,425,503 downwards.
TGTTACTAGCAATGATCAGTATTTCTATTGGAGGACACGTTTATGGTTTTAATAGTGCACATCCTCGAGGAGGTACCAGGAGAGTTCCACCATCGACCAAATTTACTAGGGAGTATTTACCAGGGAGTTGCACAAAGACAAACAAAAATTAAATAGATTACAGAGAATAACATTCATGTTGACCTTTAAAAATATGTCACTAAGTACTCTTCCTAAATAAAACTCTTTTCAGTACTTACCACACTATGTTTTAACTCACACAAGTGGAAATCTGAGTAAATTAACCTATTTGCTATTAAAATTTTACTTTAAAATATAGGGCCCTCTTAGTGGTTGTAAACAGCTATGAGAGAAATTGAGAGGCTAAAATCAAGTTCATTCTCTTGTATCAAATTTTAATTACTTCAAACTTGGAGATTTGCTACCACAGCAGAGATGGTTCTGTTTGCTTTTCAGCTAAAGTGCTGTGTGAGATCAATATTACCTCATTTACAAACTGAGAAAGAGAGCTTAGTTATCATCTCATGAAATATTATATAACATGTGACAATGTTAGCCAAATCCTTAATGATTCAGTGAGTAGGTTACTCATGCTCCGTAGTTTCTTCTATCAAAGCTCCCAACAAGCTGCTTTCAGCCAGTTAAAGAACTGTCATCATCCCCCAGGACAGCAGATTAAGGACTGCACCAGTCATTCCACCTGCTCTCTGCTGGGAGCTCTGGTGCAGCTCATGAAGTTCTCTGAAATCCTTAGAGGACTTGGGGTCGAAGTTTCAGGAAACAAGCCAAGTGTAACATCTGATAGTCGTGAAAGAAAACGCTATACAATCCCAGGAAAACACTACCTGTACACCCAGTTCTCACTTCACTGTACCTTCTAAACACACCAAGAAGAGCTACCTTCCGAGCAGTGAATTCACCTCAGCCGCACACCTGCCTGTGTTCTCCTTCCGGAGAGCAGAGAGGCCTCCACGATTCCGTCACCATCAGAGCCACTGCCCAAGACCGTGGGACTGTGGGTAGCAGATCTTTGCCACTGTTTTTCTCTACATTTACAGGCATAAATAAAAGCCTGAATGGTCCTTTAGAAGGGGGGGAGGGGGGACTCAAGAATCTCTAGCAACAGTTATCTAAAAAGGATTTTAAATTGATGGTTTAAATTGGCCTAGAAATATCAATTAACTGAATACTTTTCCCATAAAAATATACCAAGCATAATAGAGAAACATCAAAGGATATACATAACTCAAAATTATATGTACATATACTTTACAGAGATATAAATACTATATAGAGATAAATCTATATATAGAGAAAGAGGCATTAGTCACCTAAGTCTTAGAAATTTCTAGGATATATTCTGAACTTCCTCTTCAGAAGGTACATGATAAAACCAATATGTAGATATATTTATATAATGTTAATAGCAAAAACGAATATGAAGTAAAAGCAGCTATTATTATCTAGATATGCTTTCTTAGGTGTACCATCTAAAACACAGTGTTATTCAGAACTCCTTTAAAAGTCATATTAAATCTTTGGATCACAATTGTTATATTAACTCATTCATTCATACTACGTGACCTGCCTTTTCAACACTACCCGTAAGTATCCAAATATCGAAAGATGAAATGAATTCCAAATTCACCATAACTATACCGTTACAGTGAGAGCAGAAAATTGGCATTTATACCTTTGTGCAATATTGTGTCAATTAACTGTCTTCCGGTGAAAATAATCATGAACTGTAAGTATCACAGAGTGGCTGAAAATATTCTCTTAGCATAAAACATATACAAGACTAGCAAATAACAGTCTTTAAAAACAGTTTTACATAATACCTTTTAGCCATTATCTTTAAAGTAAAGGCCTGATTCCAATTTCATACCTCCATTGCTTGAAAGCAAAGAGATTTCTTTGCTCAAAATTTATACCATTTTTCCTCTTCCGATGTGAACAAGTTTAAGTTTCTTGATCTCTAAATGTGGTAAGTCAAGCACTATTAGACCCACCGGCCTCTGACAGGACAGGCCTCAGGTAACCACACGGCTGACTCCTGAAGTAACCACTTCTGAATTTATTGTACTCAAATAAAATAGCATTGTTTTTGTCTTTTAGAGGTTTTAGAAAACTACGATTTTATAGAATGAATCACAAACTGCTCTGCTAAGTGAAATTTAAATAATAACCATCTAATATTCAGCAATGGAGATTAAAGATTTTAAGATTTTTAATTTAAAATCAAAAGCAAAATTGGATATTTTACATTACATTTACTATCCTTGAATATATCCTTGAAAGTTCACTTGTCCTCTGATTTCTCAAAAAAAAGGGCCTATTTTGTTACTATAACCATAAATTCTACTATTATAACCCATATACTACTTTTTTTTATACATTCACTATTAATAAGGTAGTCTAACAGGGCACCTAGATGATTCAGTCAGTTAAGCGTTAAGACTCTTGTTCTGGTCTCAGGTCCTGATCTCAGGGTTGTGAGAATGAGTTCCATGCTCAGCAGGGAGTCTGCTTAAGATCCTTTCCCTCTCCCTCTGCCCCCCCTCCCAATGTATGCTCACCCGCCTGTGCTCTCTCTCAGATAAAATAAATAAGATCTTAAAGAAATTTTTTCAAACAGAAAAAGGTTATGATGAAGTATTTTGCCAAAGATTTTATTAAACAATTTTTTTAAGATTTTATTTATTTGACAGAGAGAGAGATCACAAGCAGGCAGAGAGGCAGGCAGAGAGAAGGAGGAAGCAGGCTCCCTGCTGAGCAGAAGGCCCCATGTGGAGCTCAATCCCAGGACCCTGGGATCATGACCTGAGCTGAAGGCAGAGGCTTTAACTCACTGAGCCACCCAGGAGCCCCTTTATTAAACAATTTATCCATGCTTACTATTTTCTTTTTCTAGTACATTGACCTGTTCACCTGAAAAATAAACATCCATGTATACAATACAGTACATTAATCTATAAAAATAGGTAGTTCATTTTGCTGACATGTCAAACTAAAAATGAAATATTCACAATTACCATGTGTGAAACAAGTTCATACATTACAGACAGCAGACAGACAATAAATTAAATGTTGGTAAAAAGTAAAATAAACAAGATCTCAATGCTAAGTTGTTCAGAGATAGGATTTGATTTCAGGACTGCTGTTACCTTGGACATAAAAGATATGCAACAAACACTGGTTGAATCATTTCTTGAAAGGCTCCTACATCTACCTTCTAAACTCTTAAAAGGAAACTGTTGTGGCCTCTGGGAAAAGAAAGTTTGTTTGTACACCATAAATGTAATTTTAGTCCCTCAAGTGTTATTTCCGAGAAGGAAGCCAAATTCTGCAAATATATTTGGTAACTTCTCATAAAGGCAAAATTGAGCTGGACTTAAAATATAACTGGTCCTAACTATTAATACAAAGCAAAAGAAAAACATATTAATTTGTTGACTGTATTTTTCTGAATGACTCAGCTTTAACCATAACAAAATCTCACCCAATACAAAGATTAAAATTTGATTAAAGCTATGATTCAAATGCAAAAATAGTCATTGTTTTACATTAAATAGATAAGTCACTGTAACACGTGTATACTAGATATAAATATTACTATTTTACCCCATAATCTTAATTGAATCAACCGAGTAAGAAACTCTATGACCTTTCTATTTCTAAAAACCTATTAACCTAACTTTATCTCTTCAACGCTCACAGTAAACTTGTAATTATGGAAAGAAAAGTTTCTTTACTTTGCAAGTGGAAAAACTGAAATCACAGGGAAAACACTTCGCCAAGGGTGATTCATGATGTCAGTCTCAGAGGGCAGCCTGATACTCACGATGTCAAACTCATCAGCCCAGGGAAATAAACCCGTATTAGCGCACTGTACCGTCCAGCCTCCGAACTCACAACGGCAAACCGACCTCCCTGGAAAGGAGGGAAGGAAAGAAAGAAGAAGGGACGGAAGGAAGGACACAAGTCTAACACAGAGAAGGAGGTCTGAGTTGCAGATAAGCCTCCGAGTTCCCGGCTCATCTGAACTTGGACGCAGCAGGGCCTCCAGAACTGGGCAAATACTGTGTGAGACCCTGAGATCACCCCTAGTTCTACTCTCGCAGCGCAATGGGCAAGACCGACTCATGGGGGCCACTTGTGGCGGACACGTTTTCCAGTTTAAGTGCATGACCCGGACCTGTGCCACCCGAGAACGCCGAACTGAAGTGTTCAGCGCAGGTGGGAAAGCGTCCGCTCCCCGCCCCAGTCCCGCATTCTTACCGCCACGGAAACAAGGAAGGTCAAGGTCAGGGGACTGAAGCGCAGCAGGCAGAGCCCAGGATGAGGAGACCGACCTCAACAAAATGCGAACTTGAACACGTGGGACCCGCACAGGCGATGTCAGGCCGGGCCACCGCACTGACCCCCAGCGGCCCTGGCCCCACCTCCTGCCTCTGGGCTCGGTTTGTTCCGTTTGCCCAGAGGGCTGACCCGAGTCACCCGCACAAGAAACCCCGGTTCAAACCCGCGTGCCAGCGGCTCCTTCCCCGCCACCCCGCACTCCCGTCTCCCCGTGCCCGCAGCTGCGCCCGGCCCGCTCTGGCCGCCGGCCAGGCCCCTCTCGCGTCCGCGTCGGTCGTGAGGACTCGAACACGCTCCCGCACGGCTCAAGGAGGCCCTCAGTCCCGCGGGGGGCACCTCGGCCACGCGCGCTCACTACAGGGCGAGGAGTCGCGGGTGCCCGCCCGACGCCGGGTTTTCCGGCCGGGCTGCGGGCTCGTGCGGGGGAAGGGGCACTGCCGGCGGGGAAGGGGCGATCCGCGAGTCCCGACCTCCCCGCCCCGCACGCTCCCTGCCGTCCGCGCCTCCTTCAGCACCGGGGCGCGCGCTCGGTGTCGCCGCCGGAGGTCGGCGCGGCGGTGTCCCCGCGCTCGGGAGCCAGCGGGACACCCACGACCAGAACTTTCTCTCGCGCGCGGACGCGGCGTCTCCCCGCACAGCGGTCGCGGAGGGTACCACGCAGGGCTCCGGGGGACGGCGCTGCGGTCCACCGACCTGCACACCGCGGGCGCACGCGGAGTGCCCGAAAGTAGAGCGAGTCCCGCTGGGAACACTGCGGGGACGCGGGAGGAGCACCGCGCCGGCGTCCCGCACGCTAAGCACCCCCGCAAGTCCCACAGCCGCGCTGTCCCTGCTCCACCCGCACCGCGTCCAGCTTCCTGCCCGGGCCCCGCTAAATCGTCCACACGCTCCGGGACAGCCGGCCCCGAGCCCTCACCCCGCACCCGGGGAACCTGCGCGGGCCTCAGGGACCACAGGCACACCCGGCCGCCCCGGGATCTGCTCCGGGCGCCGAGCCGCCCGCGGGCAGTGGACCCGGAGGGGAGTGGACCCGGCGGCGAGCCCGGCGGCTGACCGAGAGCCCGGGTCCCCTCGCCCCGCCGCGCCGCGCCCCTAACTCGGCGCCCCCACGGGGAACCGCTGGACCCACGCAGCGGGGACTCTCGGCGCGGGCGCCGCCCCGGACTGGGCCCCCCGGCCCCGGCTTTGAGGACCCCCGAGGCCGCCCTCCCCGCCCCCACGCCCACTCCGCCCGGCGCCAACAAAGGGGGGTCGCGCCGCGCCAAGTTTCGCTCCGGGGTCGTGTCGCTGGGACCCGGCGACGACTTGCGGGTCAGTCCCGTCGCGCCCGCGCCCCCTCGGCGGCGCCGGTCCCCCCGCCCCCCGCCCCTGCCCCCCGGCCGGACACGCGCCCCAAGTTACCACAAAGGGCCGGGGAGGGGGTCCTGGAGCCGCGCGCCGGCCCGTCCCGCCCTCGCCGGGCTCCGCGTCCTCCCGGCAGCCGCGCCACCGCCGTCAACAGGTCTTCGCCGCCTCCGGGCGGGAGGAGGACCCCGCGCTCGCGCCGCCCTCCCCCTGCAACCTGCCCGCCGGCGCCCGGCGCCCCCCTGCCCGGCGCCCTTGCCGCGCGCCCCGGCCGGACTGGGCTCCCGCCCGCCGAGGCCCGGCACCGAGCGGCCGCTCCTTACCTCACGCGCCGCCGCAGTCGGCCGCGCTGCGCGTCCTCGGGGCCCGCCGGCTCCGCCCCCGCACGGAAAGTTGCCGGACGTCGGCGCGGACTCAGCACCCCCGGCCGCGGCCCGCCCGCCCCCCGCGCTGCCCGCCCCGCCGCTTCCCGCCGCCTCCCGCCGCCTCCCGCGCGGCCGGAGCGCTCACTGGCGCGGCAGGGCTGCGGGCGCCGGCCTCGGGCGGGGCCGGCGGGACGCGGCGCGCCCCCTGTCGGCCGGCGGGAGCGCTGGTAGCGGAGCGGGACCCCCGAGAGCGGGATGGGCTGCGGGCGCTGACGGGCTTCCGGGCCCGGGCTGGCGCGGGCGGAGGGACCGAGGGGCAGAGGGGGACGCGGGAGAACCGGCCCGGACAGCGGAGGCCTTTCTCGACCGGCGCCGGGACGGAAGCGAAACCACGCCCCCCCCCCCGCGCCTCGCCCCCCCCACCTTCCCTGGAACCCCCCCGGCCCCCCGCGGGGCTGTGCCCTCCCCGTGCGCGCGGGTCCCGCCCCGCCGTGAGACACGCGCCCCGCGAGAGAAGCGCCAGGAGCAGACACGCCCGTACGACCCTTCCCGCGGACCTCGGCCCAGTCCCCGCGGCCGGACGGCACCTGCCCCGCATCGCCCACGCGGCCCGCTTCCAGCTCTGCGCCCCGACCGCCTCCCTGCGCGTGGGAGCCGCCGGCACGGGCACGTGCGCTTCGGAGCCCAGAACTGCGCGCGGGGCGTGCGGGAGACACCGCCAGCGGCCTCCCCGCGCGGGCGGACCCTGGTGCGAGCACCGGGAAGGCAGGTCGGTCCCTTGACGAGCACCTGAAGCTCGGGGGCCTCGACGTGTGTCCAAGACGCCCGGGACGGAGGCTGCGAGGATTGCGTTCGGGGGTGCGCGTAGACGGTCCAGGGACAGCGCCTTGTGAGGCGCGGGGCCTGCAGTCGGACAAGCAGACCCTCCCAGACCCCGACGCTCCGCTCCGCGCCTGCGACGCCCCGCACGATCATAGCTGCGAGGGGACTCGGCGGTCAGACGGACAGAAGCGCGGCCGCAGCGGCGGGGACAGAGCAGGGTCAGCGCAGTCGGCGTCCGCGCGCCCGGCGTCCGGTTCTTCCACCGCACTTCACGGTCCGGTCCGGGGAACGCGGTGGTTCGGGGACCAACCCCCCTTGACGGAAGCAGTTTTCTTCCCGCCGGAGAAGACGCGGCCTGCGGTTTCCGGAGCGGACGCTCACCCGAGGGAGCACGCGGCCCTCGTCGACGTGACCGCAGTCCTGGACCCCAGCGGACCCACCTCAGACCCAGTGAGTGAGGAGAGCCGGAGCCACGACCGGACTGAGGCGTCTGCGGACGTGGTCTTCCCTGTTAGCGCACCGGCCGAGCGGTGAGATCCCTGAGTAACAAAGTCCGAGGACCGCGTTAACTGCTTTTTCTGTAAATAACCTGAAGTCGATTTCTTCCTACCAGCGGCCAGGAAGCCAGGGGCGCTGTGGACGGTGAGGACCGGGGCAGGCCGTCCGCGCCAGCCCGCCCCGGGCCGCGAGGCGGCGGCTTCCCTCACGGCGTCACGCACGACCGCGCTCTGCTCGCGCTGTGGGGCTCTGCGCTCTGCCCGAGAACCCCGGGTCCCCGAGACCGTCCGTGAACCCCCGGAGCGTGCGGCCCACGTCGTGAGGAGTGCGAGACCCGTGTCGACCTGTCGCGGCTCCACCGGACGCGTGCGGGCCGCGAGGCAACTCGGGCTGCGGAGATCACGCGCCGTCGGTGCTTCCCCACCAGGTGAGGCCGAAACCCCGCAACAGGCGCGTCTTGCCTGCTTCCGGCCTGGACGAGCGGCTCTTCCGGGCGCTTCCGGCGTTGAGCCCACGTGGACCTTCGCTCGGCCGGGGTTCCCCGAGGTCAGACTCTCCCTCCGAGCGGGATCCGCGGCTCCCGCTTCCCCTCCGTTCCCCAATGAAGTCCTTTCTGGAGGACGCCGGACGCCGTGCCTGTGCGCCTGTCCGCGGGACTTGGAAGCTGCCCGGAAAGAAACACTAGACGCCTGTGACGCGCCTGTCATGGCCGACGGAGGGGGACGAAACCCCACAGCGCCCTTCCCGGTCCCGGCGCCGTCCCCGTCACCGCACGCGGTGCTAAACATGACTCGTTTTTATATTTTCTCCCCGTGTTTAAACTCTCCGACCGGCGACCGCTGTGTCACTTCTGTAACCCGTGACACGAGCTGCTCCATGAGGCGGCGCAGAGGGACAGACGCAAGGACGGCAATGACCGGGTTTCCAGAAAGGCCGCACTGAGCAGGCGCTGAGCAGGCCGAGGCGCGCGGCCGGAGCAGTTCGGGAAGAGCCGTGCACGGAGGGCTCCGGAGGCCCCGCGGGCGCTGGCGCTGCAGTGCGCCTGACCCACCCGCTGGACGCACTCGGATTTCTAGTCGAAAATTCTTCACATTCATCACTGTGTGTAGAGATTCGGCACCTTTAAAATATTTTTAAATATTCTGGCTCAAGCCTGTTGGAAGTTTCTCTTACTTGAACTGAAGAACCTTGACAAGGAAAGAAAAAAGCTAATGGTGAGAAGAACAATTTCATTGTTGGTGATTATGAAAATACAAACAGGGTGCCTGGGTGACACCGTCGGTTAAGCACCCGAATTTTGGGTTTTGCTCAGGTCGCGATCTCGGGTTCCTGACGTGGAGTCTGCTTCAGATTCTCCTCCCCTCCCCCAGCAGAACCCCCATTTGTGCGCTTCTCTCTAAGATAAGTACATCTTTTTTATACACAGAGACATGCTGGATTTTTAGCTCTGTATTACCACAAACCCGTATTTTAGAGCATTAGACAAAAAAATTTTTTAAAGAAAAAAACCAAGATGTAATTCAAAATCTCAGTTGTGTGAATTGAAATTGAAAAGGGAGCATATTTCTTTTTATTATGTGAAACAGCGGCCAAATTTTATTCACTGAGTTCCTAGGGGATCTGGGTTCCAAAATTAATGTGTTATTTACTTTAGCATTTCCATCCTTTTATCTCTTATTCTGTTTTTGTCCTCCTGATTAAGAATATGAAACTCATTGGCGGGGGAGGGGAGGACAACTATGAATAAGGCCAGTACAAAAAAGAAATAAATATCACCTGCATTTTCACCACCAGGAGTGCCCATTGCTAACCTTTGCTCTGTGTCCTCGAAGGATTATTGAGGTCCCTGAGAGACTCTCCAATAAATAACATCCCTTCTGGATGTCCAGGCTGGGAAAAAATTGAGAAATAAAACAAAAGTTCAAAACGGAAGCTAAAATAATGCCTGTATTATTGACAGAGACTTGGTTTGAGTTGATAGATCTAAAAATGAACAAAATAGTAGTTTCAGTCACATCATTCCTGGTCTCCCTACTTAGGAGATATTTTTGAAAAAGAAGCTGTTCCTGATATCTATGAGAGAGAAAGAGAGATTAAAAGAGAGATATAGAGGCAAAGGCAGAGAGAGAGAGATAAGGGTGTATCTAAACCCAGCACACCCAGAAATTCCTTCCAAGTTCATTCCTAAATGTATTTATCAAATACCTTGCAACACCACTCCAAGAGCAAATGAGTGAAGACTCAGAAAAAAATATTTTAGCAAAGAAATCAAGAGCTGAGAAAAGACGTTACCCAATATCTATAGCCACTTCTTTCTTTTTCTCACAGGAAAGGAAATGGTACATATTTACAACTAGTAATAATTTAATAATATATCAAAATCTTACTCCCCATCTGTGTTTATTAATATATATATTTTTTTTGCCATTATAAGCAAACTGTAGCCAACTGGACATATATTTGTGTTAGACTCGGGTTATAAATCTGTGGGTAAAATACAGAAGTGTAATACTATATTCTCTTTATTCTGTCATATTGCATCTCATTTTGACGTGTCCCATTAGGGATCGTCTTCACTTTAGGTGATGGTCCCTGTCAGGCATCTCTTCTGTAACCTTCATCTCTTTCCCTTTGTAATTAGCAGGTATTTTCTGAAGAGGTACTTTGAAACTATGTACATTAATCATTCCTTATCAAGCTTTCAGTTCATTTACTTATATTAGTATAGATCATTGTTTGCTATTTTATTCAAATAATTATAATCTATTATTTTCGTGATTTATTTTGAGATTCAGTTTGTATCAGATTTGGCTAAAGTGAGTCCTTTCAGGCTGACGTCTGTGTCCCATGGCCCTGTCTCCAGCATCTAGGAGCACTTCCTCACTTCAGGACACAAAAAGGTATTAAGGCCTCCCACAGGGCCCCAGCTCTGGAATGAGCCTCTGCTTGGAAGAAGCCTGCCCCCTTCCCGAGAATGGTATTTAGAGTCTGACCTCCAGGCGCTGTGTCATTGCCATTGGGCTTTTTGCTTTCCTGAGTCCCTTTCAGTCACCAAAACCAGGGAATACATGTGTGTATTTACAGATTTTATTCCCTCTCCCTCTGTATCTTTCATGTTGAAAATCGTGAGCTTGTACACGTACCTCTAATTCCAAATTTCGTATTTGTAAGTCCCTTCTCCTCCAGCGAAAATCTAGTTCTGCTCCCATTATCCTAATATATTTTCTTATTTAGTCAGTGTCCTTGTCTATAACCGATTTCCCACGGCTGTCACCGTCCCCCCCGTGTGTGGCCAGGCCACATCTCCGCAGGAATATCTTTACCATCTTGCTCAGGGCAACAATTCAGGACAGACTCTCCCATCGGCACACACCCAGGGCTGCAGCACATGGCCAGGCTGCCTTCTGTGTGACTCCTTCTCCATCTCTCTTGGGCTCCAACTTGTTACACGAGGCTGCTCCTCCACGAGGCCACCGTTTTCACCACTCTTGGGCTTCCTGAGCCTGCTGGGGCCACTGCGATCCCCCCATCCCTGTCCCAGTGCAGATGTTTACCCCATTTGGCCACTCCTAACAGACGAAATTTGCATTGCCCAACTCATTCTGGAAGGTTAATGGACATGCGCACTCTTAGGAGCGGCGTGCGTGTAAGGGAGTATCACTTCTCCTCCGTGCAGCACTCGTGTTTTCCTTCTCACCTGTGTTACCTGGTTAGTGAGGAAGCGGGTACAGGTGGCTGTGTGAGGCGTGCTTCTCCGTGTCCTGGACAACGTCCTGCCAGTGCCCACAGTCCCCTCTTGATTTTGTTTCATGATGCGCTTTAATATCTCCATTTTCTCCATTCGCTAACCCAATTCCAGCACTCATTCTAATGTATCTTAACGTGTACTTTTAAAAATTTTGCATGTATTCTTACAAAATTCTTACTGTTTATGATTTTTGATGTATGTAAGTGTTGCTGTGTAAACTACTCCATCTTGGTTGTTACTTTCTTCTCCAAACACCTTTAAGTTTTCAAGTTTAACTTTCAACTTCAGTTCATCTTTTAGGTTTTCAACACTTTTAAGTGAAAATTTAGCTCAATTATTCTTTGAATTCTTGTTTTATTGTTTAACTTTCATATTAATAAAGTTGAATATGTTTCCATATAGTTAGTAAGCATCTGTATTTTCTTTTACAAACTGGCTATTTGAATATTTTATTCATTTTTCTCTTTTCCCAATGGATTTATATATTTTCTTTTTCTTACAGGTTTTTAAGCATTCATTATTATGTGTATTAGTCTCTAGCAAAAAATAAGGTGTTTCCTTAAACTTAATTTAAATAATTAAATCAGGGGCGCCTGGGTGGCTCAGTGGGTTAAGCCTCTGCCTTCAGCACAAGTTATGATCTCAGGGTCCTGGGATCAAGTCCCACATGGGGCTCTCTGCTCAGCGGGGAGCCTGCTCCCCCCCCCACACACCCCCTGCCTGCCTCTCTGCCTACTTGTGATCTCTCTCTCTGTCAAATAAATAAAAATCTTTAAATCAACCAATCATTTTGTTGATTCATTTGGACTATATACAATTTCTTTAAATGTAGTCTTTTGTGATTTCTGGGGTTTTTTTGGTAATGCTTATAAAGACCTTCCACCCAAACTAATCATCTGTATTTTCTTCTTGTGTTTTATTTTAGTTTTTCCTTCTGTTTTTGGCCCCAATTTAGTTTGGTGTGAAATCTAAGATAAGTCTTTTTGTTCTTCCCTGCCCCACCCCAGGATAATTACCTAGGTGTCTAACACTGTTTAATGAGTGAGTCATTCTTTTTCCCATGATTTTAGAAGTAATCCTTATTGTATATTAATTTAAAAATGAAACAGTGTCTGTCCGTGAAGAACTTCCAGGTGTAATCAAACTATGCAAATGCAGTAGAAGCCCAAAAAAGGCACGGTACAGAGTGAGAGTCCCCCAAGTTCCTCTGCCAGCCAAGCCAGTGCAGCCCACAAGCCTAGAGAAAGGAGCATCTTTTCTAACTACAGAGACATGCTCAGGTTCTGACCAAGCACATACAGAGCTTCCTCGGAAATCAGCAGAGGCCTTCTCTAATTGACACAAAGGCCCCGTACAGGCTCGCGGCGGCACCTTCCCATTTATCTTCTGCTGTATTTCTGCAATACATCAGTATTAGTTACCTCAGCCTGTAACTGTTCAAACGTCTGTTTAGGCAAGTTCTTCGTTATTTTCCCTTTAAAAATTTTACCAGTATCTTCTCAAGTTTATTTTTCCACTTGAACTTTGGAAACATTCTGTTCAATTTCCTCATCACATCTTTTTCTTCCCTACTTTTGACCATGACACTTTTCTGTTAGAAGCACTTTAAATATATATATCCATTTACTTGAATCACTTCTTTATCCATATTTCTTCTTCTGATCCTGAAATAGAAGATACACTTCCAACTTGAAAAGACTTCTGCACCCATTCATGTTATATCTTTACCCTCCAGCCCTTACACGGCCCCTGTTAGTTTCCTGGCTTCAGCTAAGAGTGAAAGAATCATTATTCCACAAAACCACAGAATACAAATAACACTTAGAATGCAACAGCCCTGCTTTCCAGCAGAAATGAGGGAAAACGCAGACTTCAATGCAGGTCAGGTTTCCACTTCCAGTTCCATTTCATAAGCACTGTAGACGGTAATGAGTGTTAGGTGAAAGCCCGTCATGACCAAGAGAGCAAACCTTGGACATGTTTCATGGAAAGGTCTGGCCTAATGACCAGAGTGGTCTCCTGAGATGTGCTCTCCCGCCCCAGTGTTTGCAGGCCTGGAAAGTTTGCTCAAAGCAGTTTTATTGCACGAAAAACTGCTGAGTTCAGAAAATATTTTGCCCGCTTGAAGACTCACGTACTTAAAATACAAAAATAGAACAAACAGAATTTTGTTGCAAATAGAAGAATGTTTTTATTTTTCTCAATAAGACTGGAAACAAATGATACATTCTAGGTTGTCTAAAAAATATTTTCTGGCAAAAGAAATCTTTATTTGAAAATTATGATTTGCTATCTTTCACTAGAATATTAAGTTCCCCTCAAAATCCTATATCAGAATTTGCCCAGACCTAATGACAGAGCCTGACAGAAAAGCAAAGCAAAGCAAAGGAAGGCACCTATATGCTTGGGTCTGACATAACGTGATTTGGGAAAGTGTCATGCTTTAAAATGCAAAGGAGGGGGGGCGCATGGGTGGCTCAGTGGGTTAAGCCTCTGCCTTCAGCTCAGGTCATGATCTCAGGGTCCTGGGATCAAGCCCCGCATCAGTCTCTCTGCTCATCAGGGAGTCTGCTTTGCTCTCTGCCTGCCTCTCTGCCTACTTGTGATCTCTGTCAAGTAAATAAATGAAATAAAATGCAAAGGGGACATTGGCTCCTATCACAGTCTAACAACAAAAGACCTTCTCTCAGTCTCTTTTTCATTGCACGGGTGAAATAATTCTAGCAGTGACTCTTCTGCAAAAGACAACCTATGGCAGGAATTGCTAGAACAGAGACTTGTCATGTTGGCTCTGCGTCAACAGTCTCTATTCCAAGAACCTGAGAATACACACAGATGAATTACTATCAGTGCAACGGAAATCGGCTGGTTCGCCAAGGGTATGACTGCACAAGCCCATTGTTCAATTAAAAATTGAAACCCTCTAGAAGCCATTTCAAAATTACACAAATCTTTCACAAACACTGATAGTGCAGGTAAGGTTCATCCATTTTCCACATAAAAATAAATTGTTAAAGACTTAAATGAAAACCACTATCTATACAATGTTTGTTTGAAAATCTACATAGTGTACAAGTGAAGAATGTAATAAAGTAATTTATAAAACTAAATTGTTTTCATTAAATATTGTTTGTTCTGTGTCATGAGTTTGGGGGGAGAATTAATGAAGGGTAGGTGAATGATTGCATTGACCTTAACGTTTAGAGAAAACTGTCATAGCTTAAATTTTTATTTACTGAATTAAGTTTCAGATATTTTTTATAAATGTAAATTTGGGCTGTTGGTTTTTGAAGGCAGCATCACAGCTTAAAACTGCCTAGAGTTTTAAGACATGGACTTGGAGTCATAAAATCATGGGTTCAAATTTGTGCTCTGCCACTTACTGGTTGTGGAATCCTGGGCAAGTAACTTCTCCTCCTTTAATAAAAGTTTCCTCATTTCTGAAACAGAGTTGTCAATATTACTAGTTAGTAAATTAGTTATTTAGCATGGTGTCACAAATAACTTTAAAACAAATAATGGTTGTCCAAGTAAATGGGTAAAACTGTTCAAACTTTTGATATATTAATGAGGGCTTGTCTTAAAACTAAATCAATGTGGGCCAAAATAAAAGGAAAACAATAGTTTTGGCTAAAAATCAAACTAGAAGTGTGGATTTTTCTTTGGAGAAGTAAAATATATTCCTGGCATTTTTGGTCAAGAGAAAAAAAGATTTTATTTATGTATTTATAAATGTTTTTACTTATATATAACTGAGATACAACATTATATTAGTTTCAGGTGTACAATACAATGATATGTACAAATATGACATATGATATATGATAACAGATCACTGAAGTAAGTCTCATTAACATCCACCACCACATGTAGTTATAAGTTCTCTTATTTGTGATGGCACAACTTTCAAGTTCTACGCTCTTAGGAACTTTCGCTTATACAAAACAGTGTTATTAACTATAGTCAATAATGCTGAACATCATATCCCAAGTACTTATTTATTTTATAACTGGAAGTTTATATTTTTTTCCAAGGATTTTTTTTTTTAATTTATTTGTGAGAGACTGAGTGTGCATGAGAGAGAGAGCACAAGCGGGGTGGGGGGAAAGGGGGAGGTGGAGAAGGGAAGAGGGAGAGGGAGAAGCAGACTCCACTTGAGCAGGGTTCCATCCCAGGACCCCAGGATCATGACACCAGCCAAAGGCAGACACCTAACTGACTGAGCCACCCAGGCGCTCTTATAACTGGAAGTTTAAACCAGAGGTTAAAAGGTACCAACTTCCAACAAATATTGTGAAGATGTCTATGCTACCTAAAGCAGTTTTCATGTTTAATGCAATCCCTATCAAAATACCACCCATTTTTTCCCAAGAAATGGAAGAAATAATCCTAAAATTTATATGGAACCAGAAAAGACCCTGAATAGCCAGAGGAATGTTGAAAAAGAAAGCCAAAATTGGTAGCATCACAATTCCAGACTTCAAGCTCTATTACAAAGCTGTCATCATCAAGACAGCATGGTACTGGCACAAAAACAGACACATAGATCAATGGAACAGAATAGAGAGCCCAGAAACAGACCCTCAATTCTATGGTCAACTAATCTTCGACAAGACAGGAAAGAATGTCCTGTGGAAAAAAGACAGCCTCTTCAATGAATGGCGTTGGGAAAATTGGACAGCCACATGCAGAAAAATGAAACTGGACCATTTCATTATACCACACACGAAAATAGACTCGAAATGGAGGAAGGACCTCGATGTGAGAAAGGAATCCATCAAAATCCTTGAGGAGAACACAGGCAGTGACCTCTTTTACCTCAGCCGCAGCAACTTCTTCCTAGGAACATCCCAAAAGGCAAGGACAAAAATGAACTATTGGGACTTCATCAAGATCAAAAGATTCTGCACAGCAAAGGAAACAGTCAACAAAACCAAAAGACAACTGACAGAATGGGAGAAGATATTTGCAAATGACATATCAGATAAAGGGCTAGTATCCAAAATCTATAAAGAACTTATCAAACTCAACACCCAAGAACAAATAATCCAATCGAGAAATGGGCAGAGGACATGAACAGACATTTCTGCAAAGAAGACATCCAGATGGCCAACAGTCACATGAAAAAGTGCTCCACATCACTCGGCATCAGGGAAATACAGATCCAAACCACAACGAGATATCACCTCATACCAGTCAGAATGGCTAAAATTAACAAGTCAGGAAATGACAGATGCTGGTGAGGATGCTGAGAAAGGGCAACCCTTCTACACTGTTTGTGGGAATGAAAGCTGGTCTGGAAAACGGCATGGAGGTTCCTCAAAAAGTTGAAAATAGAGCTACCCCACGACCCAGCATCACACTACTGGGTATTTACCCTAAAGATACAAACGTAGTGATCCAAAGGGGCACATGCACCCGAATGTTTACAGCAGCAATGCCCACAATAACCAAACTATGGAAAGAACCTAGATGTCCATCAACAGATGAATGGATAAAGAAGAGATGGTTCATACATACAATGGAATACTATGCAGCCATTAAAACCCTGAAATCTTGCCATTTGCAATGACGTGGATGGAACTAGAGGTTATTACGCTGAATGAAATAAGTCAATCAGAGAAAGACAATTATCATATGCTCTCCCTGAGTGGGGGGGTTGTGGGGGGTAGGGAAGGGAAAAAATGAAACAAGATGGGATTGGGAGGGAGACAAACCATAAGAGACTCTTAATCTCACAAAACAAACTGAGGGCTGCAGGGGGTCAGGGGGGAGGGAGAAGGAGGTGGGTTTATGGACATTGGGGAAGGTATGTGCTATGGTGAGTGGTATGAAGTGTGTAAGCCTGAAGATTCACAGACCTGTACCCCTGGGACTAACAATACATTATATGTTAATTTTTAAAAAAGTAATAAAAAGAAGATACCAACTTCCAGTTACGTGTTTATTTCTATCTCTTAACTAATCTATGAAATTTATTCAGATATTGTCAGCTTTTTCTATCAGTGTTATCTTTTCTGTTCCAGAATTCTACATAATGTTTCTGTTTCCTTTGTCTCCTCTTATCTATGACAGTTCCTTGGTCTTTCCTTAGACTTCATATCATTGACTATTTTTGAAGAGTAAAGGTTGAATATTTTGTAAAATGTCCCTCAAATCAAGTTTGTCTGTTATTTACTCATGGTTATACTGAGGTCGTGAATGACTGCAGGAGAGACCACAGAGGTGAGGTTTCCTCGTTGCATCATACTGGAGGTATGTGATCTTGACATGAGTTCTTATTGGTGATGTCAATTTGGTTAAGGTGTTGCCTGCCAGGTTTTCCCACTTTAAAACTACCATTTTTCTCTTTGTAATTGAAAAATATTTGGAAAGAGATACTTTGAGACTATACACATATCCGGTTTCTCCCTAGACTTCTGCCTAATAATTTTAACACGCATTGATAGATACTGTCTATAGCTTTATACTGTAGTGTTCTAATGGTGACTTTTCTCTTGCCCTCACAACTTTTACAGTTATTAATTGGGATTCTTATGTAAGGCAGAGCACTTCTTATGCCTCACCTAACATCACCTTTTAACTGGGTTCAGTCCAAATCTGAAAATGCTGTCTACTCAGAGAACCAGAATAAGGATACTGCTAGGGAACAGGAATGATGGAGATCAGACCTGCTCTGGGAGCCCATCGTCATTCATATACCGTTCAGAGTACATCTGATGCGGGTCACTGAGCTGGTGTGGCGGAAATCACAATGAATAAGCACAGCCTTTGCCCTAAGGAATTCACAGTCCCACAGAGGATAATAAACAAATGCAGCCTAGACACTAAAATAAAAATATAGTCCTTAGCGTTGGGGGCAGGGTGTGCTAACAATTTAGAAACCAGGCGTGTTGTCACAATTTGAGCTGAGTTTTGGAGGCTTACTGGGTGTGCGGCAGACAAAGTGGAGAAAGGCATTTCTGGGAGAGAGAATGTCATGTTCAAAGGCTGAGAAGCTTGAAATAGATCAATACAGAGCAGTTTAAAGAGCTTGGTGTGTTGGTTGAGTATTCAGTGAGAGTCCTGAACTTACATTGTAAATCTTTGTTACAGGAGTTATCAAAGTCTTAGAATGAGACAATTTTGTTTTAGAAAATATACTCTGGTGACCATTTAGAGAAGATATTGAAGTTGTGTGAAATTGGAAGTAGGGACACCAATTAAGGGACTTGGATTCCCTTTATATCGAGCTTAATATTATTGGCTTTCTGAGAAGCTAAATAAAGAGGGTATAGAAATGACAAATTTTAGAGTGATGTAATTGTTGATTGCATTGGGGAAAGGTACCTGTCATACGGTCTTACAGCTTTGATTTATCTGAGTAAATCTTTGATAGCGTACAGGAAATAAAATGATGTCAGTGCCTCCAGGGATGGACAGATCGATTGTTTGTTTGTTTGTTGTTTGTTTGTTTGTTTTAAAAGGCAGACTGCCACATGCAACACCTCATTTGAATGTGTCTGGAGTCTTGGAGGCTTGGCTACACTATGATCTCCTACAAATAGTCCTTGAGCGTTTCTTTGGAAGTTCTAGCAAGAAAGCATAGCTACTGCTATGCCCTTGACAGAAGAACGGCTCTCCTCTTTCCCAGAATGTCGTCCTCTTGAACACAGCACTCAGCTTCAGGAGGGAGTGGTAAGTGAGGAAGGGAACACCTGCCTCGCCAGCCAGACGAGCCAAATCAACCCTGGTGATCAATGAAGTGACAGATGTCACCGCCAGATCACCCACACCTCCCAGGGACCTATTTAATATGTATTCCTAAAGAGACCTTTACATTATTTTAGTTATTATTTTAATGATTTTAAGTTCATATTTGAGCTCAGCTGTTGAGAAATTTAAAGTCATGGAAATAAATTCAAGTGAGGGAATTTCAGAAAACTTAAGAGTAAGAAGCTCATGAGGGAAGGTAAACAGTAAAACAATATTCTAATTATTACTGAACAATGTGGAAGCCAGATAATACAATAGATGCTGATGAGATATTCAAGAGAAATGCATAGTCAATGGCAATTCAGGCTACATGCTGTTTGACAAACTAGCAATGGGTTGACCTTTGAGTTTACATAAAGATTCCATGAGTACCAAAACCATTAGCCTATATACCTATTTTAAAAAGTTCTGTGGGAAACTGTATGTATTAGTCAGAGTCCTGGAAGGAAACAAATAGCTCATTCAAACCAGATAATTTGAGAAAAGTTTAATAAAGAGACTCTAAAAGTGTGGGTAGGGTTTAAGAAATAGCACCGCTCAGGGCACCTAGCCGGCTTACTCGATGGACCACGCAGCTCTTGATCTTGGAGCTAGGAGTTTGAGCCTCACACTTTACACTGGGTGTAAACATGACTAGAAAATAAGATCTTCAGGAAAGAGGGAAGGAAGGAATGAAGGAAGATAGGAAGGGAGGGAAGGAGAGAGGGAGAGTGTTGCCCTCACATACTTTGGGAATACTTTGGGAAGCTGTTACTACCCCTAGACATAAAGAGGTAAGAGGAAGGAAAGGGGAAGTTACTAGAACCTAGAGAGGATAACTATATGGAGAAGATGGCTAATAGAAGTTATACCTTCAGTAGAAGGGAAGAGCCAAATGGAAACAGGGCAGGAAGAGAAAAAGGGGAATAAATGTGCCATATCGCTTTCCTCCCACACACCCATCTGCTGGTGCTGCCCAGTGCCCCGCTGAAGACATCAGAGCGACTGCAAGAAGCCCCAGCTGGGGCAGAGAGGATGAAAAGAAGATGGAGAGTAAATCCAGGGGGTTAGAATGAACACATTCAAGACATTTATTTGTTTTTTATTATTGTAAAAGATTTTATTTATTTTTTGGCAGAAAGAGAGCACAAGCAGGGAGAGCAGCAGGCAGAGGGAGAGGGAAAAGCAGACTCCCCACCAAGCAGGAGCCTGATGCTGGGCCCGACCCCACGATCATGACCTGGGCTGAAGGCAGACGTCTAACCAACTGAGCCACCCAGGAACACCTATTCAAGACTAAACTAATATTTTGTAAGATGCCAAAAAAGTTATCTTTATTTACATTGGACTTTATTTGAAACTCTTTATTTGTAACTCTACTAATAGAGAAGGTCTAGTCTATATGAGTATTTTTGGTTTGGGATTTATTAAATTCAGGGCAGCATAGAATTTAGCATGTGGGAATATTCTTTAACATTTCCGAATACACTTTACAGTCACTGGAAACAGAAGGAACATGAGAAAATATAGAAAAATCACACATGTACTTGAGAACATGTTTGTATGTGTCAAATTTATGTGATGGAAGAATGAAATAAAGTACAAAATGGGCATAGTTTATAAGCTTAAAAACTTCTGTTGCCTAGTGGGTATCATGAAATCCATTTTGATATTAAAATAAATATGAAAATCCACAAAAGATATTTAGAAAAATCATTTACATAATGCCCAAACATCAGAAACTACTCAAATGCCTTTAGGCAAAGCATAATATGTTTATGATACTAACACTTAAAATGTCTTCTGCAAGCAAAGTATATCATGATGGAATCCAGATTTTTGTGGGTGTCTGTTAGCACAATGCTTGAATTTTCACATGAATAATTGAAACAAAACTGTCTCATCATCTACTTCAAATAATGTTTAAAAGTTCAAGTAGATTATGATTTTAGTTAAGTCAAGAGTATTATCATTTATTTCAACTAGTAAGAAAAAATTCTTTTTTTCACAGATCTTAAAACAAGATTATATTTAAATACTTAAAAATAAAGTCTTAAAGTAAGTTATTTTTACTAATTTGGTGGGGTTTTTTTAATAATACTTTATTTTGTATTATTTTAAATATCAGTGTCTATTAGCCAGGTCCTGGTCAAAAGTTTCTTACAGCTTTTGGAGCACCTGGGTGGCTCAGTGGTTCAGCATCCAACTCTTGATTTCGGCTCAGGTCGTGAATCAGGGCCATGAGTTCAAGCCCTGTGTCAGGTTCTGTGTTCAGCAAAGAGTCTGCTTGAGATTCTCCTTTTCCCTTTCCCTCTGCCCCTCCCCATCCTCTCTGTCTCTCTCTCTCATAAACAAATCTTAAAAAAAAAATCTTTACATCTTTAAGGGAAACTCTCGTCTCATTTTTTACTCCTCTCTTTTCCTTTCTTATTCTCTTTTTTCTCTTTCTATACCTCTTTTTTCTTTACCTCTTATTTACTCTACTTTAAAAATATTTGTCCTGTCTGGATTAGAATAAGTTTGTCAATAACATGAAAAACAGTTTTATCATCCTGTTATCCTTTATCTTTCTTTCCTCTTTTTCTGGAACTCCTTTTTTTAAATTTTTGCTTTTATATTAGGCTTTTCCTACTTAAAAAGTTTCTTATGTATTCAGCATTCTCCGTCATTTAATTAACTAATTATCTGTTATCTCTCTGTGTCTTAGCTGGCTATTTAACAATACAACTAATTTTAAAGAGCAATTTCTGTATTTTTCACTTCAGAGTTTTACTTTTTTTTTCAAATCTACTCTTTTCTTTCTTTCTTTTTTAAAAAGATTTTATTTATTTATTTGAGAGGGAGCGAATGAGGGTGATCACAAGAGGGGGAAAGTCAGAGTTAGGAGAAGCAGACTCCCCGTGAGCAGGGAGTCTGACGTGCGACTCCATCCCGGGACTTCAGGATCATGACCTGAGCCGAAGGCAGTCACTTAACCAACTGAGACACTCAGGTGCCCCAAATCTACTCTTTTCTGTTCATAGTTCTTGGTTCTTCGATTGTGTTTTATATTTCTTGTTATTTTGCATTTTCACTTACTGGAATTAAAGGTTCCTTTCATGGAGAGACCCAGTTGTATTTTGCCAGCTTCCTCTGAACTAAGATACTCCTTATTCCTTATCAGTAACAAACCCAAAACTCACACTGGTTGGGGCGGATATCCAGGTCGTGTATTTTTCTGATCCTGCTGGGATACCTGTCACTTCCCATACTGCATTTGATGTCTCTATTTCCGGTAATTGGACTAAGAGCTTCCTAAGTAAAAGTATCACATTTCTGTTAATTCTTTCGTGATCCTTCGAATATAATTATTTGGATTTCTGACTGTACCCACAGTGACCAGCAAAACATCCCATTTAACCTCTCCAATCTCATCCTTGGCTAAGCTCTTCTCCTGACCCTGTAGGGACTGCAGGATGCCCTGGAGCCAAGCGCAAGGTCTCCAGTGCTATGATACACCACAGTGTTTTCAAAATACTCGGACGAGTCTGATTCGTTGCATTCTCAGCTGAAATAGATACTTTATTTCAATTATACAACACAGTGTTTAGAATCAGTGTGAACTCTAGTAACTTTAGAAAAATGCCACTGAAGGTGCCCCTCAGTTTCTCAGTCATTTAAGTGTCTGCCTTCGGCTCAGGTCATGATCCCAGAGTCCTGGGTTCAAGTTCCGGATGGGGCTCCCTGCTCAGTGGGGGGTCGGCTTCGTCCCATCCCCCACCTCTACCCCTGCTCTTGCTCTCTCTCACTTGCTCTCTCAAATAAATAAATAAAATCTTAAAAAAAGGAAAAATACCACTTAAAATACAATTTTAATTGATAAAAGCTACATACTGTTTTCATAAATAATTTGACAAAGATTTTACTACTTCAATTGTCCTCGGTACTTTAAATACCAAACATCTTGGTGTATATGTTAATTCTGTATGTATGATAAAACAGGTAAGTAAGTATCAACATTAGAGAGTACTAATTACAATAATAATGTAAGATAATTTAGTCTTTTCCAAATGAAAATAAACACTGCAATTTTTTATAAGAAAACATATTTGTAATTATCAAAATATTTAAACTCATGTTTTCATTCCTCCTACTATATGTTTCCCTGTGGCTTCAATTTAACACATTTTTTTTAAACTTGACAATAAATTTTCCTGTTAGATTAATTAATCCCAAATTAAGAAATGTGAGACTAAACCCATGAAAAATATATAACATGTTTGAGAAAAATGATATTAGTACTTAGAGGATATCTGATCATTTTAAAATATTTTGGACATAAGTTCATTTTTTTGTGTAGATGTATTAGTGTAAAGCACATAGAGATTAGTAGTAAATTCTTTGTTAATTCAAATACTATTCTAGTAACACTGAATATTCATTTTCTTCTTGGTCTTAATATTTCCCGGGGCAAATAGTTCGTTGCTAATATTATTTTGTGTACATATACATATATATATAATCTGTTCTTTATTAATATTATTATATAATGTTTCCTACATTGTGGTTTAAATAAAAATCTTTCTGCCTTGTTATATACTTAAAATCATTTTCAAAACAGTATATGATAGAAAGCTTACTATAAATATGAGCCTATTATGAATCTGAATCAAACCATGAGAACTAAAGCTGTTAGAAATGCCCTCCTTAGGGGTTGTCTGGGTGGTGCAATCAGCTGGGCATCTGCCTTCGGCTCAGGTCATGATCCCAGGGCCCTGGGATGAAGCCCTGCTTCTTAATCTCCCTCTGCCTGCTGCTTCCCTTGCTTGTGCTCTCTCTCTGTCAAATGAATAAATAGAATCTTAAAAAAAAAAATGCCTTCTTAGGAAATGGAAAATTGCCTATTAAAGGTGTCAGAAATAACATAAAAACCACTTCAAAAATAATGTGAAAATCTCCATATGTAAATGAAAAGATGCTAACATCAATGTCAGGAAACCACTGGATACCTAGGTGGCTTAGTCAGTTAAGCAACCAACTCTTGATTTCTGCTCAGGTCATAATCAAGGTTGTGAGATCCAGCCCTGCATTGGCTCCTCACTGGACATGAAGCATGTTTAAGATTCTCTCTCTTCCTGTCCCTCTGACACTCCCCTCTTCCCCCAGCTCTGGCTTGTGCTCTCTCTCTCTTTACAAAAGAAAAATAAGTCAGTAAACTGTTTGAGTAGGAAACTCCAGATCTAAGAAATCTCCAGCAGCAGAGAAATTGAGAACACACACACACACACACACACACACACACACACACACACACATGCATTTAGCAGATGTTTTATGGTAGGTTAAATTGTGTTTCCAGAAAAAAATAAAATCTTTTTAAAAATATAAAAAAATGGCAAGTCAGCAAATTAGACTGTGTCTTTGAAGTCCTTAGTTTTTTGAGCAGACATTAAAACAACATATTTATAGAAAATGCTATTTGGGGGTGCCTCGGTGACTTAGTCAGTTAAGTGTCTGCCTTCAGCTTGGGTCATGGTTCCAGGGTCCTGGGACTGAGCCCCACACTGTGCACTCTCTGCGTGGAAAGTCTGCATCTCCCTCCCTCTCTGCCTGCTGCTCCACCTGCTTGTGCTCTCTCTCTGTCAAATAAATAAAAGCTTTTTTAAAAAAAGAAAAAGTGTTATTTGAGAAATTGATTCTTTTCTTTCAAAATGGATTTTTTGAAAAAGGCTGGACTCAGAAAAAGTCATCTTGGATATTTAGCTAAAGTACATGTTATAGTATAGATGTACAAAAACATAATTAAGAAAGTCATCTTTTCTTGGTGGTGATCAAATTCTACCTCTACTATTCACTAGCACTGGAACTTTATGAGAGGAGTGAGAAGTCAATGTTTGAAGCAATAATGGCTGATGCTTTTTTAAAACTGATTTGAGAAGCTTGCTGAACTAAATCAGAACAAATTCAAAGAAAGCACATTTATACAATTTTATTAACATTAATGAAAAACAAATACCAAGATAAATCTTAAAATGAGTTAGAAAAGAAAGCACATAACCTTTAAAAGAGCAGTGGAAAGACTTACAGATGATTTTGTTACAGAAATTATGAAAACCAGCATGAAATGGAATGACTTTTTTAAATTTTATTTTTTTTTTCAGTGTTCCAAAATTCATTGTTTATGTCCCACACTCAGTGCACATGCAATGCATGCCCTCCTTAATACCCACCACCAGGTTCACTCATGCCCCCATCTCCCTCCCCTCCAAAACCTCAGTTTGTTTCTCAGAGGCCACAGTCTCTCATGGTTCGCCTCCCCTCTAATATCCCCCAAATTACTTCTCCTCTCCATCTCCCCATGTTCTCCATGTTATTCCTTATGCTCCACAATTAAGTGAAGCCATATGATAATTGACTCTCTCTGCTTGATTTATTTCACTCAGCATAATCTCCTGTACTCCCATCCATGTTGATACAAAAGTTGGGTATTCATCCTTTCTGATGGAGGCATAATACTCTGTTTTATATATGGACCATATCTTCTTTATCCATTCGTCTGTTGAAGGGCATCTTGGTTCTTTCCACAGTTTGGCGACTGTGACCATTGCTTCTATGAACATTGGGGTACAGGTGGCCCTTCTTTTCACTACATCTGTATCTTTGGGGTAAATACCCAGTAGAACAATTTCAGGATCATAGGGAAGCTCTATTTTTATTTTCTTTTTTCTTTTTTCTTTTTTTAAAGATTTTATGTATTTATTTGACAGACAGAGATTTCAAGTAGGCAGAGAGGCAGGCAGAGAGAGAGAGGAGGAAGCAGGCTCCCTGCTGAGCAGAGAACCCGATGCGGGGCTCGATCCCAGGACCCTGGGATCATGACCTGAGCCGAAGGCAGAGGCTTTAACCCACTGAGCCACCCAGGCTCCCCTCTATTTTTATTTTCTTAAGGAATCTCCACATTGTTTTCCAAAGTGGCTGCACCAACTTGCTTTCCCACCAACAGTGTAAGAGAGTTCTCCTTTCTCCACATCCTCTCCAACACAGGTTATTTACTGTCTTGTTAATTTTGGTCATTCTAACTGGTTTAAGGTGGTATCTCAATGTGGTTTTGATTTGAATTTCCCTGATGGTTAGTGATGATGAACATTTTTTCATGTGTCTGATAGCCAGTTGTATGTCTTCTTTGGAGAAGTGTCTGTTCATGTCTTCTGCCCATTTTTTGACATGATTATCTGTTTTGTGTGTGTTGAGTTTGAGAAGTTCTTTATAGATCTTGGATATCAGCCCTTTGTCTGAAGTGTTATTTGTGAATATCTTCTCCCATTCTGTGGGTTGCCTCTTAGTTTTGTTGACTGTTTTCTTTGCTGTGCAGAAGCTTTTGATCTTGATTAAGTCCCAAAAGTTCATTTTCACTTTTGTTTTACAGTTTCCTATGCACATCAGGCAGTTAGCCTTTGAATGACTTTGTGTTTTTTGCTTACCTAACATGCTTTCCTTCTGGGAATGACACCCCAAATTTTCTTACGAAACACTCCCATAGAGCACTGGCTTTGACACATTGTGAAAATGAGCACTTTGATTAATACTCCAGCTTTTTCAGAAGTTAGATTTTTATATCTATAGGCTCAAAGAATATAAACACAGCAAAGGATAATGTAAGCTATCAGCCAAGTGGCTTTTCAGAGAGCATGGCTTCACAGGGATCCCTGGTTTCCCCACCACTGATTATATTCTTGCCAAGGCAATTGTATCTCCATTGTCTCTAAGTCCTACATGGTCATAGGAAGCCATAGGAGGCAGCTGGCCAGTCCTCTTAAGTGTCTTAGCACATCACCTTGATCTCCAACAATTTTCAAAAAATGATTTTATTTATTTATTTGAGTGAATGATTGAGAGAGAGAGCACAAGTAGGGGAGTGGCAGGCAGAGGGAGAAACAGATTCCCCACTGAGCAGGGAGACCAACTCAGGGCTCCATCCCAAGGCAGACACTTAACTGACTGAACCACCCAGGCGCCCTGAATCTCCAGCAGTTTTATGATTGTTAAATACTGCCTTTAATAAATGTCACCTGGATCTAGTATCCAGATTCTTTTTCTAATGCTAGCCCCAATATTTCCAAGACATAAAAAATAAATTTCCTTTTTATATTGAGCTTATGTGTTAAGAGTTTCTGTTGCTTAAAACCAGGAGAATGCTGATGCAAAAAGAAAGTAATGATTCAAGGACCTTCCTTCTTGAACATATCTTATCTTCTCTTATCTTGAACTTGCTTTATCATCCTTCCCTCTGTTTTTGTCTAGCAACAGAAAATCACTTGCATTGCCCAGACATGTTGTTTGGGCGCTTCACATATTTATACCCTTTCTATTAAAATATGTCAAGATCAGCACAAAGATCACAGCTATGTTTTCTCTGGAGGTTTCAGTGATGACATATATCTCTATCTCCTTACCTCCTGCATGCAAACATCATTGTTTCTTTCTGTACCACTTGGCCTCTTACATGCCATCTTTCCACATATAATACTGCATTGCAATTATTTCTTAATATCTGCTCATTTCCAAGATTGAGGACTTCCTGAGGTTGTGATTCTTTCTAATTTACCTTTCTGCCTGCCAGCACCTAACACGGTGAAAGCAAATGAAAGTAAAACACAACCTGAATGCATAAAAATACCAGAAAAGAAGAAAAAATAAACTGAACACAGCACAGCATTGGGCATGATGACCCCAACAGTATTTTCATAAGTAAATACCTATGTCTTGAGGGACTATTACTTTTATTGTTTTGGGTTTTCCCTCATCCAATTGTATATAATGAAATCTGAAAATTTAGAGGCACTCTAAAGCATTCCCACATCAGAAGCTTTCTTTATTGCAATAGAGTATTAAAACAAAGTGCAAGCTTTGTCAAATATCTACTCTAAGCTATCACATTGTCTTGGTTTTTGAAATTTACACAAGAGGATCAAAAAATGAAGTGAATATGCAGTGGGGAAAAATACACAATAACAGTGTCATAAACAAATAATCAAATAGACAATATTCAAAGCTGAAAACTGTGAACTTTGTTTAAAATCCAACCTGGTGAAGTAGTCTGCGTGCCTGGCCAGAGCAGTCAATACGCTACAGAATGTAAAAACAACAACAAAACCCATCAACACTCAAACAAGCAAAAACAACGAATTACAAAAAATAAACTTTTTTGGGACAAATATATGTAATTATCTTTGGGTTACTCTAACAGCTCTAAATTGACCTGTATCTGGCTTTGAGGTCCTACACTACCTACTCAATGAATGGACTAGAGGTTATTCTAATAAAGGAACAAGAATGCCATTGCACTTGGGTCAAGATAATCAGAAGGTTCGAATGCTTATAAGTAATCTGGAGCTCTCTCCTAAACCAACAAGTGTGGGAATTTAAGCTTACTTTTAGTGAAACAAGCTTTTGATCATCTACTGAAATATATTATGTTAAATGAGAATTTCTTACTGGAAAATGAAAAATTCTAGCTATTTTACTCCAATTAGGAAAGGGTAGGCCGAATTTGGAATCCTCTTAAAATATACATATTTTTGCTAAACTTCAATGGAGTAGCATGTTTGGGCTGCCATAATAAAATACCATGGACTGGGTGGCTTAAACAGCAGAACTTTATTTCTTCTAATTCTGATGGCTGGGAAGTCCAAGATCAAGATGCCATCCCACTCAGTTCCCAGTAAGAGCTCTCTTCCTGGTCTGCAGAGCACCTTCTTGCTATTTGTTCACAGCCCTGTCCTGGTGATTACATTAAAATAAAGAGAGAAGAGGGAAGGGGGGGTAGGAGGGGAGAGAGAGAGAGAGAGGTGTCTTTTTTTCTCCCTCTTGTTTTAAGACTACTAATCCTATCAGGAGACTACCATCCTGAAGGCCTAATCTAACCCTAATTACCTTGCAAAGGCGGGTCTCCAAGTACAACCCCGTGGGGAGTGGGTGGGGCTTCAACAAGAGTTTTGAAGGGATATAAGCACTTCGTCTGTAACTGGTAGCTACTGATAATTTTACTTCATTAATTTCACAACCGAACAAGAATTATCTTATCTCACTTTTTATAGTATCTCAGAAGATTTACACTGTAAGTTCCCGGGAAGTGGTAATGTTGTTCTGTTCACTGCTACCAGGATTTATGGACAAGGAAGATGCTCATTAAATATTTTGCTGAATGAACAGATAAGTGAAGAAAAAAATTAAGTACAGTGATGTATGAGTGCAGCTAAATCTGATGTATAAAGGCATATAATGAACTGGGAATGTCCCTCCCTGCCTTGAATTGAGTAAAAACTCCCAAAGAAAGAGTTTTGTCTCACAGTGTCCCTATGTGTTGTACTCGTGGCTTGTAGCGGCTCTAACAGCAGCAATGCACATTGGATTGTTCTTGTTTTTGTTTTTGACAATACTGATGTATCAGAAAGAGTCAAGTCAGGAAAACAGAAAGTTTCTGGCTATCAGAGATGGCTTAACCGGGAATACTTACAAGGTGAAAACAGAGGTGCCAAGCAAATAAGAGATGGTGAGACAACCCAGGAAGCGGAGCACGAGAAATAGCCGTCCTCGGTAGGCGGGAAGGACAAAGCAGGAAAGCTGGATCCCAGAAGCCGGAGCCACATGCTAGAAGCTGGGCGTGCAGTGGGCCTAGCAGAAGCTGGAATAGAGCGAGACCCCAACCCATCCCCGGGGCGGGGGCGGGGTGGGGACTGTTCGGTGGCTAATGGTCATAGCGAAAACTCAGCCCTGGCTGGAGATGCCAGGAAAGGTCAACCCTTGTGGAAAGGGGGTGTGGGGTAAAGTACCCTGAATTTTCACTTCATCTTGTTTTCCAGGCTCTTGCTGATGGAGCCCACCGGCTAGAGTCAGGGGCAAGGGGTTCTAGGAAATGTGGTTTCCTCGGACACAAAACAGGAGGAGGAAAGGAAAACAGTAACTGAGAACCTGCAAACGGTTCGCACTGTGATTTTATTTTTTATTTTTATCTTTTTTTAAAGATTTTATTTATTTATTTGACAGAGAGAGATCACAAGTAGGCAGAGAGGCAGGCAGAGAGAGAGGAGGAAGCAGGCTTCCCACTGAGCAGAGAGCCCGAGGCGGGACTCGATCCCAGAACCCTGAGATCATGACCTGAGCTGAAGGCAGAGGCTTTAACCCACTGAGCCACCCAGGCCCCCATGCATGGTGATTTTAAAGAGAATAATGTTCATGTTTAATTCTTTATGTTGATGTATTCCATTTAAAGACAGAGTAAGGGGCGCCTGGGTGGCTCAGTGGGTTAAGCCACTGCCTTCGGCTCGGGTCATGGTCTCAGGGTCCTGGGATCGAGCCCCACATCGGGTCTCTGCTCCGCCGGGAGCCTGCTTCCCCCTCTCTCTGTGCCTGCTGCTCTACTTGTGATCTCTCTCTCTCTGTGTCAAATAAATAAAATAAAAAAAACGAAAGCAATTCTTTCTACATTAAAAAAAAAAAAGAGTCAGATATTGTATTTTGTCCGAGTTCATTTATAAATATTTTTATAAAATGCAAAACTGTTTGGGGCATCATTAAACTTTTTCTTAAAGATGAAATGACAAATCCAGTGTTTGAAAGACAAAAACGGTGTCAGGTACTACATTTTCTTCAAAATAATCTATTTTTGCTTGCTGCTTAGAATAACTCAAAACAACATAAACAGTGTTTCATGGCGCAAAAGCCATATGATTTAATATTTAAATATAGTGAGAATATTTTAATTAACGGGAAGTACCTATCTTCTAGATTTTAAACATGTTCATTTTTTGTCACATTTGTTTCAGATTCTGATGAAAGAAAGAAAGAGAGAGAAAGAGAGAGAAAGGACGGAAGGAAGGAAGGCAGGCCGGGCCCATTTCCGCAACCAATCCCTGCATCTTTCTTACTGGAGACACCTATCCGTTAACATATATTTATTTATACTATTATTTATCCTGATCTTAAATTTACATAGATAATACCAGGTGTGAATAAACCTTTAGAATTTGCTTTTTTCCTTTAACATGTTCAGATATATATCCCTCATGATATGTTTAAAACTTGTTCATTTTTTCATTTAAATTGTGCATAAGAAAGCAATTGTGTAGGTTTTAATATTTGATCAGTCATTTTGCAAATATTTTCCTCCAGTATGTGTTTTGGTTTTGGATAAAAAGTATTAGAGGAAAAAAAAACCCCTTCTTCTTACATATTATTTTATCTGTATTTAGGAAGAAAGAAAAAATCTGGAACAGTAGACAATGCTTCTAAAACTATTTTTATAAGCTAAATTGGTGATTTTGCATGTATACATCTTCCCATTCACAGACATGGCACAATGAAAAATCTTGGAAAAATGCTTTAATTTGCATGTATTACACACTTTCTTTTTTAGTGCTTGATTAATGACTGTAAAAAAACCTGAACTCATTTTATGTAGAGAACATTGGTAAAGAGAAAAGACAAAAGATATTCTGAAAAAGAAGTACCTTAAAATGGAGATTCCAAGAGTAAATTTTTTCAAAAAAGCTGTTTTTCTTTCCTGTGGTATTTTTAGTTGGGAGTTCAATATGTGCATTTTATTATTCATCTGCTCATTCACTCAATCTTTTTATCTGATTACTTATTTAGTAAAATTTATCAATGAGAGTTGAGATTCGAGGTGAAAACTTTTTTGAGTTGAGTGGAGAGGAATACGTTTTGTAACTGAATGGGAAAAAAAAATAATTTGTAGCTGTTTATATTTTTTTTTGAAGTCTGCTAGGTTTTTTTTCCCTTATGCAGTTCTATTCTCTTTCTTATGGAATTGGCGATTATTATATTAAGTATTGGCAAATGTCATATCAAAAGTCATTTAAATTCTGGCAAACTGTGACACCGGTCCCACTTCTTATGACAAGTATAGATTTCAAGATCATCTAGTGAAGGCTCCTGTGCCTGGATTATTTTTACATCGATGTAACTTCCTTTTACATTATTCTATATTAGTGTTCTGCAAACACACATCACTCAGTGATGATTTCTCATTCACTTATATATATTTACTTAATATCTTGTCCCTTAATTAAAATCTGAGATACATGAGATAGAACCTTTGTGGGTTTTGTTCAGTGTTGTGTTCCCAAGGCACAGAACAGTGTGTAACTTGTAAATTATATCCTGTTTATATTTACTGAATGAATATTTCCAGAGTAATTAGAGCCACGAATGCCAGATGGTTAAGTGACTTCTCCAAATAATATTGTCTATTAAAGGTAGTGAGACTACCATGACTCTGGTCTTCAACAGACTAGCTACGACTGCTTCATACTGTTGGACATAGATTTTACTTAATCTAATATCAAATATATAATATTTTAGAAACTGAGAGTTGATGCTTTATTATAATAATAAATATAGCTATCTAACTGAGTTGATGATAATACAAACAGAAATGTTAATAATCTTTGTGGTTTTAATTGATTCAAATATAAAATCTATCTTCAAAAGATAGATTCGTGTATTTATGCTCATTTTTGATTAATTGATTTTAACAAGAAACCATATAAAATTCAATAACTTTTCTTTGAGAGAGAGAAAGAGAGAGGAGAGAGCATGGTGGGGAGGGGCAAAAGAAGAGGGAGAGAGATAATCTTAAGCAGAATCCATCCATGTCCAGCGCAGAGCCTGATCTCATGACCCTGAGATCATGACCTGAGCCAAAATCAAGAGTCAGACACTTAACTGGGCCACCCAGGTGCCCCTAAAATTCAATAATTAAGATATTTTTTTTTGCAGTTTGATAAAAAAGAAATGTTTCTTTTTGTTAGTAGTAATGTTTATCACTTCAGAGCAATGTGTTACTAAGTCATGATAGGTCCCTTCTAGAAAATATTAGACTATCTATTAAGTTTATCTATTAAGTTTAAACAGACTAACTTTTAAAGAAAACCATGTGTGATATATTTCCACTTATAAAATTATAATAAATGTCTATCACTTCACAAAATATGCTATCATTTCTCTATCTGTGAGTTAATATATTATATTATATATATTATTTTGTATATGAATTCAACCAGAAAATCAGAATCAGTCGGATATATATATGGACTCGTTACAAGAAATTGCACATGCAGCTGTAGGGGCTATGAAGCAAGTACAGGGTCTGTAGGGAAGGCCTCCAGGAGGTCATGAGCAGCCTGGGACCCCAAAGGCACAGCTGGAGCTCTTGTTCACGGGCAGGAATCTCTTCTCTCTCTACAGAAATTCTCGGCCTGTCTTTCATGGCCTTCTGACTGATGAAGTAAGGCCTACGACGATAACCTCCCTTACCTACAGCTGATTGATTAGAAACTTGAATTGTGTCTATAAAGTACCTTCACAGCAACATCCAGATTGTAGTTTGATGGAATAATGGGGGACTGCAGCCCAACCAAACTGACAAATCATTATATTATATATTATATAATATATATATAATATCATTATATGTTATAGTATATATATTATGTCATATATTATATTTACTGTATTAGAGATCTCTGTATCCTGTCAAAAACACTCCCTTTGTTATTTTGCTAATACCACTAGTACCACTATTCCTACTATGATTTCCATGGTTTCTAGGGGAGACACTTCATACTCCCACCATGTCTTTGTACAATTTTCTCCTTTCTTATATGTGCATTTATATACATATATGAAGTTTTGGTTTATTGTTTGATTTTTAAAAATTTCACTCCTTCTCATGTAATTTCATTTATTATTTATTTGTCCCTGCTACTTCATTATTTTGGATTTCAATTTCTTAGTGTCTCAAATTCCTTAACTCAATCTCATAGGTAAGTAGCAATCTACATAATATAAAAAAAAAAGATACAAACTTAAGTCTTCTGTGACAACCAGTTTTTCCCACCTTCCCCTATACTCTCCAGTCTAATAACGTGGTGTTTGGAACCTCTTCCATCCCATCCCCCAATTCTGTTTGGACATTCACCACCGTATTGCCCTTTCCTTCTCGGCTTTTAATTAAGACAGTCAAATATTTTAGTTTTCACAAGCTGTATAGTTTCTCTTGGAATATAGCTTTTTTGTTTTAATGTGTTTTTTTTTTAAAGAAAGTTACTATTTTATTTTATTTTTTAAAAGATTTTATTTATTTATTTGACAGACAGAGATCACAAGTAGGCAGAGAGGCAGGCAGAGAGAGAGAGGAGGAAGCAGGCTCCCCACAGAGCAGAGAGCCCGATGCAGGGCTCCATCCCAGGACCCAGGGATCATGACCTGAGCCGAAGGCAGAGGCTTTAACCCACTGAGCCACCAAGGCGCCCCCCTTTTTTTTTAAACGGAGACTAAAGAGATCATACATGCTTTAAGGGGGAGAGGGGAAGAGAGAGAGAAAGAATTATTTTATTTTATTTTATTTTATTTTATTTTATTTAGGGGTGCCTGGGTGGCTCAGTCAGTTAAGCATCTGCTTTCAGCTCAGATCATGATCCCGGGGTCCTGGGATTGAGCCCCCTCTTTGGAGTCCCTGCTCGGTGGGGAGCCTGTTTCTCCCTCTCCTTCTGCCCCTCCCCCCACCTGTTGTGCTCTCTCTCTCTCAAATAAAGAAATTTGAGAGAGAAAGAGAGAGAATGTGGTGGGGGAAGGGTAGAGAAGAGGGAGAGATAGTTCTAAGTAGAGTCCACACTGAACACAGAGCCTGATGCAGGGCTCCATGTCACCACCCTGAGATCATGACCTGAGCCGAAATCAAGAGTCTGATGCTTAACCAACGGAGATACCCAGGCGTGCCTCTGTTTTAAGATTTTTTTAAATTAAAAACTTATATTCAACATTCCTAGATAGTCTATAATTATCCATTTATTTGGCTATTACTAACCCTTGCTTTCTTTTTATTTTTTATCTTGAATTTTGTGCCTTAATCATTATATTTTTCTTAAACATTTTTCTCAGATAACGAATGTAGATGATAAACTCCCTGAATCCTTAGGTATCCACTTGTATCCTTCTCTCTGCCAGGAGAATGATATCTGCTCTTTCCAGTATCACCCTTTTCCTCATAGTCTGAAGTATTAACCCAATGTTTTCTAGCAGATAAGAAGATGGATATACATGATTTTTTGAAAGTGAGTTGTTCTTTTTATCTAGAAGCTTATAGAACTTTCTTATAATTTTTTGAGTTTAACAATTTCTACTAGGATATACCATGGTATAAATCTTTTGTTATCCGTTCTACTTGGAATTTGATGAAGAATTTTAATCCAACAACCTTAAATGTTCATTTAGCTAGGACAAAATTTCTTTTACTGTTTGTTTCATCATTGCCTTTCTCTTGGTATTTTTTTCTCTTCTGCAACTGTTATTTTTTAAATGTTATATAAGCTGCCTCCATTTGTCTTTCAAGTCTCTTATCCTCACTTATGTTTTCCATTTGTTAGTGTTTTTGTGTTGTGTTATGTCTCTTTCCCTAGACAGTGCCCGTACTCCGATTTATTTGCAGATATTCTCAGCGCACAGTCGCACAGTATCTCCAGAAGTTCTTTTGTGCACGTGCGTCCTCAGAGTAGAGTTTCTTCCTCCAAAGACTGCACTGCGGGAAAGGAGACTGCCCCAAGTTTTGCTGCTCTTCCTTATACAGTACCCCACAGGTCAGCAGTTGCCTTAGGTCTTCTCACTCTATTTCAGGTACTATTGCCAGGGGACTGTCATGGGTTGGGCTTCCCTGGAATAGGAACTGGTGTACAGGACCCTCATTATGGAGTGCTCTTCGGATCAACAACCAACGAAGAAAGGGAAAGGAAACAGAATTGGGTAGAGGAAAATGTTGAGCTACTACTACAGTCCCAACAAAGGCTTTTGTTTCAGGCCAGACACTCTGGAGTAGAGATAACCCATTCCGAGTGGAGGTAAGGGAGCTGAGTCTCTTGCATTGATTAGTAACTGGGGAAGCTGCTGCCAAGGGAAGGACAACTTCATGTTTGGCAAATGCCAATGCCTCACCTTTTCACCACTGATCTCCCTTAACTTGCTGTACTATTTTATCGTAATTGTTTTAATCGTGAGCCTCCCATAGTGTAAGTTAACAAGGTTAGGAAGATTTATTTTTTTTTCACTGATGCCACTCATGCATTGACAAGTGTCTAACCTCTGATTTATAGTTTAAGTTAAAATAAATACTGACCCCTATGAATACATGCATGAATCAATAAATGAATATAGAGAAGCTTGGGTAATTTCAGGCTGCTATCTTCCTAGAGCCTCTGATCTTTCATGTTTTGTACAAATTTTCTCTCATCTTTACAATGATCCTGGTACACACAGTTTAAAAATCCAAGGGTCAGCTGATGAGCAGAACATACAAGATTCAAATTCAAGTTTCTCTGGCTCCAAGCTTATATGCTGTTTGTTCTTCAGTTTCTGTTTTCCCATGAACAGCCCTTCTGAACAGAAAATCACTGTCTGGGCAAGACAGTTCTACGAAAGATAGTTTCTCCTATGAGCAGTTGAGTTCCTGTCCTACTGAAGATTAATCTCACAACTGGGGTAAGGAAGACAGGGAATTTCCTTTTATTTATAATATTTTAAAGTCCTTAATTCCTGTCCCTCCTCCTTGGCTGGGAAACATTCATTATCTTGCCCTTTAAAAATGTGTGTGCAGTAGAGTTACTGGAAGAAATCTTCTGAGTCCTTTGCTCTTTGAGAGTCTCTCTGCATCATTCTCTTTACATACACTGGAATCAGCACAGTAGAATCCCGATGCTGAGGCAAAATTTATCATTAATAGTACCAATTTCTCTCATGAAAGACTTTGCCAGCAGCCTGAAAGTAAAGTACTTTCACAAAATACTTTCCACAAGTGACAACAAGTGACATATATTAACACATAATTAAAAATGTATTAATATTTGTTACTTGTGACAAGACTATCCTTAATTTTTTAAAAATCTTGTCTTCAATTCTTCCAGAAGAGAACTTTTTCACCATAAATCACATTTTTATATTACATATCATTATTGCTATAATATACTATATATTAATAACATATATTTATGTTATCTTTTATATTGTGGGAATTACATGTGATTTTGTTTGGGTACTTTAAAAAATAGCTTTTTGAAGCATAATTGAGATAAAATAAACTGCATAAAGTATACAAATTGCTAAGCTGATGACATGTATACAATTGCAAAACCGTCAACGTCAAGATAATAAACATATCCATCATCCACAGAATGTATATGTCTTTTCAGTCTTTCCTTCTATTTCTGTCTTCCCCCATCTTCAAGGAACCACTGAGTTGTTTTCTGTCACTATAGAATAGTTTCATCTTCTAGAATGTAAAATAAATGAAATCATATGTTACCATTTTCTTCTGGCTTCTTTCACTCAGTCTGCTTATTTTCAAATCTGTGTTACTCTGAATAGCAATGGGCCATTCCTTTTAATAACCAACTAGGATCCCATTGTTTAGATATACCACAAATTGATTATTCATTCAACTATTGGTGGAATATTTGTTTTTCAGCTTTTGGCTACTGAATAAAGCTGTTATGAACATCTACACACTAGAATTTGTATGGATACAAGCTTTCTTTTCTCATGGGTAAATACCTAGCGATGGGATGACTGGATCATAAGGCATGTGGATATTTGCCCTTTTAAGAACCTGCCAAATGTTTTCTAAAGTGGTTGTAGCATTTTGCATTCTTATCAGCAGAGTATGAGGGTTCTCGTTGTTCCACTTTCTTGCCAACACTTGGTATGCTCAGTCTCTGATTTTAGCTCCTGATTGGTTTGTAGTTACATATCCCTGAGGTTTTAATTTGCACTTTACTAATGACTAATAATACTGAACCTTTCCATAGTCTTAATTTCCACTCATATATCTTCTTTGGCAAAGTGTCCAAATATTTTGCTTGTTATTTTTATGAGATGGTTTGTTTTCTCATTATAAATTTAGAATGTCCTTCATATGTTCTGATTTTTGTCTTTTCAATATTCCTAGCTCTACTTAACATGTTCAGTTCTCCCCTTAGCTTCTTGTATGTATGGAATGCTGTTATAATAATTATTTTCAGGTACTTGACTGCTATCTCCATCATCCATCATTTCTGGATCAATTTCCATTGGTTGATTTGTTCATTATAGGTGAGATTTTCATGTCTCTCTGCATGCCAGATTGGATGCCCAACACACATTTTACCTTCTTGGGTGGTAGGTACTTATTTGCTCCTTGTAAGTATTCTTGAACCCTGTTCTGGGAAGCATTATTTAGGAACCATTTGGTCACTTGAGTCTTGTTTTTAAGTATTGCTAACTTTTACAAAATAACATGTAGTCTGGTGGATTTTGCTTTGCCAAAGAGATA
The DNA here is from genome assembly GCF_922984935.1 of Meles meles. NCBI lineage: Eukaryota > Metazoa > Chordata > Mammalia > Carnivora > Mustelidae > Meles > Meles meles. Next base: position 1,387,276 of record NC_060074.1, on the reverse strand, counting down.
GAACCCTTTTGAGGGATGTAGCCATTTTACCAGGGATTACGAGGTTTTTCCGTTGTAGCTTGAGAAAAGGAACTACTACGGGCTTTGTGAGAGCTCCCAGGGATTATTCCTTCTAATTTTTTAGACTGTTGTTGCAGTGGCTTTAGATGGTTTTCTCACAGCATGTGTTGATCAGCGAGTGCTCCTCTGAAACTGAACTGGGTGATTCTGCAAGGCTCTGAAGCTTTCTCTCCGGGAAGATTGCTCCTTCTGTCCCCAGCCCTAAGATGTCCAGCCACCTTTACCTCCCTGGACTTCCAACTCAGCTCTGCTCACACCAGGGAGATCGATAAGTCTTTCCAGAGTTTCCACTCCTAGAATCAAGGTCCAGCAAGTCTTTCCACGTAGGAAGGTAGGGCCATTACAAGCCTCATCTTACTTGTGTCCTATCGTCAGAGATCACTGTCCTTAGTTGCTGGATTTCCAATGTTTTAAAAAGCTAAGTTTTTAAAATGATTTTTAAAGTTTTCTTTTCAGTGAAGAGGATACATTTCATTCATGTCACTTCATTTTAGTTAAAAGCTGAAGTGTAGTTATTGCCTCTGATTTGTACTTACTGCTTCCAAATCCAAACATAAATTTCAAAGAGTACTACCAAATTGTTCAAGAAAACACACAACAAAACATACATTCCCCTAGAAAGTTCAAAATTCTTGCTTCTGTTAAGAACATCTCCTTCCTTTTTAGAAGATCACTGTAGTTGACTTTGATGATAAAGGCCAAGAGTTCTTGTTTATCCTGTATGGTTGGTCAGGACTCATTTACAGATGCACTGGATTTTGGAGTTTTGCTTTTACTTTGACACTTCTGTTAGAGATGTGAAGAGAAAAAACGTGGAAAAGCTCTGTGCTGCAAAGCTTCTCACTTTCCAGCCTTGTGAAGTCAGCAACAATTTAAAGTATCCAATCAGTCCCAGGTTGCATTTATAATCAATGAAACTTGCAAATATTTTAATGATTATAGTTGGAAAGCACGATTCTTTTTTTTTTTTTAAGATTTTATTTTTAGGTATTCTCTACACCCAACGTGGGGCTCGAACTCACAACAGGGAGAACAAGAGTGGCATACTCCACCAACTGAGACAGCCAGGCACCCCAGGAAACTGCTATTCTTTTTTTATCTCAGGGTCCTGGGATCGAGCCCCCCATCAGGCTCTCTGCTCAGCAGAGAGCCTGCTTCCTCCTCTCTCTCTGCCTGCCTCTCGGCCCCCTTGTGATCTCTGTCAAAATGAATAAATAAAATCTTAAATAAATAAATAAAAGAGGTGGTTTTTATTGTGGTAAAAAAAAACAAAACACATTTTAACAGGAATTTAAAACTTTAAGTGGAATGAATTCTGCTTCTTCAGCTCAATTTGAGGCATCAGTGAGCAGGTGGGAGATTTAAATCTTACTCTCTTCTCCACTTTGCTTATGTCTAAATCTAAAGACATTCTATTACTAACGTCTATTTCTTTTCACATAATTAATTCAAATTTCTTCACCTCAAAATATATCATTTTACCTAAATATTTATTTTTATATAGAAAGTAAGTATCCAATATTTGTCTGTTGTAATAATTTTTAAAAATCTCTTCATCTCTTTTCACAATACTGTTAAAAATGCAAAATAGTAATGATTTAATATGCACTTACACAATCTCATGGAAACTATTCTTTTTCTCCCTGTCTTTCTGTATTCAGATAGGATGTCAAGATGTAAAATAATATTGTTTACTATTATCATGTTTTTGTGAAATATAATTTAACCTAATATTTTTTAAAACAAATTTTACTTACTTTTCAGTGTACTAGAATTCATTGTTTGTGCACCACACTCAGTGCTTCATACAATACGTGCCCTCCACAATACCTACCACCAGGCTGGCCCAACTTCCCACCCTCCGGCCCCTTCAAAACCCTCAGATTGTTTTTCAGAGTCCATAGTCTCTCATGGTTCATCTCCCCCTACAATTTCCCTCAAATCCCTTCTCCTCTCCATCTCCCCATGTCCTCCATGTTATTCCTTATGTTCTACAAATAAGTAAAACCATATGATAATTGACTCTCTCTGCTTGACTTATTTCACTCAGCATTATCTCTTCCAGTCCTGTCCATGTTGCTACAGAAGTTGGGTATTCATCCTTTCTGATGAAGGCATAATACTTCATAGTGTATATGGACCACACCTTCCTTATCCATTCGTCCATTGGAGGGCATCTTGGTTCTTTCCACAGTTTGGCAACCGTGGCCATTGCTGCTATGCACATTGGGGTACAGATGGCCCTTCTTTTCACTACATCTGGATCTTTGCGGTAAATATCCAGTAGTGCAATTGCAGGGTCATAGGGAAGCTCTATTTTTATTTTCTTAAGGAATCTCCACACTGTTCTCCAAAGTGGCTGCACCAACTTGTATTCCCACCAACAGCGTAAGAGGGTTCCCCTTTCTCCACATCCTCTCCAACACATGTTGTTTCTTGTCTTGTTAATTTTGGCCATTCTGACTGGTGTAAGGTGGTATCTCAATGTGGTTTTGATTTGAATCTCCCTGATGGCTAGTGATGATGAACATTTTTTCATGTGTCTGTTAGCCATTTGTATGTCTTCATTGGAGAAGTGTCTGTTCATGTCTTCTGCCCATTTCTTGACATGATTATCTGTTTTGTGTGTGTCGAGCTTGAGAAGCTCTTTATAGATATCAGCCTTTTGTTTGTAGTGTCATTTGCAAATATCTTCTCCCATTCTGTGGATTGCCTCTTAGTTTTATTGACTGTTTCCTTTGCTGTGCGGAAGCTTTTGATCTTGATGAAGTCCACAAAGTTCATTTTCGCTTTTGTTTCCTTTGCCTTTGGAGACAGGTCTCTGCCCTAAACTTAATTATTTCCCTTCTTGTGCATAAGGTTGGCTTAATTTGTTGTTGATTTGTTGTGTTGATTTTCCAGTGGTGTAAAGAGAGTCGGTGTATTAGGGTTTTTTCAATTTTTTTGAGTGTGGCTTGGATGGCTATGTATTTCCCTCTAAGGACTGCCTTTGCTGTATCCCATAGGTTTTGGACCAATGTACCTCCATGAATTGTTTATGTTTTTCTTTGTTTTCATGGTTGATCCAAACATTCTTGAGCAGGATGGTCTTTAGCTTCCAAGTGTTTAAATTCCCTCCCAACTTTTTCTTGTGGTTCAGTTCCAGTTTTAAAGCATTCTGGTCTGAGAATTCACAGGGAATAACCTCAATCTTTTGGTGTTAGTTGAGCCCTGATTTGTGACCCAGTATGTGGTCTATTCTAGAGAAAGTTCTATGTGCGTTCAACAGGACGGATATTCTGTTATTTTAGGGTGGAATGTTCTGTATATATCTAAGAGGTCTATCTGGTCCAACGTGTCATTCAAAGCTCTTGTTTCTTTGTTGATTTTTCTGCTTAGATGATCTGTCTGTTGGTCAGAGTGATGTGTTCAGATCCCTTATATGTAACGTATTCATATCAATATGACTCTTTGTTTTGTTTAACAGTTGGCTTATGAAGTTGGCTGCTCCCATGTTGGGGGGATAAATATTTACAATTGTTAGATCTTCTTGGTGGATAGACCCTTTAAGGATGATGTAGTGTCCTTCTGTATCTCTGACTATAGTCTTTAGATTAAAATCTAATTTATCCGATATAAGAATCGCTACCCCAGCGATGAAAGATGGTTCTCTATCTCTTCACTTTCAGTCTAGGTGTATCTTTAGGTTCAAAATATGTCTCTTGTAGACAGCATATGGATGGGTCCTGTCGTTTTATCCAGTTTGCAACCCTGTGCCTTTTTATGGGAGCATTTAGGCCAGTCACATTGAGAATGGATATTGAAAGATGAGTTTTTACTGACATCATGTTGCCTGTGAAGTCCTTGTTTTTATACATTTTCTCTGTAAGTTGCTGTTCTATGTCACTCTTGGGTTCTTTCTTCTTTTATATAACTTCCCTTAGTGTTTCTTGTAGTGCCGACTTGGTGGTTATATAATCTTTTAGACCTTGCCAGTCTCGGAAGCCCTTTATCTCTCCATCCATTTTGAATGTCAGCCTTGCTGGATAAAGTATTCTTGGCTGCATGTTCTTCTCATTTAGTGCCCTGAATATGTCTTGCCATCCCTTTCTGTCTTGCTAGCTTTCTGTGGATGGGTCTGATGTTATTCTGATGGTCCTTCCTCTGTATGTAAGGAATGTCTCCCCCCTAGCTGCCCTTAGGACCTCTTGCCTGAAATTATGATTTGTGAATTTCACAATCAAGTGTCTGGATGTCTTTCTAGACTCAGTGATCTTGGGGCATGTCCTTTCTGCCTCTAGAACACGAGCATTGTTTCCATTCCACAGATTAGGAAAATTTTCATCCAGTGTTTGTTCTAGTCTTCTTTCTTTCTCCACTCCCTCAGGATCCCAATAATTCTGACACTGGGACATTTCATGGTGTCCCTTAGTTCCCTAATTCTGTTTTAATGGCTTCTAAGCTGTTTGTTCCAGGCCTCCTCTTGGTCCTGTTTTTCTATCAGTTTGCCTTTTAGATCACTAATTCGATCTTCTGCCTCAGTTACCCTAGGTGTTAGAATATTTAGATTAGATTGGATATCATTAATAGAATTTTTTACTTCTACCAAATTGGCTTTCACTTCCACCCTTAGAGATTCTATTTTGCCATTAATGCTCTTCTCCCACCTAGGCAATGCCTGGACAATTTTTATCCTGAATTCCATTTCTGACATATTGTTTATGTCCATATCCAATAGTTCTGTGGCAGAGGTCGCAGATTCTGAATTTTTCCTCTGTTGGGTGTCCTCCTCCTAGTCATTTTGGTGAGGGGTGGTTGAGGGGATGTATAGCTGAATATATCAACCTCAATCCAGTCAAAGTGCCCCTCTCCACTGATGTCTTCTGCTCCCATAGAGATCCAGAAGTGTATAATCTTATATCTCAGGCTGATTTCATGGGTGTTCAGAGTGTTCTGGTAGATATTTAGCTCACTTCAGGGGACTGGTTGAAGCAGGGTCTCCTATTTCTCCACCATCTTTAACCTCCTCTTCATTTTTCCTCCAAAAGTACCAAAGGAGATTATTCAGTTCCTAGAGACTTTTGGAGGCTCTCCAAATCATGATACAACAGAAAGAATTCACTGCAGTATGGGTAGAACCACTGTTCCTGAAGTATGAAAAAAGTCCAAACCTCAGCATGCCAGGTCCCAAAGCTCAATGTTTATTATTCTTGTGTATATATTACCACTATTACACATACATATCCATAAAAATAAAATGTGTTTTATATATTGTAAAATGGCATATAAGTGATACTGAATTGACATATTTATTTGTAAATTTTTAGTTCATGATTATGATTTAACTTATACCCATGTTAATAGATGAAGCTAATGTAAACTTTTCTATTTTATGGCTATGCTTATTTATTCTCTTATTGATGGACATTAGGTTGTTTCTAAATATTTCCCTTTAGGCTTTTGAGAGAGTATAACATATAGGTCAGGATGATGGAATCTGGGGCTCGAGTAGATCTTTGATTTTTGGCTTTTTGTTTTTGTTTTAATTTTATTAATTCATTTGAGAGAGAGAGAGCACGAGCAGGGGTTGAGGCACAGGGAGAAGCAGATCCCCTGCTGAGCTGGGAGCCCAATGTGGGGCTCAATCCCAGGACCTGGAGATCATGACCTTAGCCAAAGGCAGATGTTCAACCATCTGAACCACCCAGGCATCCCTGGAGTAGCTCTTTGAAAATCCTTGTTCCACCATTTATCAGCTATATGAACTTGGTGAACTCCTTAATCTTTGTATGTGGATACAATTAGCATCTACCTCAGAAGGTTTTTGTGAAACCTAAAAAGAGTTAAAAAAAGATAAATTATTTAGTAGAGTAAGATGCTGCATAATAATGTTACCTATTGTTATTATAAAATGATTTAAAAAATTTTTCTTCTACAGGTTTCTTGTACATAAATGAGCAAGTTTCTCTAGGATCTATCCCCAGGAGTGAACGTGCTCAGTCTTAGATCGCATAAACCTCTCATTTTACAATATAAACCTCTCATTTTACAATATACTAACTTTACAAGATCCCTCCTGCAAAATTACTTTTAGAAGAAATTTTACAAATTTATACTTTCCTCAGCAATGGGTGAGAATTTCTCTATCTCTGCTTCCTCTCCAATACTAGGCATTTAGAAAATATTTCCCAATTGTTGACTGTGAAATGGCATCTTATTGGGGTCTTATTTTTTAATTCTTTGATTACTAGAGAGATGAACAGCTGTTCGTCTGTTTATTGACTATTTGGGTTTCTCCTTCTGTGGCTTGCCTGTTCCTAACCATTGTTATTGTTGCTTTAGTTTTAATTAGAGTGCTTTTCTTTATCTTTTTTGGTTTGTAGGTGACCTCAATATTTCTAAATATTAATAATGGCTAGACTTTTCACATTTTACGAAATTATTTATTGCGTTAACATTTTAAATATCAGTATAGTTCAAGTTATCAATTTTTCTGGAGATTATACATTTCATGTCTGTTCAATAAATTCATTTTTATCTGGGTCATAAATACAGGGTATTACCCTTACTTCTAGACATGATACAAGTTGTTTTTTATCTTAAGGTATTTACTCACCTGAAATGTGACTGTTTAGTATATGAGATGATACAGAAATAGAGCATTATTTTGTTCCATACAGATTACAAATTTTTCTAGCACTGTTTATAAAATTATCCATCTTTTTACTTTTACTGAAATTCTATTTATCAAGTATCTTTATCCTGTTTCATTATTTGTCTAACTCTGCAATAAAAACCACACAACCTCAAATACTAAGGTTTAAAATAACCTTATTTTCTGGTTGAGTTCATTCTTCCACTCTTTGCTCTTCTTAAACTTCTTCCTTGCTTTTCATGGCTTTTCTGCTCTTCAACATATTTTGGATCATTCCTTATTGAAAGCCCTGTTGAGGGGCGCCTGGGTGGCTCAGTGGATTAGGCCGCTGCCTTCGGCTCAGGTCGTGATCTCGGGGTCCTGGGATCAAGCCCCGCATCGGGCTCTCTGCTCCGCAGGGAGCCTGCTTCCTCCTCTCTCTCTGCCTGCCTCTCTGCCTACTTGCGATCTCTCTCTCTGTCAAATAAATAAATAAAATCTTTAAAAAAAAAAAAAGAAAATCTAATTGGCTTTATTAAATGACTCATAAATCACAAAGCTCCACTCAGTTTCTTTTCTGAGCAAAATAAAGGCTTTGAAAGTCAGAGAGGAGGCAAAAAAACAAAAACAAAAACAAAAAACCAGGGATTTATTAGCAAGAAATGCATTGTTTATCCAAGGTTGCCCTCCAAAGGGGCACACAAGGGATCTATCAGAAAACTTCTACTATTGACCAGAAATGCCTTGTTGATTGGTTAAAGGCTACATTCCCAAGCTCTTGAAACTGCAGTTAGGTTAGGTATTCGGTCTTGGTTTACTGACTTGAGATTTTAACCTAAGGGATACTTTTTTTTCCTTTTTTTTGGCCTGTGGTTTTCTTGTTAACAGTCCCTAATTAGGGGTGCCTGGGTGGCTCAGTGGATTAAGCTGCTGCCTTCGGCTCAGGTCATGATCTCAGGGTCCTGGGATCGAGCCCTGCATCAGGCTCCCTGCTCCGCAGGGAGCCTGCTTCCTCCTCTCTCTCTGCCTGCCTCTCTGCCTACTTGTGATCTCTCTCTCTGTCAAATAAATAAATAAAATCTTTTAAAAAAAAGTCCCTAATTAACATATAAATAAAGACATTTATTTAGACCTTATTTTTTGTTTAATATGATCCTAAGTATCTCATCATGTTTGTTGCTAGCATAAATATATTTTCAAAAATTGCACTCCTAAATGTTTGTCAGCGGCATAGAACACAATTCATTTTTATAGTAACCTTGTTGAACCATTCTATGAGTTCTTTCATTTATTTATTCATTCATTCAACAAATCCACAGGGAATACCTACTCCATTCCAGGCAGTGTTACAGATACTGGGAGTACGGCATGGGAAAAATCAGAGAAAAACCATTGCTTTTATGGAGCTTAATATTCTCGTGTTTGAATGAAAAATACGGAACATTAAGTAGTGATACATGCTAAAGAGAAATAAAATACAGCAAGACAAAAAATGATGATGTGAAGTATGTCTGGAGTGGTGTCTAGATTCATCAAGGAAGGTTTTATTATTAAGAAGTTTACTACAGAGTGATTGTAATGCTTTTTATGTTTTCTTGAATTTTCTTTGTAATGAATCTCTGTTCTGGTTCTGCATGTAAGGAGCTTGGAAGTTACCACTCTGTCCTAACAAGCAAAAAGCTGAACAGATTGAAAAATCAACAACTCTTCCTGGATCTGCAATAGAGCGGGGGGTTCCAAGACAAACCCCAGGGCTGAAGATGCAGACAGCCCATCTCAGCTTACCAGACCAGAGACTCACCAGTTGAATTTACCACAGACACCCGTGACAGGAGAGGAAAACCTGGACTGTAATTAGTGAATCTCTGGTGGCTCTGTGTGGACAACTTCAAGAGAGAAAAGCTTCAGAGGGACCCAGTCATGGAGAAGGGTGGTCACAATATTGTGAGATTTACCACCAGGATCTCACCAGGTTACCAGACAGAAATCCCCTCCTGGGTACTGCAGGGGAAGGGGAAAGGAAGCATTTTGAAATAAACCGGAGTAGTCTGTTCTTAACAGTTTGTCCTAAGGGAAAACTACTTAACCAGAGTTGAAACTGTGGGGCTATTAGTGGAGTCTAACTGACCTACAGAAAGGGAAACGCCCACTCCAGCCTAATCTAGACACTTTGTTCCACCTAAGGAGATGGAGGTGAGGGGAGACTGAGAGACTTTTATGAAGTTCACAGTCCAAAGGCATAGGATCATTAAAAGACCAAGACCTCAGCATAGCACCATAGAATTCTTCTCCTCCCACACTTTACCATATTACTAAAGGCCTATTTACAGCAGTTCCCTTTATCCAGTACAACATGACCTGCTGTCAAGACAAAATGACAAGGTACACCAAAAGACAAAAAACACATCTGAAGAGCCAGAGCAAGCATCAGACCCAGAGATGGGAGGAATCTTGGAATTATCAGACTGGGAATTTAAAACATTAAAGAAGAAATAATACCAGTTCTTTATAATTTCTACTGGAAAGTAGAAGAAAAGAGTATACTTCTCAACTCATTCTATGAGGCCAACATTACCCTAATACCAAAATTATGTAGAAATTACAGAAAATAAAACTATATAGTATATCTCTCAGGAATACAGATGCAAAAATCCTCAAGAAAATATTAATAAATAAAATCCAATAATGTTTAAAAGAATTGTACACCATGACCAAATGAAATTTATCCCATTCATACAAGGCTGGTTTAATAGTCAAAGATCAGTCAATGTAATACATCACATCAATAGGCCAAAACCAAAGAATCATCTAATCATATTAATAGATGCAGAAAAAGCATTTGACAAAGCCTAACATGCATTCATGACAATAAGTTTCACTAAATTAGAAATAGATGAGACTTTCTCAACTTGGTAATGAATATCTACAAGAAAGCTACAGCTAACATTATATCAACACTTAGACAACATCATAGTTAACATTCATAGGCAACAAAATATTGAAGGAGAAGAACAAAGATGGAAGACTGACATTATCCAACTTTAAGACTTAATGTAATTTGCGGTAATCAAGATAGTGTGGTCGTGGAAAATAGACCAATGGTACAAAATAGAAAGGCCAGAAATGGCCCCCCACAAATATGGTTAATTGTTCTTTGACAAAGGAGCAAAGGTAATACAATGAAGCAAAAATAGTCTTTTCAGCAAATGGTGCTGGAACTACGGGACATCTACTTGCAAAAAAAAAAAAAAAAAAAAGGAAAGGAAGAAAGAAAAAAGAAGAAATAAATAGACTTCACAGTTTTCACAAAAATGAACCCCATGTGGATCATATGGATCATAGACCTAAGTATAAAATGCAGAAGTACGAAACTAGAAGGTAACATAGGAGTAAACCTTAGATGGCTTTAAATACGGTGGTGACTTTTTAGAAAGACACGGTCTATGAAAAAATAATTGATAAGCAGAACTTCCTCACAGTTAAATCTTCTGCTTTGTGAAAGTCAATGTCAAGAGAATGAGATACCACAAAGTGGGAAAACATATTTCCTAAAGACACATCTGATAAAGGATTGTTGTCCAAAATATACAAAGACCTCTTAAAACCCTATAACAAGAAAACAATCAAATTAAAATATGGTCCAAAGATCTTAACAGACACATTACCGAAGAAGATACACAGGTGGTAAATAACCAAAATGAAGAGATGCTGCCCATCACGTGTCAGTGGGAAATGAAGATGAAAACAATAATGAGATGCCACTACATACTGTTAGAATAGCCCGAATCTGGAACACTTACAACATCAAACACTAGTGAGGACGCGGGACAGCAGCAGCTCCCATACCCTGCCATGGGAGTGCAGAGACAGTTTGTTGGTTTCTTACAAAACTAAGCATATCTTACTACGTGATCCAGAAACAGTGTTTGTTGGCATTTACCTAAAATAATTAAAACCTACGTTCACACCAAAACCTGCACACGGATGTTTATAGCAGCTTTACTCATAGTGGCTAAAACCGGGAAGCAACGAAGATGTCCTCTGGTAGGAGGAAGGATGAAGAGTCTGTGGTATGTGCAGACACCGGAGCATTTTGTAAAGTTCCTTTATAATGTTAAAGAAATCCTATTCCCTTTTTGATAGGAAATTTACTTGTTTCTTTTAGGAAAGAAACATGTTTCTTGAGTTTATTAAAATTTTAATCTAACTCCTTTATTCTGACTCAAAACATGATTTTTTTTCTCTTAACCGTTAAAGAAAAAAAGTATATTTATGTATTTTCTGAAATTCATATATTTTTGCATCCTGGAGATGAAATAAAACTTGACCATTTAATTCTGTTTCCATTGCATGATTTTGATCGCTAATATTTTATTCTTAAAAACATAAGCTATGTTTATAGATAAACTGGCCTTCTTGTTTTCTTAGTCAAATCTGGCATTAAGGTCATTGTCACCTCATAAAATGAGTTGGGGGCCATTCTTTTTTTTTGCACTTCCTAACATTTAGCCACAGATTGGAATATGATTTGCCTGAAACACTGACTATACCTGGTATTTTTGTTTATTTTGGTACTAGGTAAAATTCTAATTTCATTAATGGATGAATTTCTCTTTAGCTTTCATATTTCTTATTTTGTTTGTACCTTCTTTCCATTGTGTTGGCAATAATTCAAAAATGGCAACTAAAATGAAGGCTTCTCCACCCCTGACTAATTTTTCCAATCCTTTCCCTCCAGAATGTTGGAAGAAAGAATATTCCCTTTAAAATGAAACTGAGTAAACCCCTAAAATTCTTGAATAATTCTGGGCAGAGGTAAAATTAAAAAAAAAGTTTTGGAGCTTCTTGTTAATTTTTCCATTTAGGAGATGAGTTTTTATTACAGAAAATGATTTTACTTGTACCCAAGGCGAGTGAATGGGTCATGTGTTACTTCCATACCTATCCTTATTTCTATCTCATTATTCATTATCTCTTTCTTTCTATCTTTAGGGCTCTTTTTTTCTCATAGGGTACATTTCTCATAGTATCCTACATATAACAGTATGTGTAATAATAGTTACTCTATTTTTTATGCCTGGTGGGGTGGTCAAAGTAATGGCCACTGAAAGATACCCAGTACCTGTGAATATGTTAGTTTACATGGCAATGAGAAATTAAAGTTGAGGAATGCCTGGGTGGCTCAGTAGGTTAGGCATCTGCCTTTGGCTGAGGTCATGATTCCAGGGTCCTGGGATTAAGTCCTGCATTGAGCTCCTTGCTCAGTGGGGAACCTGCTTCCCCCTCTGCCTGCCACTCCCCCTGCTTGTGCATGCTCTCTCTCTGACAAATAAATAAATACAATCTTAAAAAAAAAGAAATTAAAGTTGAAGATGGGATTGTGTTTGCTAATCAATTGACTTTGACATTGGAAAATTACTCTCGATTATTTCAAGGGGCCCAGTATAATCCCAAGGATTTTTACCAATGGAAGAGACATACAGAAGAGAAACAGACAGATGGTAGCATGAGAGACACTTGACCCAGCATTGCTGGCTCTAAAAACACGACAAGTAGAGTCACGAGTTAAAGAAGCTGGTGATCTTTAGAAGTTAATAAATGCAAGGAAAGAGATTCCAGTGTAGGCCTCCATAAGGAATGCAGTCCTGCTGACATCTCACAACCCTAGTGAAATCCGTTTCAGAGTTTGGAACTCCAGAGCTGTAAAATAATAAATCTGTATTGTTTTAAACCACTACATCTTGTTATAGTGGCCGCAGGAAACTCATACACATGGGAATTCAGAGAAGTAGAGAAAAGTGCCGACGCTTTTAACTGAGAAAGATTTGTGAGGCATTTGAAGTCCCTAAGCTGCTCTTTCCTCATTTAAATTAATAACTTCTACATCTCCTATACATTTGGAGGATATAAATATTTCATCAAAGAGAATGTTGGCATTAAAAGATCAGAAAAATGCTAGAATATCTGATGATTTCTTATTGACTGTTGATGAAAATTAAGAAAACTCCCTTGAAGGATGGACCTCAATATGTGAAGACGTTGCAAAGTAATTAGTTAAGAAGCCCACTGTGTGTGAGCAATATAAAGACAAAGGGTCACCCTAGGAGAAGAATTTTTTTTTAAAGATTTCATTTATTTGACAGAGAGAGACAGTGAGAGAAGGAACACAAGCAGGGGGAGTAGGAGAGGGAGAGGCAGGCTTCCCAGCAAGCAGGGAGCCTGATGTAGGGCTCGATCCCAGGTGACCTGAGCTGAAAGCAGAAGCTTAATGACCGAGCCACCCAGGTGCCCCAAGAGAATTTTTTATTAGCATGAAACTTTTAAATTTCTATATCTAGTAATAGAACAGATTTATTATGATTAATACCAAGGTCTTTGTCGGTCTAAATAAGACGCTGTCAAAATGCCCGAGACTGATTAGTTGTTTTACTGCCCGAACAGAAACTCCTTGATGTTGTCGGGAGAGGGCGAAAGGTGAATGAATGACTTTCAAAATGCTACAAAACAGGCATTCTGCCCACCGGAAAATTTGCCTCTGGGAAACGACACTGAAAAAAAAAAATAGGTTATGGTCAAGTGCTTGGTGGAAATATGATGGCAAGTTGCCTATTTTGCTTAACGGGTTTGAAAAGAGCTGGATTAAAAAAAAAAAAAAAAAAGATTTAGGCCAGAAGTTTAGAGTCGAGAGTAAAGAGGACTTACCAGTAGGTGGATTCCACGGGCACAATCCTAGTGAGGAAGCAGCTTTCAAACCCGTGACAGTTTACACGGAGACCAGAGGTGGGTGTGCACATGCATACATTCTTTATGTCTCTTGGGTGTGATGCACTCTAAGCTTTTCTATTTCTTTCTGTTCTATTCTGTTTCAGGCTATTGCACTGAGATGCTGCTTCTAGCACATTCCGTTGACTTCCTGCCACACGCAGGCCGCATCCAGTGGTTTCCAAGTCACTGCACCACAGAGCCTTCTTGTGGGGACGTGAAGACTAGGAGGGGTTTCAGCGCCAGCGTACGGTGGTGCTGTACCTAGAGAAATGTCCAAAGATGTGACAAGGGCAGGGGGCATGGAGAATCTAACCCCCAGAGACGCAGCATTCACTATGCTGGGATTCACGTGGCAGTGTGAAGTGTCAAGAAGGGAAACAAATCGGAACTAGAATCAGAGGGACGTTAGGAAAGTGAAGTGCCCTACAGAAGAGATGTCGTGAGACAGGAGGGCAGAGGAGCAGGTTTGAGTGACACCATTATATCGTGCTCGCAACAGAACTGACTCTGGAGTCAGACAGTGTATTTCTTTTCTTTTTTTCAAATTCTTTACTTTTTAAAATTTAAATTTCAATAAATTAACATATACTGTATTATTAGTTTCAGAGGTAGAGGTCAGTGATTCATCAGTCTTACATAACACCCGTGTTCATCACATCAGGTGCCCTCCTTCATGTCCATCACCCAGTGACCTCATCCCCCACCCCACCCCTCCAGCACCCTCAGTTTGTTTCCTGAGATTAACAGTCTTTTATGGTTTGTCTCCCTCTCTGATTTCGCCTTGTTTTATTTTTTCCTCTCTTCTCCTATAATCCTGTTTTCTTTCTCAAATTCCACATATAAGTGAGATCATATGATAGTTGTCTTTCTCTGATTGACTTATTTCACTTTGCCTAATACCCTCTAGTTCCATCCATGTCATTGCAAATGGCAAGATTTCATTTCTTTTGATGGCTGCATAGTATTCCATTGTGTATATATACCACATCTTCTTTATCCATTCATCTGTGGATGGACATCTAGGTTCTTTCCATAGTTTGGCTATTGTGGACATTGCTACTATGAACACTGGGGTCACGTGTCTCTGCAGATCACTACATTTGTATCTTTAGGGTAAATACCCAGTGTTGAGATTGCTGGGTCATAGGTAGCTCTATTTTCAACTTTTTGAGGAACCTCCATGCTGTTTTCCAGAATGGTTGCACCAGTTTGCATTCCCACCAACAGGGCAGGAGGGTTTCCCTTTCTCCGCATCGTCACCAATATCTGTTGTTTCCTGACTTGTTAATTTTAGCCATTCTGACTGGTGTGAGGTGGTATCTCATTGTGGTTTTGGTTTGTACTTCCCTGATGCTGAGTGATGTGGAGCATGTTTTCAGGTGTCTGTTGGCCATCGGATGTCTTCTTTGGAGAAATGTCTGTCCACAGACATTGTATTTCAATGCTGGCTTTGCTACTTATAGTTTTATAATTTTGCAAGAGTATACAATCTTTCTATGCATCTTCTTACAATCTATGATAGTATGTATGATTTATTGAGCACTTAGGTGCCAGGTGTTGGGTCCACTATCAAAGGAACGAGACTGAGACAAAGTGAAAGTTATGCAAAGCCTTATTCTATGCCAAGCATTGGAAGTTAGACTGACAGGCCAGGGGAACGAGGCTGAGACAAAGTGAAAGTTATGTAAAGATTTATTCTATGCCAAACATTAGAAGTCAGACTGACTGGCCAGGGCCGCCTCCAAAGAGAGCGACCCCCCTTTGGTCTTACAGGCTGGTTTTATAGGGCACAACTGCAGACCTTTACACATGTGGTTTGGCTGATTGGAGGTCTCCTACCTGTGTGTTCTAGTAACAGTTACCCAGAACTGATACAACAAAATGGCCTTGTTTTAGTTGTGTGTTTTAGCAACAGTTACCTGGAACTGATATCAGTAACTGCTGAGGCATTTATTAGACAACAAAATGTCTACATAGGCCACATGGAGTCACTATGGCTAAGTAGGCCTAGGCAGGCCTTAGGAGTTTAACAGGTTTTAACATGGAATCGGCCCCAACATTCCCCCCTTTTCTTTGGAGATTAGTCAATTCTTTGACTTATTTTGTGAACTGCAAGCAAACCAGGCTCCGGTGGGGGTCTTAAGGAAGTTAGTGAAGACAGTAGGGACTATTATGGTCCATTGGGCTGTTTTAGGCTGATGAGGTGTTTCCTGGTTGCTGCTGAGTAAGAGCAGGGTTAAAAGTTATGAAACTTTTTGAGTCTTAGTTTTAGTCCACAGTTGGTAGGGTCCACCGGCAGCGGCTCCTATTTCTGGGGGGGTGTTCTTGCTTTCGGCTCATTTGGGGTGACACGTGTGAATCCAGGTCCTGATGTCTTTTACTTTTACTGCCATGGGGGTGATCAGGATGACAGTGAATGGTCCTTTTCAGCGAGGTTCCAAGTTTTTATTCGGTGGCAGTGTATCCAAACCAAGTTTCTGGGTTGGTAAGGATGTGGTTCCATCTCCATCTCCGTCTCAGTGTAGGCAGCTCGGATCCCTGTATGGGTTCTTTTTAAGACAGACTTTAGCACCTGCAGTGACTAGAGTACAGACTGATCAGTCATTTCCACTAGGGCAACCTCTTGTAGCTGTGAGGGGGGTCTCCTGAACATTATTTTAAGTGGGGTAACCTTGTTTTAGTAGGGTATACATTGTGCCCTAAGGAGGGCGAAGGGAAGGAGATCCATCCATCCACTGCCAGTTTCCAGAATTAACTTTGTCAAGGTCTCTTTAAGAGTCCGGTTTATTCTCTCTATTCTCTCTATTTGTGCCCATGGCCTTGGCCAATGCCTGTGAGACTGAACTCACAAATGCTGGGCCGTTGTTTGACCCGATCACGAGAGGCAACCCAAACCTAGGAATTATTTTTTCTAGTAGCCTTTTTGGCTACTATTTCTGCCATCTCATGTTTGGTGGAAAGAGTCTCTACCCAGCCTGAAAAGGTATCTATAAAAACTAACATATATTTGTGTCCAATGGGTTCTGTTATTATCCCTACAGAATATTAGGTAGGATCATTAAGCGAGCTATTGTGTAACTTCTCTGAAGTCTACCTCAGGTAAACAAACATTTAAAGATAGCAAAATCTAGAACTCAATATTTACAAAGGTATGTTAATGAAACATAATTTTTCTTTCTAAAATAACCCCCATTTTCAGAGGTAGCCAAATCAGGACTAATTTATTTGAAAAACAAATCCAGTTTTAACAAACTTGACCTAATTATTTACATAAGCTCAGCAAGAACATTGAGTGATCATATGGATTTTTTAGAATCTGCTTTGCTGGAACTTCTTATAAGGAATCTTCTAGGTTGAACTTTTAGTAGCCTCTCTGGGCCAGAAGCCAAGCCATGTACTTGCCATCAAACATGCCTGCAATACCTGTCGATTTGGGTGAATTCTTCTTCTTGAGGTCCCCAAAGTATCCTACCAGGAAGTGACATTTTTTACTCACCTGGTGAGGCTGCTGGGAACTCTGTAAGCAAGGTATCAGGCCAACAGTTCCAAGGGGCTTTATGGCTCCAGGTTTCATAAAGTCAACCTTAGTTCCTTTAAGCTGTCTGGTCATATCTGAGTCTTTTTAAATATGACATTCCAGTCAAAGCTTTGGTAAAATAACCAGTGTTTCCAATGGTGTCCTGTTACAAGGAGAACAGATTCTTATTGAACTTATGCAAATGACTGATTGTCATGGAAGAAGAATACTTACTGAGACCATAGGACCTTCGGAGGGTTCAGATAGAGAGAAAAGTTGAATGCCTTGATTCGTTTACAGTTGAATACTTTTGCATCTCTGTAGGTTACAGATAACTTAAGAAAAAGTTTCCCTAGTCTGGAAGATTAAAACATCAGTTTGTCTAGTCCCATGTTACTAATTCTGGTTAAGAATGCAGCTTTTACTTAGTTCTGGAAATTCTTGCCCATTTTAGCTCAAGGATTTTTAACATATCAAATACCTGTATTTGTCCTGAAAGTCCTTTATATGAATCTCCTTTAAGGTAAAACTTATTTTACAAGAGAATTAAAACAATTATAAGTGACAAAACTCAGAATAGATTTGGATTTACAATTTAACTGGCAAGAAAATCAAGTCACTTCTGTGACATATAATATTTTAATAATTATAATATCAAGTGATGACCTTATCAAAAGGTTAAAACTTTAGGAAATGCATAGAATTTCTATAATAGTTATAGTATTTACCCAAATGTAACCCAAGGTTTATCATTGGTTTAGCAGTACTTTCTGAGTAACTTAGTATACCAAGGAAAAGCCTTATGAATCAAGGAGATTTCATTTACAAGTTAAATCTTGTTGACAATTGTTAAAATCTAAGTTTTAAAGCACATGACTAAATAGGATTACAGATGGAACGAAACATAGAAACTGGTTTCTCTGGGCAGGCAAAGAGAAAACCATTTATATTCTCTTTTTTACAGCAGATCAATTAATCTAAGAAAACTTTGTCTTTTTGAACAGAGAGAAAGTAGATTTTTTTTATACCAGTGTTTTTTAGCTTACATAATAGTCAACATTTACTTGAGTGGATCACCATATAAATTTCCCATGACACAGGGCTTTAGTCTTTTTTTAAATACTATGTCTCATTTGAACAGAAACATTTTACAGGAAAAGATTTATTAGTTTTTTTTCCTTTTTCATGAATACATCCATTAAAACCGATCTAACATGGTTAAATTTCCAACATATTTCATTGTTCTCTTTCCAACCTATAAACCAAGGCAAATAAAGGTAATTTTTCCCAAGCCTTCTATGACTTACTAAATACCCTCAAGTTTAGTTTTTATTATAATTTCTTTTCAAGTTCTGGTGCAACCAGATATTTTTAT
This sequence comes from Meles meles, assembly GCF_922984935.1. Classification (NCBI taxonomy): domain Eukaryota; kingdom Metazoa; phylum Chordata; class Mammalia; order Carnivora; family Mustelidae; genus Meles; species Meles meles. The sequence goes on along the minus strand of NC_060074.1, from coordinate 1,368,946 downwards.
TTTCAGATAAAACTACTTACTCTCTTAGGCCCTCTTTTTCTGTGTGTGTACAGTTTTTTTAAACTTACTATCAGTTATCAGTCAACTGACTTTCCTCTGGTTTTTTAGACAACATTAAAACTTTTAATAAAAGCCTTAATGGCGTTTTGCTTTTGGTAGTCTAGAATACATGGAGTCATTTCATGTGTATTTATCATTCTGATGTGCTACATTTTGAAATTCATTTTAATCTTAGTCTGTCCTGACCATACCTAAAATTTCTTTTTTGAAGATTTTCCTTCACAAACCTTTTACATTTTTTTTTTTTTTTGCATCTAGGTTTTGTCCCAAGCCATTTTTTTCCAAACAATTATCTCATTTAGGACCAAATTACCTTTTATCTTTAACAAATGTATTTCCATTATATATATGTATATATATATATATTTAATGTATCTCCCACTTTTTTTACATATAGGGTTGTTTTCCTTACTTTCATTAGTCTTAGTTACAGTTAGCAGAATTTTTTATCCTTAGAAACATTTTAGTCTCTAGTGATGACTAAGTGTTAACCAATTGTCAACAATTACAACAGAATTCTGTAGATGGCAAATTTATGAATCAATTAAGTACAAAACATGTTTACTAACAGATTTAAATTTTTTGCAGTAAGAAGTCAAAAGCACAAACCTGGTTCCAGTAATTAATGCTTTAGTATTTTATCCTATTTGGTTAAGACCTAAATGTCCAACATATTTAATTCCATTTGTCATCCAAGCAAACCTTTAAAGTTTCAGGTCACCAAAGACTTTGAAAGCGACTTTAACAATTACCCATTAAAACTTTGAGACAGACAATTAATCATCAGTTCAGTTATTTCTTTGCTAACAGATTTTAACAAATAACATGAGCTTATTTGACCTTCAGTAAACTTTGATTGAAGTTTTACATTTACTGCTGTAACTTTAAAGACATGTCTACCTTGATTAAACCAACAAATTTTACTTAGTTTAAATACTGATTTACATTTCACCTGGAACCATTCCACTTTTAATGTTTACCTGAGATATGGGTGGGAAGATCTGGAGTGGGGGGTGTTAGGTCCAGGGGCTATTATTTTTGTTCCTTGACAGTGAAGAGAGAAGGAGCCGTAGTGCAGGAAGCTCCGAGGATGGTCTAGAGGCCAGTTATGCAGGCCGCACCCAAGTTGGTGCAGAAACAGAAGAGGGAGACAGAAGAACAAAGTGCTGCCAGAAGGCCCCGCCAGCAAGGGGGCGGGGCTAGACAGTCCAGGTTGGGCCAGAGAAGGCAAGGAACCTCCCCAAAACAAAGGGAGTTTTGGCAGCTGCTTGGGAATATTCCTTAAAGTCTCTGTCTCGAGTTAGACTAACCACAGTTGGCTCCAGTTATAGTCATTAACACAAGAAATGAGCAAGGGAGAATTCCCACATCTATTAGGAAGAACGGAGAGATGAAAGTCAGAGTCTCCTTACTCTCTGCTTGCCCCATTTTTTCAAACACAGCAAACAATACAACAGACAACAAAAAGACAAGACACGGACAACCACAGACCCAGCGGCCCTTACCCAGAAACTGCCGCTGGTGGGGATTTTCTTGGTCCCCTACAAACATTCACCAGTGGGGATTTTCTTGGTCCCCTAGAAATGAGCAACATAACAGACAAGAAAAAGACAAGACAAAGACACACAGCCCCAGCGGCCCTCACCCACTGGTGGGGGTTTTCCCAGCCTCCTACAAACGGGGGTTACCCGGCCCCCTACAGACCCAGATGACTGTCTGGGGGGGCTCAGACCCCTAGACAATCCACCAAAAGAGGGATGGGGTGTCCCTGCATCCACTCCAGCTCTGGGGAGCATGGCTGCCTCCAGCTTCTCCCTGGTGGGCCATACCCTGGAGCTCCACAACCAGACAGACTGGATCTCACAGAATATGGAGATTACCTCCGGAGGCTTTTCTCAAAACTTCTGATGCTAGCTCAGTTCTTGTCATTTGATCGCAGATGAGCCCCCATATGTTGCGTCTGTTATCAAAGGAACGAGGCTGAGACAAAGTGAAAGTTATGTAAAGCTTTATTCTATGCCAAGCATTAGAAGTCAGACTGACTGGCCAGGGCTGCTTCTGAAGAGAACGACCTGCCTTTGGTCTTACAGGCTAGTTTTTTTTGTTTGTTTGTTTTTTGTTTTTATTTTTTATTTATTTTTTATTTTTTTATAAACATATAATGTATTTTTATCCCCAGGGGTACAGGTCTGTGAATCGCCAGGTTTACACACTTCACAGCACTCACCATAGCACATACCATCCCCAATGTCCATAACCCCACTCCCCCTCTCCCAACCTCCCCTCCCCCCAGCAACCCTCAGGTTGTTTTGTGAGATTAAGAGTCACTTATGGTTTGTCCCCCTCCCAATCCCATCTTGTTTCATTTATTCTTTTCCTATCCCCCTACCCCCCCATGTCCTCATATCAGGGAGATCATATGATAGTTGTCTTTCTTTGATTGACTTATTTAACTAAGCATGATACCCTCTAGTTCCATCTACGTCATCGCAAATGGCAAGATTTCATTTCTTTTGATGGCTGCATAGCATTCCATTGTGTATATATACCACATCTTCTTTATCCATTCATCTGTTGATGGACATCTAGGTTCTTTCCATAGTTTAGCTATTGTAGACATTGCTGCTATAAACATTTGGGTGCACATGCCACTTGGGATCACTACGTTTGCATCTTTAGGGTAAATACCCAGTAGTGCAGTTGCTGGGTCATAGGGTAGTTCTATTTTCAACATTTTGAGGAACCTCCATGCTGTTTTCCAGAGTGGTTTCACTAGCTTGCATTCCCACCAACAGTGTAGGAGGGTTCCCCTTTCTCCACATCCTCGCCAGCATCTGTCATTTCCTGACTTGCTAATTTTAGCCATTCTGACTGGTGTGGGGTGATAACTCATTGTGGTTTTGATTTGTATTTCCCTGATGCCGAGTGATGTAGAGCACCTTTTCATGTGTCTGTTGGCCATCTGGATGTCTTCTTTGCAGAAATGTCTGTTCATGTCTTCTACCCATTTCTTGATTGGATTATTTGTTCTTTGGGTGTTGAGTTTGCTAAGTTCCTTATCGATTTTGGACACTATCCCTTTATCTGATATGTTGTTTGCAAATATCTTCTCCCATCCTGTCAGTTGTCTCTTGGTTTTGTTAACTATTTCCTTTGCTGTACAAAAGCTTTTGATCTTGTTGAAGTCCCAATAGTTCATTTTTGCCCTTGCTTCCCTTGCCTTTGGCAATGTTCCTAAGAAGATATTGCTGTGGCTGAGGTCAAAGAGGTTGCTGCTTGTGTTCTCCTCAAGGATTTGGATGGATTCCTCTCTCACATTGGGTCCTTCCTCCATTTTGAGTCTATTTTCATGTGTGGTGTAAGGAAATGGTCCAATTTTATTTTTCTGCATGTGGCTGTCCAATTTTCCCAGCACCATTTATTGAAGAGGCTGTCTTTTTTCCATTGGACATTCTTTCCTGCTTTGTTGAAGATTAGTTGACCATAGAGTTGAAGGTCTATTTCTGGGCTCTCTATTCTGTTCCATTGATCTATGTGTCTGTTTTTGGGATACAGGCTAGTTTTATAGGGCACAACCGCAGACCTCTACATACGTGGGTTTGGCTGATTGGATGTCTCCTACCTGGGTGTTTTAGTAATGGTTACCTGGAACCAATACAACAAAATGGGTATGTGTTTTAGCAACAGTTACCTGGAACTGATATCAGTACCTGCTGAGGCATTTATTAAGCAATAAAATGTCTACCTAGGCAACATGGAGTCACTATGGCTAAGTAGGCCCAGGCAGGCCTTAGGGGTTTAACAGGTTTTAACGTGGAATCAACCCCAACACCAGGTACTAAGAAAATTGTTCTCAGATACTAACTCAACTGCTGTTTACACCCTGTTAGTGAAGTAGGCACAGTTTTTATTCCCGTAATACCTATATGCTAGAGTTATTTTAAAGAGAATACAACCTCATGAAATAATTCCTGGCACATACTAAGCACTTATTAAATCAAAATGGTGAGACATAAGGTTTTCTGAACTCCTGTTATAAGCAGCAGGCAAAGGAAACCATCCAATCACTGGCATCACTCTCCTTCTATGTGGCTTGGCAATGTCGGTAGTGTGCTTATCTGTGAGGGGAATAAAATAAAGTTGAAGTAAAGAGTAAGTGAGTTAATGGATATAAAATGCCTCTTGCTGGGAAATAATTCTCCATAAGTCTTCTGCATGTCTTGTATTAACTTTTGTTCTGGACTATTTTTAAGGATGTTTGTAGAGGAAACAGCCTTAAAAGATAGAGATGTCTCCCTTCAGAGCAGGACATTATCTTTTAAAGGTAACATCTCTCTCTAGGACAAAGTTTAGGCAGTTTGCTACAACACTCTTTAAAAAGTTGGGGAGGGGTGCACCTGGGTGGCTCAGTGGGTTAAGCCTCTGCCTTTGGCTCAGGTCATCATCTCAGGGTCCTGGAATTGAGCCCCGCATCAGGCTCCCTGCAGGGGAGCCTACTTCCTCCTCTCTCTCTGCCAACTTCTCTGCCTACTTGTGATCTCTCTCTCTCTCTGTAACATAATTAAATAAAATCTTTTAAAAAATTATTTAAAAAAATGAAGAATAAAAAAAAAGATTAGAGGGCATCTCAAACTTGAGGTTCCTAAGCTGTGACTTAAACCCACTGTGTGGGAAGCAGTCTCATGAGTTCACGGACCTATGGCAAGGAAAACAGATGCAAACCTAAAGCTTAGTTGCTTGCTGTGTTGTGAGTAATAAAGTCCTTGCCTGTGACCCTGAAGTCTATTCTCTTCTGCCATCATCTTTTTTAAAAAAAGATTTATTTACTTATCTTTAGAGGGAGAGAGATAAAGGGGGGAGGGAAAAAGGGAGAGAGAAAATCTCCAGCAGACTCCACATTGAGTGAGGACCCCCATGTGGGGCTTGATCCAGGATCCTGAGATCACAACCCAAGTGGAAATCGAGAGTCGTTCAATCGACTGAGCCACCCAGGAGCCCCTCTGCGATTATTCTGTAACTATGGTAAGCTAATTTGTTAGTCTGCAAGTAGGAAAACAATCTCAGACCATTTGTAGTTCTTGACACTTAGTGCCTGGCCACATGCTGAGTACCCAATAAATCCTCCCCTGCTCGTACTATGGTATTTATCAACATGGCAATGTGGCAGATAATCGATTCTATTGAGCAAATATTTAATGCGTATCTGCTACATGATAGTCATGACGCAAGATGCTAAGGTTAAAGGCTGAATAAGACAGGTCCTCTGGTTTCACAGTCTGGAAAGGAAAACATCTTGCAAGTGTATAATTAATTACAAGATGCCTAAGTACTTTGGTGGAAATGGGAACAGGGACCTGAAACTTCACAGCAGAGGAAGCTTCTATTCTGGTCTAACCTGCGAGACGGAGAGGAGATAGCAAAGAATTTGCTCAGGGTAGTACTTCAGCTGAATTCAACAAAGGATGACAGAAAAACTGCAGAGTGTTTTATCTTGGAAAAAAAATAAAATTATTTATCGCCAATGCAACATTGATTCAACTCAACATGAAAAAAGAAATCCCTAGTAAATTGGACTATTCAGCTGCGACGTGACCCCGATCCTGGAATGTGACCATATAAGAAATGCATTAGACTGTCTCCAAAGTCTAGTCACACCTTGGACTCCTTGATTTCAGTTTAACCGGATTATACAAAAAAATTTCATCTTCTCCTCTTAGAAATTTGTACACAATACAAGGAACCACCACCCAAGCCCCAGGCCTAAAGAAACAGAATCACAGGAAAACCATGCTTGGAGCCATAGAGTTACTTCTGCAACAAAGAAAAGTAACATTCTCTTGAAAAAGTACTTAACAGTTTTTAAGGAAAGTTTTATAGATTCAGAAAGGCATAATAAAAATAAATAAAATGGATGGTAAATAATGAAAGTGGATGCTGATAAATTAGAATATTCTTTATGTATTAGAATATTTTTCCCCTAGAAGCTTTACTTATCACATAAAATTTGAATCATTTTCTCTGTCTCTGCATTACACACACACACACATTTACACACATTTATATTAAATATAGAATACGAAGATTTGAGGCTTAGAATCATAAGGTTTATATGAGTGACCCATTGACTTGAACATTCAAGACCAGATGCTTCAAATGCAGGTGAGGAAAAAAAATCTGAAATGACAAGAAGCCACACTGATTTGTAACAGCTAAGCAGTAGATGTGCAGTTTACCAAGTGGGGATGACAGATTTCTGAGAACTTGGAAAACCAAGTCTTCTCCTACAGGATTCCTTTCATTCCAAGGCTTATTTGAAAAACTCCTGGGTCATGTCAACTCATTGCAACATGATAGATGGCACCGCTTTTCCTCTGCAGTCAGGTACGCCAATGCTCATTCTGTCTCTTTCATCTTCACGGGACATTTCTTATGAAAACTGTTTAGCGTAATTTCTAGATCCATGTGTTTTCAACGCCAACCATTCCGGCACAGGAAATAATCTTCAAGCATAGCTAAAGAAAAACCGTGGACCCAAAGATTGTTTTTCTGGTGTCGACTGTGGATTCGTCTTTGTGATCTAGAGTAATTTTTATTAAATTGCCTTAGTGGTGGCAAAACTTTGTCCTTCAAGGCTTAATCTGTTTTTTTAAACAATCCATGTCATTAAGATCCATGTCTATTTAATAAGGCTCATGATTAAACTGCAAAATTAAAAAGATTTGATTATAATGAAGAAAAAAACACTTCTCTATTTTTTTGGTCATTGATGTGGTTAATCTTAAGTCTTACCATTTAGGATAAGAATCAGCATTAAGGTAATTATTTTCCACATCCAAATATTGATTAAGTTCTACTAAGCATATGAATGAAGAAAAGTAATATTCTGAGAAATTGTGACAAATATTCTTTAGAAAAAATGTGTTAAAAATATTACATTTTGAGAAACCGCCATAATCTGGTATGGTAGGATTCATCTTCCTCCTGTAGAAGCGTTTTTGCCTGCTGTGTCTGATTATCACAATCGTGTGTAGTGGGAATGCCAAATACAACTTTCAAGGGTCAACAAATCCGGCCATTTGTCACCTGGGGTCAGCTGGCTCTGAACACTTTCCAGGCTGGTCTCTCCAGGGAGCCTGATCCTTTGCCCTCAGGCGCTGTGGTGGCCCTGTGAAGGCCGTGCACGGCTGCATTCCCCATGGCCTCTCCCCAACAGAATGAGTTTAAAATTCTTAGAGTAATAAAGATTCATTGCAATGAATTCCTCGAATATTTGCGTGTGCGTTCTTTTATGAGTGAGGGGCCTTTCTCACCCAAAAACTGCTGTTTTTTTTCTAAGGAGGCCTGGCTCTGCTCTGTGGTCATTATTAACAAAACTTATTAAGAGCGTTAGTAAGAATCATTCTACCCGTGTTTGACTTACGTATACGAATGAGTTGACAGAAGGGTTATGGAGGCGAGGAGAGCGGACGGAAATTTTCCCGTTCTCACTGTGGCCTGGTCTTACGTAGGACACTCCTGACACTTCCTGGGATGAGGCTGAGTGTGCCAGAGGCCAGACGTGAAGCAGCTCTGTATTTCATTTTGCTGAGCCAGGGCATGAATATATGTATCAATATGGAAAAAAATACCATACAGACAAGGGAAAAATGGACCGCATTTAAGTTCTCTTTTGACTGACTCAGATTTTATGCATTTCCATAAAAGAAATAAACGTATGCATTAAGCTGGAGAATAAAAATAATTTACTCAATTGCTTTTTTATTGCATCATAAATCTATTCGATGAAAACTTAAAACTTACTGTTTTTTAGCACACTACACTGTATGCGTTTTATGAAGAGCTACCAATGGGTGAATCAAAATGACTGACTGGAGAATTGGAAGAGATTTCTTGCTACGGCATAATTTAAATTCAGGATCCTAAGCAGAATTTGCATTAAAGCTGTCATTTCCAATATTTGCTTTGCCTTTATAATTACTGTTGATAAGTGTGAAAACAACCCTTCTATATGCAGTCCTGGTGATTAACACAGTAACTGTAAGTACAGCATAATGGGGCTGTTAGGACGGTTGAGAGCTCATTTTTGGAATCGGGCTCACATGCGCTCTTCATATTCACTGTGTGCATAAGGCAGTTAACTGACCTTCAGAAGCCTCCGTTTCTCATCCACATCCACAACAGTAATACCCACTTCATAGCTTGTTTTGAGGATTAGATGAGATGTTAGTACAGGGCATGGCATAGCATAGTTTTCCATAAATAAGTATGATTATTATCTTTCCATGTTACTCTCTAGCCAGCTAGTTATTACTGATTTGTTATTTTTATGCCATTATACGTTTTCTCTACATTAGTTCTTTTGTTTCATGTATATTCTACTAAATAGGTCCTTATCTTTTTGAAATTTAGAAAAAAGTTTAGTTATGTAAGTGTAATTCAGTCATACATATTAAACGGTATTAAATATGGTGTAGTTATATATATTATATATAAGTACATATGTTATTGTCTTCTTTGTTCATGTGTCAATAATATATCGTCAATACCAACTAAGTTTGGCTGACTTGGAAATTTATTAAAATAATACTGGGTTGCTAACAGAATGAAGAATGACTGTAGAGCTTCCTCGAAAAAAAAGGAAGAGTGACATGGGAATCACACAATCAGGGTCACAGTCAAAATTATGACGGAACAAGGCAAGCAGAACTCTGATGACATCACCATTGAACACTCGTTTTCATGGCTTTTAATTTTGGTACTGCTGATATGGGATAGTGACATCACATTTGCCATTGTTGCCACGTACCCATGGGAATGATATTTGGGTGGCACTCCTCTCCAAAGAAATCTCTTCAAGTTAGGTTTGAATCTCTAGCTTTTGTTTTCCACGTATCAGAGTGTCTGAGTTGTCAGAGAGGCCAGAACACCAGGTTTCCAGTATTTCAGGTCCTACAGTGGGGTGTAGGCTGCTCTACTTTACATCAAGACTTAAAGCTGAAGAATTTTCTAAATATAGCAAAACAAGTCCACATGCTGGGCAGCCAAAAGTACTAGAAATAGTACATTTAAAAATGAACTTTAAAAAGTTGAACAAAATTGGTAACTACTATGGATGGAAGAACATTTCACCTTGAATAATGCATCCCTACAACTGATTTCTTTAGGAGAAATTATTCAAAATCAGAATCCATTTACAAAACTATTACAAGGAAATGCAGTTGATCCTTGAACAATGGTTTAGGGGCACTGACCCTCTTCAGAGTAAAAAATTCCTGTATAACTCAAGTCCCCCAAAGCTTAAATTCTAATAGCCTACTATTGACTGGAAGTCTTGTCAGTTCCATAATCAGCGATTAACACACGTTTTGTATGTCATATGTACCATATACTGTATTATTACAATAAAGTAAACTAGAGAGAAGAAAATGAAGAAAATCACAAGGAAGGGAAAACACATTTATAGTGTTGTACTGTATTTCTTTTAAAAAAAGCCATGTATAATTAGATGTGCACAGTTCAAACCTGAGTTATTCAAGGGTCAACTGTATGATGAATTAGGTATCATGACATCATGAATACTGTAGCTATTAAATGGAAATCTTATTGAAATGACTAAAACCATTACTTCTGTGAAGAAGTCTTGATAAAAGAGGTTCTGCTGGGTGAAGTGTTCATACGGGTAAAAATCACGGCGAATTTTCGGTCCCGTTGTTTTACACGTTGCTTAGAGCTGGCTATGAGAACAGCAACACCATCATTTAACTTTCGTACTTAAGATTTCCATGTTCATTCTTTCTTTGATCCACTGAGCTGCACTTATAGTTTTTATTTTTATTTTTTTTAAAGATTATATTTTTAAGCAATCTCTACACCCAGTGTGGGACTCAACTTTACAACCCCTGAGATCATGAGTCACAGGCTGCACCCACTGAGCCAGCCAGGAGCCCCCTGAGTTGCATTTTATTTGCAGGGAACAGTTGTAAGCATTTCCATTTCATAGATGGAGCGAGGAAGCCCACAAATTGTTCTTTTTGCCTTATTGAAGTAAATTAGTTTTCCCTTTGCTACATTTACCTTGGATGAGCTCAGACAGGAGTTTAATTAATCTGAAAATTTTTTTTAATATCACTCAATCCAGGGGCCTTAGAGAGAGCTGTAGGCCAAGAAGCTTATGTAAGTTAATTTGTATTTGCTGGCATCTCACTTAAGAAGATGTATGGATGGAAAGAAAAATGAGGCTATTTTCTAAAATGAGTTTGGGTTTCATACATTTAAGCTGACTCTGACATTTAGCATTATCTTGGATCGTTAGATGTGTGTAAGGATATTTTGTAATTGGTGGGATTGGATTGGCTGGAGGGTAAGTCTCCTCAGGTCTAGCAGTCTCCTGAGGGAACGGCAGGGGAGAGCAAGCAAATTTGATTGCCCTTCACTTGCTTACACTTCCTGCAGTCACCCTGACACTGGAGCATGGCTTGAGTTTTTGCTAACAGACATTTTAGAAAGCGTTGCTTCCCTCTGAGTTTATCTAGTACAGTATTCAATGCTTGGAAACCCCAAACAAATCTAAATTGGTTTGAAATGGAAAAGCCAGTGCCCTGAAGTAGTAAATTCTTAAAGTGAAGTCATTGTTCTGAAGGTCAAATGACTGAATTGTCTTTGTTTCCTTTTCTCTCCACCTCTCAAGGTTGAACCTGGATTAGGGAATAAGGTGGAGAGTTTATTCTTCAAAATCAGCGAACACTTACGTTGGTTTAGAATTCTTTGTTGCACTGCACCTGCCTCAGCTGCCAATCTTTGTAATAGCTCAATCGGATGAAGGTGGACAATCCTATCTGTGAGTGTGTGTGTGAGTGTGTGTGTGTGTGAGTGAGCATGTGTGAGTGTGGTGAGTGAGAGTGTCTGTGTGTGTGTGTAGTTTCTCAACGAGCGCTCTTGCCTATCCTGTGCCCGTCACGGAATCCCCAAAGGATGGGTTGTCACGGACTCGTTCTATCTTGTTTTGTGCCGCTTTCTCTGAAGAACCGGGTTCTCTTCTCAGTTACAGAATCAACTCTGATGTTTACATACTGATCCGATGGAACAGTCACAACATTTACTGTGGGATCCACAAAGGTTCTCTTCTTGGAAGATAAATACATTAAATTACTTCGGCTATACCTTCAGAGTCATCTTCCTTTGTTTAAAAGGAAATTTTCCTAGGATAGTTTAGATTTTAATATGATTTTTAATAACTTTTGAAATTGTTGCATATTTAAGTTAAATAATTCCAATACACGCACATAAAAACTTAATTGTTGGGGATCATGGTGATGAAGTTTCTGTTTGAAGGATTCTTATCAAATATTTAAGCAGATATTCTTTTAATACAAAAAGGTGAAAAGGATTATTGTCAAATAAGAATTTGTCTTAGCTATTCATCACAAAGCAGTTAGACAAGCAGACCTGGAGCTCAACTAGAATATAATGGGATTTTGGGGGTATTGATTAGATGACACAAATAGACTAAAAATTGTTGGGTAGAGAATGATGAATATTAAAGTTACCTAATAACCATTTTAACTTCTGAGTTTGGCATTGAACCCGGGTATCTAGTTGTTCAAAGTGGATGAGACAATGACAAACAACTATTTTAGTCTTATTTGCAAAGGCTAAACTGGAGAAATTTGTGAGAAAAAGGAAACACCACCTGGGCTTACTCGCCTTGTCTAATGGAGGGATGGCAGGAAGACAGTGAGTTCCCGGAGAGAGCATTGCTGGTCTCAGACTTCTCACTGCGCTCCTGCCTCTCTAGTCTTTCCTGTTCCTGCTGATTCCTTACTCACCACACCACCCGTTCTTTCATTCAGTGACTCCTCACTGACATAGGACACCGGGGCCCCTCACACCAAGTGCCTCCCTCCTGCCCATCCCCCATCTAGCCCGTGCCCCCCACCGCCCTCCATCAACCCTGCGTTTGTTCTCTATGGACAGGAGTCTCTTTGGGTTTGCTTCCCCTCTCTCTCCCTTATTTTTCCCTTTCTCCTGAGATCCTTCGTTTTGATTCTTAAATTGCACCATGAGTGAATGGTCTGGTGTTTATCTTTCTCCGACCGACTTACTTCGCTTAGCATAACACTGACTCCATCACATCACTGCCCGTGGCAGGATTTCACTCTTTTTGATGGAGGAGCCATAGTTCATCATAAATACATATTGATACCATATGTGTGTGTGCGCATATATACGTGTGTATGTATGAGACACGTCTTTTATCCATCCATCAGCTGACGGACATTTGGGCTCTTGTTGGAAACGCTGCTGTAACATTGGGCACACGTGCATCTTCAAATCAGTGTTTTTGCATCTTTGGGTAAATACCTAGTAATGCGCTTGCTGGGTCCGAGGGGAGCTCTATTTTCAACCTTTTGAGGAACCTCCATGCTGTTTTCCAGAGTGGCTGCACCAGCTTGCCTTCCCACCAACAGTGTAGGAGGCTCCCCCTTCTCCGCATCCTCGCCAGCACCCATTGTTTCTTGTGTTGTTACTTTTAGCCATTTGGACAGGTGTGATGTGTATCTCATTGTAGGTTTGATTTCTATTACCCTGAGGATGAGTGATGCTGAGCGTCTTTTTGCATCATTCACTGCCTTTTTGATGACAAAGTTCAACTTTTCCCTTTGGTTCATTGTTTTCAAAATCAGAAGTCAAAAGTCTTCACTGAATATCTATACCTGATCCCAAGTGCTCGCTTAAAGAGACAAAAACAGACACATTCCCACCACTCTAGTGAATAAGCAATCGCTTCAAGTAAAAAAAAAAAAATAGATGATCATAACTGTGCTATTTGAAACTAGATTTTCAGCTGACCACAGCTGGGTAACTCCGCCAAGCATGGGAGGTCAGCAAGTGTTTCCCTTAGGAAGGAATGCTAAGCCATGAAAAAAACAGCACTTCGCTAGGCAAAGAGGAATGCTGTGGGCGGAAGGAAGTGTAGGCAGAGGCTCTGAGAGGACCAACAGTCTAGTAGGTGTGACAAAATGAGGGAAGCCCAGGAGGGCAGCGAGGAGACTCGGGACTGAGCATCCTGTTAAGACTGAGAAGCACAGAGCACCGTGTTATGCAGAACCTTGTAGATCTTGCCCGGGTGCTGGGACGGTTCCGGTGCGAGAGGCCGGCCCCTGGTGAAAGGGGAGACACAGGCTGCGGGCACGTTTGCACGGCACACTCACCAGCAAGGGACCAGGTGCAGATGAAACAAGCATGTGAGGGCCTGGGAGGGGCCCAGCGTGATTCTAAGGGTTGTGGTTGATGGCGTGAGTGTCACAGAGCGGAAGCAAGAGGAAAGTGAAATTCAGAGATGAAGATCAAAACTTAAGTTGGGGATTTATTAACTTGCGATGTCTATGAGACGTGCCAATTAAGTTATTCTACTTTTTCTCTTAATATTCGTTTTTAGCTTTTTCCCTTTTCTCCACATTAATTTTTTTGTCTTATCTATTTACTGTTTAAATCTTAGTGTTTTTTAAAGTAACGTCTTCATATAATCGTGAACCTTTGTACTTGTCTCCTGCTCTTTTCTTATATCAGCTTTCTGCAGTTTTAAGTGGTCATTTCCTTAGAGAAACCCATGGTCCTTCATTTGGTTTGGTTTATAGGGTTTTCATTTGTTTGTTTTTTGGTCTTGGTATTATCTTCCAAAACATCACACTTTAAAATTTACTTTTAATGTATTAAATCAGAAATGGCAGGTAAGTTGTATCAGGAGGGGCATCTCTGATGAATTATGCCTACTCTGAGCCAAAGTTGAAAAATTGGAACACAGGCCCTGCATCTCATTATCTTGTTTCCCGACTTTGTTTTATGTGAGCAAACAAAGGACATATAATAGCTAAACCGAGGACTGACCTTCATTTCTACTCAGAGACCCTGGGGTGACTTGAGCAGACAGAAGTTCTGTACAGTCTTCGAAGTCTAAGAAGGAGAAATCAGGAGTTTTCCAGTGGGTAATTCTACGGCTCACTTTATTCTTGAATCACAGTGGTTGTCTCTGATAAGAGGTTGATGGGTGGTGTCCAGACTTGCTAGCTCTTATAAAAAAAAAAACACAACAATTTAGATACCTGAGTTTAATACATTTTATTAACTTCCCCATGAAACCGATCGCTGACTGTCCTTCCAGGAAAGCAGTGTCCTTGTGGGAAGGCTGGACCGATGACTACAGATAGGTGACATTTTATTTTCTCCTCAACAATGAATGAATAGTGGAAGTGCATGGGGCAGAGAAATGTGGGTGCTACAGGTTGGTCTTCAAACTTTGAATCAAAATGTCAAGTACTCAAAATGTCAATACCTCCAAATGGAAATGAGTGTTTTAGGCTCAGTATGGTCAAGTAGTTAGTGATGTGGGGAAAAGAAAAGGCTGGTCTTAAACGCAGGCTAGTGAGGACTAGACAGCAGTGTGGCCGGATGGAGAGTTTCCTGGGGTCAGGATAGATAAGTTAACTGCAGCTGGATTTTTTTTTTAATATTTATTTTTATTTGTTTATTTACAGCATAACAGTGTTCATTGTTTTGGCATCACACCCAGTGCTCCATGCAGTACGTGCCCTCCCTATTACCCACCACCTGGTTCCTCAACCTCCCACCCCCCCGCACCCCCCTGCCGCCCCTAACGGATGAATGGATAAGGAAGATGTGGTCCATATACACAATGCAGCTGGATTTTGATGTAGATAGAGTTAATCTTGGGAGACGGGAAAGTACTGGCTCTAGCTCTGGGCAGTCCTAATGTTTACTTCTATGCAGGGATGAGAAAGTTCTGCATCTGAAGGAGATTCACAATGACTTTCTTAATCTTCATAATTAAATATCAACTATGATAACAACATGCCTGGTATTCAGAATATACAGATTTTTTTTCAATCAATAACGACTAGCCCAACTTTAGACATTATTCTCATATTAGTTAATAATCAGCTACTCTTAGTAATCTGGTTGAGATAATTAAACATCATTCAAGAAATAATCTAAGACATCGGTTTTCAAATTGCACCTTATGAGGCAGCAGGGTTTCTCCGGAGAGTTTTCCAGATAAGCTTTAAGCAGCTTCCTAGGTGGATAAGGAACCACTACTAGTCTCTGTCCTCTGCAAAAAAAAAAAAAAAAGGAAGTCTCCTTTGATATCTTTCAAGTAGTTAGCCCCTATACAAACACTCGTTTGGAGAACATATTATGGATCGCCTCCAAAATAAGGTTTGTAAATCACTGTTCTAAGGATCATATGTACCACCTTTTCCCACAGGTTCTTTAAACTCTATTCCTGAATCACACGGTATGAATTCTCGATGTAGGAACATCCCTTTAGCGTAGGTACAGGATAGACAGCTACACATGCTGTTTCTGGCTTCAGGCGTGGGTCTTAACTATTGCTGATCGAAGTAATTCCACCTGCCTGGCCACAGTTACTGACGTAGGAACAGGTATGTGATTCTTTTCAATGGAATGAATGAAAAGAGAACTTAATAAAAGTTTCTAGAAAGGAAGTTTATAGCTCTCCTGGAGGGTGATGAGAATCCAATTCTGGATGTTGATGAGAAAGCATCTCATCATGACTCCAGCTGGCAGGTGTCCTTGGAATATAAGGACTAGATTTAGAATGGAGCCAGCAAGAAGGATGATTGAATGAAAAGTAAAGAATTCAGGAACTTGGTTACAGTGCTTACCTTTGGATTGAACACTCCTAAAATTTGATCTGCCTCTGACTTCCATTTATGGAAACCATTGTATGTCCTACTGTTTAATAGACTTTTTTTTTAATCTGCCACTTGCAGCTAAAATCATCCTGACATATATATTCCAGAAAAGGGAGGTAGCTTATGCAAAAGCATGGTGGTGAGAATAAACTTGGCGTGTTCAGAGAACAGTGAGGATGTTACCAGGAAGTTATAAAAGACTAAGGACGAGCTCAAGTGATTGTGAGTACCGACGAGAAAGAAGACAGGGCTGCAAACACAGATGGTTTAAGGGAGAGAAATCTCAGTTCAACAAAACTGAGGTCTTAAAGAGTCACCATTATAACATAATGCTGGAATATAGGGTTCCAGAAATTTCGTTTCTCAGGCGAAAAGTTTCCAGTGACCTTACAGGCCTGATAAGGATGTAGGTTAATGGTAGCACTGGGGAATGAAGTCGTGATTCATATTGCCAAATGGCTTATGGAATGTAGAACGTAAGAAGAGCTTCTCCAGAAAGGTTCCAGGGTAAAGATCATTCTAGGGAAGATGGATGTTTTAGTTGAGGCCAAAGAGACAAAGAGAGGATTTTGTGAAAAGGTTGAGTTCAGATGAGAGCTTAGTAAACATGGAATGTGGTTTCCAGAGAGAATAGAAAGTGTTTTTAGAAAAGATGGGACTCAGATAAGTCAGAGAAAAGAAGGGGGGAGCTCCCAAGTATATGCAGCGAAGGAAATATTATCAGTGAGGACACAGACTGGGTCAAAGCGATGTGAGGCGTGGAAAAAACAGCTGACTTTGAAATAGGACGTCACTGCCTTTCAGTGTGAGCTTTTGTTGGTCTTGGGCATGAGGAGGCTAGCAAACAGGTTTTCAAAGAGAAAGTAATGAAGAGATTGTTATGAAAAATCCAAAGAAATCCTTTGTTAATTGTGCAGTAAACAGAATTAGTTTCTAGAACCCCTTCTTAGAGCAGATACAGCAGGAGTCTCAGTAGATGGGCAAACCCAGGGTAGTCAAGCTCCTAGGAGAACGGTGACCTTGTTGTACAGGAGAGCAGACTTCTTAGTTCTCAGGAAGAAGCACCAGCCCCCACAGGAGTTGAGCCTTTGGACTCTCTGTGTGGAACATACAATATTTTTTTTAGGGAAAGATTAGGTTCCTTTGAAATAGGTGAGATAACCAAGGAGGTACAATAACGTTTTCAAACAACTATCGATCCTTGAATAAAAGATTATTTTCCTTTCTTGGTTATTTTACCATGTCCAGTGGAGAGAATCTCTTAGCATATGAAAACGTTTTCCTTTAAAGAAGTTTTTAAGTAAATATTCTTCCTTCTGCAAAAAAGTGTGTTTTAAAATTGCTGAAAGAACTAGCTTATTTCTTTATTACATTTATGAAACTGAAAGGTTATAGGAACAAAAAAGACTCATAATTTAAAATTAGTTTACTGAGTGAAAAAAATATTATGAACTCATAACTAAGAAAACTATGAACAAGAGATACACATAGTCAAGAGATACACATAAGAAAGATTGAATAATTAAGGATTTTGAATATAGATACAAGAGTTGGGAATTTTAAATACTCAACATGTATTTTACAGGGTAGTTTTGTAAATAAAAGAGAAATAAGAGACATAATGAAAAAAAGAGCTTTATGTAATGAAGGTATTTCTGGAAAGTTTTCTGTTTCCCTCTCTATTTTCCAGTAGTTTTAAATTATGATTATGTTGTTCTCGTTGCCTCATTTTTTTCTTTCTCTGTTAATCCATCAAACATACATTAATTTCTCAGTGCTTAAAATTTTTCTAACTTAAGTGCATCAATGTAACATTTTTAACTCTAAATGTGTTATGTGCCAAAGTTCTGCCTTAGCTATGTTGTACCTATTTCTTTAGCTTTTTGGGGAAATAATAGTGACTTTCTATTGATATATATGATATATACAAACAAACAAACAAACAAAAAAACCTCCTAACACCCAAGTTGTATGTATACTCATTAAATGATTTTGAGTTTGCCATTGATTTCTTACTGGTCAGTGATATTTACAATTATACATACAACAGCTCAAATAAAATCAGGGTATATTCCTTTAGAAGCACCAAAAAGAATGATTCAGAATGTTCCTTGTTGATACTGTCCCTTGTATCCAACTGTTGTTTTTTGTTAAACTCAACAACAGTCTAGGATACTATTTTTGCTAGTCGAGGCAAATGCCTCTGATTCCAGATGATTCTCTGATCAAACTAGTTTGAGTAAAGTTAATTTATCTGGATTTATAGGATTTGGGTTCTCAGATAAGTACTTATTTTAGTGCTGATACACATTTCTTTTGCTGTGGTTAACAAGCACCTGATAGAATAATAGATCTCTAAGGGTCACTCTATAAATCTTTGTTCATGTTTCCAAACACCAGATCTTTGGGACCTGAAGTTTCTATTCCTAGGGAATTTGATAAAAATTAATTATTATGACATGTTCAATAAATTAAGAGTATTTAGTTTAAAAATTTTATGGAAAATCATTTTAGGTGAATATTATTTGAAGCAAGAGTATTGAATATTTTTAATAATGTAGAGAATTTCAGCCATTTGGAGTTATTTGTGCAGTAAAATCTCAGTGAGAGTGTTTAGGGAAATTAAATAGTTCAACTAAAGTTTGTACTATGTTTTGGCTCATGGTATATTTTTTCTATGAATAAGGAAAAGTGATACCTTTCAGGCAGAGGTCCATGGTAGACAGTGACAACTGGAAGACCATTAATGATGAGCAGTTGATTTTTATAAATGTAGCAAGTCTATAAAAAATATAGGAAGAGATAATAATGTATCTATGTTTTTAGTCTTTTCTGGATAAGGCTTTCTGTTTCTGTCTTAGGCTTTAATTTTTTCCCCTCACTTTTTGTCATGAATCCCTTGCCTATCTTCCCCTTACTCTATGTTTTCCTCTTCTTCCAACTCTTTCTCCTTAAATTTTATTAATTCCAAATTTATTGGCTCCCTCCTTTTTGCAGACATTACTCCAAGCCCTGAAACTCTAGAAATACAAGGCTTTATGGCGTTCTTGTCCCACATTTACTGTAATGCTCAACTTAATCAACTAAGCAAGCATTTACTAGTATTTCCTCTATCTAAGTCATTATCCTGAGAGACAAATATGTAGCACCATCTTTGACCTTAAGGAACTCATATTCCGGTTGCAGAGACCAACATTTCAAACATATAAAGCATGGTGTAGTAACTGGTAAGAGGGATATTTATTTATGGGAGTTCTGAGAAAAGATCTAACTTTATACGATTGAGAGCAAGGTAGAAAGAAACCACATCTGACATCTATGCTTCATTTCCTATTGTGTGTGCGTATCCGACGAAGACCTAATGCTTTGTTGTCTTTTTGCTGATGTAATTTCTCCATAGCAGTTCAGTTAATCTCTAGTCTTCTCCATCTCTTTATAGTAGGAAGGCCTCACAGTCCTAAATGAGAAACAGTGGAAACCCTTTTTGCTGATCCGTGAAGGAAAATTTAGAAATCGGCACCTGGAGGAGAAGCCTTGTGTATTAATTAATTCATCAATAAACACTTATTGAGCACATCCTATGTCAGGCACTGTGCTAGGTTCTGGGCATACAGCAATATATACAGCGAGCAACAATCTCCCTCAAAGAAGTTATATTTCTATAAAAAATAGATATGTAACAAATAAATATGTAAATTTACAAATTAACACATTTACAAATCAACAAATAAACATGTAAAATTTGTAATATGTAAAATATGTAACAAATAAATATGTAAAACAGCACCAAAAAAGATAAGGGCTATGGAGAACAGCCAAGCACAGAAGAGAGATAAGGAGTCTCAGCGTTGGGCGGACTGCTCTGCACAGTGTGGTTAAGAAAGTCACAAATCAGGTGATACTTGTGTAATACCTTGCAGTGGTGCGGAAGGGAGCCCTGCAAGCGTCAGGAGGAACGATAGTAGCACTTAGAGGAGATTAAGTGCAAACACCAGGAGGTGCGACGCTGTGTTCGAGGGACTGAAAGGTTTGGTTGCCGGGGCAAAGAAGAGGAATTTTTTAAAAATGTGAAGTTACAGAGAAACAGAGAATCAGCTGTCATGGGGGTAATGACCACCCGGGCTGTTCAAAACAGGGGAAAGAAGATAACTGTGACTCATGAGGTCATTTATTATCTCTTGGTCGACATAATGAGGATTCAGAATCCAGTTTAAGTTGTAGGTCAGGGATTTGCCCTTCACAAAGACAGTAATTCAGTCTAGAGCAAAATTAACCCAACTTTCCCATTTTTAGAGAGTGAGATCAAACGGAAAGAGCTTAGAGTCAGGAAGTCTGTTCTGTTTCTATTTCTATTCTGCCCCAACTAGCTGGGTAATCTGGAGCTGATAAATTAAACTCTCTGGGTTTCTCTTTTGTTTTTCCTTTAAAACGAAGGGACGTTTTCTAGTCGACTTTTCTTCAAACATTCCACTCAAGAGTAAACACCTTGGATGCCGCCAACAGGGCTTTATCGTGTTCTCAC
Source organism: Meles meles (assembly GCF_922984935.1). NCBI lineage: Eukaryota > Metazoa > Chordata > Mammalia > Carnivora > Mustelidae > Meles > Meles meles. Next base: position 1,348,630 of record NC_060074.1, on the reverse strand, counting down.
AGCGCAGAATATCAGGTTTGCGTTTACGTTTATTCTTTAAAAAATCATGGTAATTTTCATAAAATAACCGTTTTCTCTATTCATTCCCTGGTTGCTGGGAGAGGGGCCGTCGCTCTGGATGATCTCCCAGGTGCGCTCTGACCACCATGGGACCGAAAACAGAGAATGGCAAGTCCGAGGCCATTCCCTGGGATCTCAGCCTGTAAACACTCATGCCCTGCCGACTAACATCTGTAGCATCAGCATGAGTTGGTGTCATAGTGGGAAACTGGCTGTGGAGGACTTGTGGCCTCCGCCTCATGTTCCAGAAGAGTCCGAGCAGAACCTATTACCACCTCTATGGGGCCAAAGGCATCTGTGGTTACTGGAACATGTGGAAATGCATTGCATTTTCTGTGAAGTCATGATTTTATAAAATTAATTTATTATAGAGCACTCTTCAGTTCAAAAAATGGAGGTCTCTGAGTTCCTAACAAAGTAAAATCTCTTAACTGCTTATTTTTTAGTTTAGATATCAATTTTCACGATATTATTTTTAATTTTATTTAATTCTTTTTTTTTAATATTTTTATTTATTTGACAGAGAGAAATCACAACTAGGCAGAGAGGCAGGCAGAGAGAGAGGAGGAAGCAGGCTCCCCGCAGAGCAGAGAGCCCGATGCGGGGCTCGATCCCAGGACCCTGGGATCATGACCCGAGCCGAAGGCAGAGGCTTCAACCCACTGAGCCACCCAGGCGCCCCTTAATTCATTTTTTAAAGTAGGTTCGAACGCAGGGCTTGAACTCATGACCCTGAGATAAAGACCTGACATGAGATTAAGAGTCAGATGCTTAATCAACTGAGCCACACAGTACTCGTTATAGTACTTTCTAGAAGATTTTTCAAAAGCAAAGCAACAGATCTCAAGGCTTATGGAAAAACAAATGCTTACTAAAAAACATAGTGAGAAACCTTATGAATAGAAAATTTAATTAATCTTCTGGGAACAGAGGAATCAGCAAATAAAAGTGGCTTTTTATAAGAAGAGAAAAATTATCGGCTTTAGAAAAAAAAAAAGTAACCCCTCACAGAGAAATGGAGACGGTCAGCTAGGAAAACAACCGAACAAATGGAAACACATTTCCACAGTTTAAAGGGTGCTGGCTAAGCATATTAATGGAAAATTTAAATGAAATGAAGTAACTTAAGTTCTTGACGCCAACAGAAAACCATCCAGGAAAATAACCTGAAGAGGTCTCTGAAGAGTTAGGTAAGGACACACAGATTTCTGAGGGCAAAATTTTACTCTTTTAATAGAAAAATTCATAAATAGTTATTTGATTTCTACCATATCATTTTGCTTCTCTTTTCTCTCTTTCTAAAAAGATTTTTTATTTTTTATTTTTTTATTTGACAGAGGGAGAGAGTGAGAGCGAACAAGAAGGGGAGTGGTGGGCAGAAGGCGAGGTCTCCCGATGCAGGCTCCCTGCCAAGCAGAGAGCCCGATGTGGGGCTCGATCCCAGGACCCTGAGATCATGACCCAAGCTGAAGGCAGAGGCTTTACCCACTGAGCCACCCAGGCACCTGTTATTTTTCTTATTTTCAATTATAATTCATACCTAATTCATCAGGGAAGAAACCAAGCTGCCACATACAATATTACAATATGTACATGATTCCCAAGATGGAAGGTTCTGCTCAAACGTTAGCTAATTGTCCTTCCTGACCTATGGAGATGGCGTTGTTTTTACGGCCTTACTGATGCCATCGTGGCCATGAGTTGGGGTGCCAGAGTCTCACCCAGTGAGTCACACCCCTGAGTACACCACATTCTCTTAAAGGGGTCACAGTATAAGACAGGAAACAGAATATCAATGACTTATTGTAATTTGCCCTTTTGATTCTGAAAAGAATTCCAGGGCGCCTGTTCTGCCAGCCCCGAGGCTGAAGGATGGCACAGAGGGAACACAGAGACCACGACTTTGGCACCTCATTGAAAGGCAGCAACTGGCAGTCTGCTCTTCCACTGATCCAACTGGAACGGGTCTCTACTTCCCTTTTTCGAAATGCCCACATCACTCGCTGGCCGGAAGCCTTCTTCACCCACTTTTTCTTGGAAGTTAAAAAAAAAAATCTGTACATTAGCTTGTGCTAATGAGAAGGGAGGGACTGGAAAGGAAGGGAGGAAGTGGAAGAAAATGGGGGGTAGGGATGGCAGTGCCGTAACAGACTCAGGGCAGAGAATGCAGGGAGGAGAGCCATCATGATAAAACCAGATGCAGGGGACCCGGGAGAAGGTGGCAGTCGGTGGGAGGTGAGGAGACAGCTGGCTTTGGGGAAGCATGGAAGTACTGAGAGAGCGGCGCTCTGATTCGAGGACCAACACAGCAGGGCTGAGTTAAACTGTGGTAATTCTCTTTTAGCAGGAAGAGTTATTCAAATGAACTTCCAGTAGATTCCTCTTACGTCTTTACTTAATTATTAGATTGCTTTATGTAGTGAGACTTAATTGCATCAGTTCTCATAGTCATCATTATGGTGATTGCTGCCAAACTGGGTGAAGCATGATGATCTCCGGGTCTGATTGGGGTAAATAGGACTGAAGACTCAGGCTCAAAAGAAGAAATCGCACTGAGAAGGAGGAAGCCGCAGAGTCAATCAGAATCTTACCCCAGCCTGAATGCAACACCCGCTGCTCACTTTGTTACTTTGTAGTCCTTTGAAGGGTCCTCTAGTATTTTCTCCTTCACCATGTGTTAGAATTTGTTCTCTACTTTTGTTTCCCTTGGTAATCTGGTAACAGGTTATATCACCTTGGGGCACCTGGGTGGCTCAGTGGGTTAAGCCTCTGCCTTCGGCTCAGGTCATGATCTCAAGGTCCTGGGATTGAGCCCCGCATCAGGCTGTCTGCTCCCTGGGGAGCCTGCTTCCTCCTCTCTCCGCCTGCCTCTCTGCCTACTTGTGGTCTCTGCCTCTGTCAAATAAATAAATAAATAAAAATCTTAAAAAAAAAAAGAGGTTCTATCATCTGACATTGGTCCAAATACAATGGTTTCCGAAACTGGACCTATTCCACTGGAGATACTACAAGAGGTATTGGCTTCTTAGGCTTTGAAGCCAAAGCAACTTCCACATCTAACCCCTGTGAAGCCCATTCCATTCCACCTGCACTATCAGCCGAGGACAAAGAGAGATACAAGAGAGAGCCCGTGAGAGCCTGCGGATGGACTGCTGCAGAGACTGCGGAGTCAGCTCACACGAAAAGGGCGGATGCTGCCTTTCTGGAAGGTGTGGTTTCTGACCTAAACTCTTCCGGCTACACTGCTGCAAGTGTGACCTGAGGGGTCTGAATGTGACTTGAAACTAAGAAGGCCCCTTGGTGAGCAGAGCAAAGCCAAAGGAGGAGAATCTTTTTCCCATTTTCTCTTCCTGCTCGTTCAACAAAGAACACTTTTGCTTTCAGTTTTAAAGCTGCTATTATGCTTTGATAGTATCATCTTAAAGGACTATCTCAACGTGACTAATGAGTCAGAGGAAACTTATTCTCTCACTATATTTGTTACCACATTGGATATAAAAATTTCCCTTGGCTTCTAAAAGTTGTCAGAATCATAAAGAGACAATGGATTTAGCAATTAAATTATTTTCCCTTCGGTGCACAAGGCTCAATTAATCACCCTCTTCATTTACTGGCAAACCAACACTAAAAACCATGCAAAGTCATTTGCTTCTTTTATTAATCATTCCTTAATATCCATCTTACTCCAATTCCCACCCCGTCATAACATACTCTGTAATGTCTTCAAAATACATAGATGTGTTTATGTATGTGTGTGTATAAACATCTGTAGAGAGAAAGACATGTTTATAAGCACGTTATTAATTTATATAAATTTATAGGCTTCACTACCAATTACAGCAGTGGAAGTACAAATTTTCTAGAAATTAATCAAACAAGAATGACTAAGACCATTACGAAAGGTAATTTTAATTTGAAAATATAAAAATAATACTTGAATGTATAACAATACTATGTTCATGGATGGGATATTTAATAGCATAAAGATCTCACTTCTTTCAAATTAATTCCATAAGATGATACAATTCCAGTAACACTTGCATTTAAAGTTCTAGCTTACGGAATGACAGAATTAAGTACCTTGTAAGAAATTATGAGGGGCATCTGGGTGACGCAGTTGGTTAAGTGTCTGACCTTGATTTTGGCTCAGGACAAGATCTCGGGGTCATGGGATCTCAGGGTCAGACTCTGTGCTAAGCACGAAGTCTGCTTCAGACCCTCTCTTTCTGTCCTTCTGTCCTTACCCCCCTCAAATAGGTAAATAAATCTTAAGAAATTATGAGTTATAAATATATTCATTAGCATTTAATTTATCGCAAATTAAAAAACTTAGATTGTCCATCTTTATTACCATTATCTTGCTATATATAATTTCAGTAACACTAATGTACACATTATGGGTTGAAGACATGTTGAAATCTTAACCCATGGTACAGTAGAATGTTACGTTATTTGGGAATGTTTTTCCCAGCTTTATTGTGATATTATTGACCTATAACACTGTATAAGTTTAAGATGTACAGTGTGAAGACTTGACGCATGCATATATTGTATATAATGTGTATACATCCCTTGCCACATACAATTACCATTTAATTGCTGCTGCTGTTCTGATGAGAATATTAAAGGACCTTTCGGGCACGTAATACAATTACAGTCACCAGCTGTACCTGGAAGTTTGTATCCTATGGGCCCACTTCCCTCCATTTCCCTGACACTTCAGTCCCTCGTACCCGTCTTCCCACTCTGTTTCTGTGACTTTGATAGTATGATAACATATATGAGAGTGTGATCTATGATATGATAATATGTACATAGTGTCGGGGGTCTTTTATCAGGAATTAGCCAAAGAGATCCCCAAATATAATATCTTTCAATGAAAAAGAGTAATTTTGTCATTTTTCGAAGACTCACAGAGTGCTTCTGGAATTATTATGTCATTCTCATAATGCCTAAAATAGGTCTTAACAGATCCCTTCTGTGAAGCTGCTGTTCAAAATACATACAAAATAGTGGAGTTACAATGATGGTCTCCACTTAGATAACACTGGGTAAGCAGTGAGTTCAGAGTGTTGCATTCCCAAGAGCCGTAGAGGCCTTCACCTCTGACGTTAGAAACACACACCAGTTGACTATGGGGCACAGAAAGGACTGCGGTGATGCCATGGGCTCACGCCCCCGTTTACAGCACTAGGGCACGTTCCGGTTCGCTCCGTGATTTGAGGCTCACAACACCCCGCAGATGTAAGACGAACAAACGAAGCACCGAGGTGCTAACGCCCCGGCCCAAGTGTCAGAAACTCAGCCGGGAGCCCGAGCCCGAGGGCGCTCACCTCCGCGTCCGCAAATGCCTGCCGCCGCAAGTGGCTCGTTTTGAGAATCGCTGCGCGTCATCACCGATTCAGCCGTGGAAGCGTTGAACAGGCCGTCCGGTAGCAACAGCTCGGTGCGGAGCGGAAGGCCGTGGCCCTCAGTGACACGAGAGGCGCCGCGACGACCGCGCGGGGCACACGCAGCTTCCCGCAGCGACTCCCGGCGACGCGGCCCGCGTTAGAGGCCACTCAGCGTGTGTGGGACGTGTGTGCATGTGTGCGTGTGAAAGAAATAAATATACATATTAACCAGCAATAATTATGTGTGTAATCATTTTTGTTTTTCCTTTCATAATTGATTACTTTTAACATGAGAAACAGTAACGGCTGAAGCCGAAATAGAACATGCTCGTCCGAAAGTAAATTGTCCACAAAATCATCCACTGGGCTAATCTTTGTCCTTCACCATCGGCAGGATAGTTTTGGTAATTTCGGCAAACAGAATAGCCTTGGCCTGCTGCCCTGCAGGACCCTCTGCGAGCAGTTCCACGTCGGTAAATCACGCAGATCCAGGACGTGTCTATGCGAGCGCTGAGCTCCTTCCCACTGCTCAGCTGAAACAGTTATGTAACTGTTATGTAACAGTTATGTAACCGTTATGTAACTGTTATGTAACTGTTCTGTAACCGTTATGTAACCGTTCTGTAACTGTTCTGTAACCGTTCTGTAACCGTTCTGTAACCGTTCTGTAACTGTTCTGTAACCGTTCTGTAACCGTTCTGTAACCGTTATGTAACTGTTATGTAACCGTTCTGTAACCGTTCTGTAACCGTTCTGTAACTGTTCTGTAACCGTTCTGTAACCGTTCTGTAACCGTTCTGTAACTGTTCTGTAACCGTTCTGTAACCGTTCTGTAACCGTTCTGTAACCGTTCTGTAACTGTTCTGTAACCGTTCTGTAACCGTTCTGTAACCGTTATGTAACTGTTCTGTAACCGTTCTGTAACCGTTCTGTAACCGTTCTGTAACCGTTATGTAACTGTTCTGTAACCGTTATGTAACCATTCTGTAACCGTTCTGTAACCGTTCTGTAACTGTTCTGTAACTGTTCTGTAACTGTTCTGTAACCGTTCTGTAACCCTTATTTAACTGTTCTGTAACTGTTCTGTAACCGTTATGTAACTGTTCTGTAACTTATGTAACTGTTCTGTAACCGTTCTGTAACTGTTCTGTAACTGTTCTGTAACGGTTCTGTAACAGTTATGTAACTGTTCTGTAACCGTTCTGTAACCGTTCTGTAACCGTTCTGTAACCGTTATGTAACCGTTCTGTAACCGTTCTGTAACTGTTCTGTAACCGTTCTGTAACCGTTCTGTAACCCTTATGTAACTGTTCTGTAACTGTTCTGTAACTGTTCTGTAACCGTTCTGTAACCCTTATTTAACTGTTCTGTAACTGTTCTGTAACCGTTATGTAACTGTTCTGTAACTTATGTAACTGTTCTGTAACCGTTCTGTAACTGTTCTGTAACTGTTCTGTAACGGTTCTGTAACGGTTCTGTAACGGTTCTGTAACAGTTATGTAACTGTTTTGTAACTGTTCTGTAACTGTTATGTAACCGTTATGTAACTGTTATGTAACTGTTCTCATGACTGCCCTAACCTGGATGTTATTACGTGATAAAGATGATTAAGTACAGAATGAATCATACCTACAAATATAATGAAAATACGAAATACTGTGTACAGGGTGAGCGCACAGTGTCCCCGCTGACCCGAGATCGGGCTAACGGCTAGGGACGCCCCGCGAGAGGGGCTCCCGCTTCCTGAGTCTTTCCTGTTTCCAGGGCGCCGCAGGGGGCGGGCGGTCCCTTCAGCCTCAGACCGAGAACTCCCAGGGATCAGGAAACAGCTACTGGTTTTTCCTTCTGTTAATCACTACTACGTCTTCCTGGGGGAAAACGAGAGGAAACGAAGCCAGCCACAGCCAACGAAAACTATACGGAGTCTGAGGCGTCCTTTTCCGAAGGTGCGGGCCGCGCCCCACAGCAGCTCGGAAGAGAACCTGCTCCCCGCCCTTTACTGACCAGCTGGGGTGGCCTGTGTGGGGTACGTGGCTCCAGGAAAATTAATCTCCCTGAAGGTCTGCCTACTGAAGAAGAAAGAATTTACTTGGGGGAGAAAAAAGCAGCTTGAAGTAAAAGAGTGAAGAAGTACGAGTTTGCTTAAAGACACTGCTCCAGTACCAGAGGACTGGCTCAAGGGATCGCTGCGGGCTCTCCTGAGGTCATTCTGTGCCGCACACGCGTGGACTTCTGTCTACACTCCAAGGAGAGAAGGTTGCAATGAAATAAAAGGAAAAACTCCAGTGGTTTGTATACTTTACAGCAGATACCGAAACACCTCTGGTGTCTTTTAAAGCAGAGGAGCAATGTTTGACCGCAGGTACCCTGCAGAAGGTCCACTCAGATCACTGGCACTTAGGATGGGAATTAGGCATCAGGTCTTAGTGCCTTTGACATGAATGGCGATGCCTTTGGTGGAAGTCTTGATGCCTCTGGCAGTACATGACCCACGGAAGTACAGCAAGAGCATCAAAACCCATAGATGCTGCAGGAGGCAACCACGAGCAGCACTTGGTGAGCAGAACACTCCATCCTGAAGAAAATGAAACCCTCAGAGAGGAATTTGGGGGAGCTGGAGCTTTTGCAGACAGGGTTGAATCAAAGCAAAGAAGAAATAATTTTTTTTTAATGTTAATATGATTCTGTTATTACCCCTGGGTTAGTGCATCTAAACACAAGGGCAGCTGCTGACTTACTACAATTACATGTGGAAGAATTGGAAAATAGAAAAAAAAAAGGAGAGGGAGGGAAAAAGCCCTGTATAAAAGCATTATACATCTACAAGAGATCTATACATCTATAGGCATATGTACGCCTGCAGAATACAGATTCTATAGGTAGACTCTGGACAATTTTATGGAGAAAAAGATTTGGATCAAGGGAGACATCAGAACCACGTAGCTGCTCCAAAGCCATGTTTAAAGGTGACCCACTGGATCCTGCATTTCTGACTGAAAAGTTTTATGCACACAAGCGTGAAGTGTGACACTAAAGAGGAATATAAGAAACTTAAAAATAGATGAAATTTATCAAATGATTGGAAAAGAAGAAAGATGATTAAGTAATGCAAATTCCTGATGTAAATAACATAAGGGAAAGAGTGGTTTGAAAACAGTCACACGCCAATGTCTGAATGTACACAAGAGACTGGCACGTCACTGCCTCTTCCCAATACGAAACAAGTAAGTAGACACCAACCAAGAGATGGTGTCTGAGGTTCAGCTCCGTGTCCGCCTTCCGGTAAATAAACCTACAGCTTTGGCCACACCAACAGGCTGCCCCGGAGTTACGGACGAGTGCAAACTCGGGGGGATGTTGTGAGGGAGGGGCGGAGAGAATCTCAAACAGGCTCTGCACTGAACCTGGCGCCCGACGTGGGGCTCATTCTCCTGACCCTGAGATCACCACTGGAACCACAATCAAGAGTCAGATGCTTAACTGACTAAGCCAGCCAGTCGCCCCATAAATTGAATTTAAAGAATGATCAAATTCAATTGCAAATGCACCAGGTGATTTTGCTTTTCATAACTAACATTCTTTTGAAATGTCAATATTATCGCTCTACATTCTTTATGACTTTTTAGTTTGTATCCCAGGCTGTAGAGTGCATTGCAGCCTGCACCATTGTCGACGCAAGAGGCTACATAAGGAAGATTAGCAGCAAGAATTTGGAACGGAAAAAGGCACATTTTTTGGTTCCTTTACTCCCAAATGCCGTACTGGAGAAACTGCGCTTACACCAGCCGCGTGGGGACCAACATGACGCATAAGTCGTAACAGGGAGAAGGAGGAGGGAAGACACACCAGTCTCCTTCCAAACACTTAGATCGGTGTCTGGGGATGCACCAGGGAAAACATTGATAGAACTTATTGACAAATTTAGAAATATTAGGCCTATTATAAAGCCAGGTTTGTGCAGATACAATTATTTCTACCCTTAGGGATAAATGTATGCTAGCCTGATAGTTTCATAAGAAAACATTTTGTTCAATTTCAAGCCTTTCATAAACAGATTTTTTCAGGTAGAGATAAAGAGAGATTTTTCCTTTTTTGTATTCTTTATGTATTTTAAAATGCAGTGTGCATTTCTGAAGTAAATTCTCAGTGCTCTAACAACAGTATTATATTAAAAATCTATTTTAAACGGAAGTATGGAAGAAATATAGCAGCTTTAAAGAGTGTATAAAATGTGCATACTCCCTCTTGAATCTTAATTTTATAAAGGGAAATTGATATTATTGCTCAGTCACCTAAATAATTATATTTTCAGGGTTAACAGGATAAATCATGATAAAATTATGGCATTTGGGGCAATACTTGCATATCAATAAATGTAATATTCACCCTGTGTTAAGATATAAATATATACAGTAACAATTTTTAATAGGCAGAGCTGAACTCATCATCCAAGTGTGTGTATTATCTGCCACAGATTTTCCTTTACAGCTGACAGAACCTACATGGGAATTGGCCGTTGTCTTATTCTCAAACTTTTAGTAAGCAGAGGAATTAGACCAAGAAACCTAAATCACTGATTCAAAATGTAGCCACGGCCTCATCCAGAAGAATTCTAAATACCTGGGAGCTCACTGCAGTATCACTAGAATAAGCTCATGGCTCTTGGGGTGGTTAACCTTGCGGTGACCAAGACGGCCCTAATGCTTCCCTCAGCTCGATTACACTTTAGACGGCTCCTTCCGGACTCCAGGCATGGACCTCCCTTTCTCAGAGCGTCTTATGTAGAAACCTGTAAATGTATGTTGTTTTTTTCTCCCTAAAGTTTCACAACCCAGGACTGTTTTTTTCAAGGACCTGGTTGCTGTCTCTCAGAAATGTTAACTCCAAGGGAGGTAGCATCCTGATGTCCTGGTTTTTAGGGGATGGTAGGGGACTAACCGAGGTTATCCTGTTGTAAGTTATCAAACTACCTGCTGTCATGAACACAGGAGAGGGTGCACTTTCTCTCTGGGTAAGGCCAATTAACATTTACAAAAGACCAAGATACCCTGCCCAGCTCTTCAGAAACTCTCCTGGTCTCTTGTTTAAAGGGAGTTGAGTTCACACTGCGCTCTCTGCTCTCTTCTACTGCAACAGCCTTGAATAAATTCTTCCTTACCATTTCACTCTGCCTGGTACAATTTTTGCTTTGACAGAGAACACAATCTTCACAGCTCTCCATACAGGCATTACATCTACCATACTTTTCATCTTGTTAGATGAGTTTAGGTGCTTAGAAAAAATGATTCTCATCTCTTTTTTCCTGCCATAATCTTCAGGAACCGTTATGCGTATAGATCAACTAAGGAGCATTGATGGAAAAAAAATCACAAAACAATGTGACCAAGTCCACTTTGAAAGCATTCTTTCTATTTTCTGCTGAATTCTCACTGTGTGCGACTTTATTCTACAGCTCTGTTCAAAACTACTATCCACAGTGGAGCACAACGACTTACTATTTTGACTCTCTAGTATTATAAAATGAGATTAATAAATCATATGACTTACATATAGTACTTACAAAGTCAAAACACTGTAGCTTAAGTGAAACATAGCTGTGACATAAATGAGAAATAAAAGGGAAGTTATAATACAATTAAATGCATTTTGTTATATAAAAGATCATGACAACTTATACTAAAAGGCATAATGAAATAGCCAATTCCCACCACTTTTTAATATTACTGTGATAGCAACAGTCACAAATGCAGGGTGGCACAAACGTGTTGGATTGGTGACTCAACCACCGGGGATATTATTTTTTGTCCTTACAAGAAATTCTTGATAGAGAGTTGGACAAAGCAAGCATTGCTCCTAACTCACAGGTTACTTGCACTGCGGGAAAAGTACATGTTCCTAAGAAGTTGCAGAAATAGGGGCGGCCGGGTGGCTCAGTGGGTTAAAGCCTCTGCTTTCGGCTCAGGTCATGATCCCAGGGTCCTGGGATTGAGCCCCGCATCAAGCCTGCTTCCCTCTTCTCTCTCTGCCTGCCTCTCTGTCTACTTGTGAGCTCTCTCTGTCAAATAAATAAATAAAATCTTAAAAAAAAAGAAATTGCAGAAATATGTTGTTTTTATGTAAAGCAGAGACGAAGCCCGGGCAAACACATGTAAATAAGATTTCCACTTACTGGGATATCTGGCAGGTAATTTGAAATTGTGCAAAATTCAATCCAATTCATTTTTCAAAGAAACTCTTCTGTGTGTTGCCATCTATCTAGCAACTCTGGCCCCCATTCCCTAAGCACCCATCAGTTATGTGGTCGTGACAACCAAGTAATCCCAAATAGCTCCCACTCTCACATAGAGACAGGGGATGACAATGTCTGCTAATGGTAATATTTTAGAAAGTGTTATTTAAATCTTAATTATCAGAATCAGTTGTTTTCAATTCAAGTGTGGGTAATTAGCATTTGAAGGATTTTAATACAAGCCCCACACTTCAGCTGCAGGTCTAGCAATTCAGCCGGTTAGTGTTCCCTAAGTCTGCGCTGGGGAATTTGTTACTTAACATCAGGAATGGTAAAAATAAATTTCATTGGCAAAATGAATGTTGTACGAAGTATGTGACCAGTCAAAAGTAATGCATCAGCACCCATTGAAAGGATGTCAAAATCTGGGGTGCTTAGAAAGCTAAGAGCATTGGAATAGCACCTTGTTCTAAAGCTCCATGAAGACTTGTCTCCTTTAACTTCGCTGGCCATTTCTCTCTTGCTCTAACTAGAAAGAATCTCATGAGATGATCATTCTTTGCCAACAAGTATTTGTTGAACTTGTCTTAATGGAACTTTTCATCAAGATGCAGCTGGTACACTTAAGAAAGATAGAAGGCGAGACTTCATCGACATTTCGTTAATGTGGTTTTAACTATTTTTGCACGTTCTTGTAACCATGGAAAATTTCAGTCTGAGACTGTCGTGGTAACACACCAGCTTGTCGTGAGGGTCTGGAAGAGAGAGCGGTAACTTCCACCTGCCTCGAATAGTGACTGCTGTCACGTTGACTTGGGTCATTTTTTTTTTTTAATTTTATTTTTTAATTTATTTTTTCAGCGTAACAGTATTCATTCTTTTTGCACAACACCCAGTGCTCCATGCAAAACGTGCCCTCCCCATTACCCACCACCTGTTCCCCCAACCTCCCACCCTTGACCCTTCAAAACCCTCAGGTTGCCCCAACCTCCCACCCCTGACCCTTCAAAACCCTCAGGTTGTTTTTCAGAGTCCATAGTCTCTTATGGTTCGCCTCCCCTCCCCAATGTCCATAGCCCGCTCCCCCTCTCCCAATCCCACCTCCCCCCAGCAACCCCCAGTTTGTTTTGTGAGATTAAGAGTCATTTATGGTTTGTCTCCCTCCCAATCCCATCTTGTTTCATTTATTCTTCTCCTTTCCCCCTACCCTCCCATGTTGCTTCTCCATGTCCTCAACTTGGGTCATTTTAACAGTGATTCTCATTCTTGGGGACTCTGAACAAATATTGACACTTGAGACACACCCAGGAGATTGCAGTCAATTGGTCTGGGATATGTTTTGAGCCCTGGAATTTTTTAATAACTTCCGGTGATTTTGTGTGGCGATCTAAGCTTCAAACCACTGTCCTGTGCGGGACTGATCTCACCACTCTGAGGTCATGACCTGAGCCAAAATCTAGAGTTGAAGGCTTAACCCACTGAACCACATAGACACCCCTTCTCCTACATTTTCTAACACAGTGTTCCCTAAAGTTTGTTTCCAGATGAACAGTATCAGGGCCACTTGGGAGCATTTTAGAAATTTAAAATCCCTTACACCAACAGAAGTAGATTAGAAACTCACCTTTTATCAGATTTTTCTTCAAGAGTAACAGTAAAACTTCTCTTAGTTATGTTACTGTAAAGCCAAAACATGCCTATTGCTTAGAGAAAACTTAGCTTAAATTTTTTGCCCCGTCTTAAATTCCTTGGCTTGCAACTGATCACTGAGCTACTTAGTGGATAAATTCTCTTTTAAAATTATCAAGGTAATATGTGTAAAATGATTGACATCAATTAAATGGTTATCATAGAAAGCAATGACTTTCTCTCTCATCTTTCTCCACCTCAGCACTGTGCTGCAGAGAGTAACACTTTTAAACAATTTTTTAGTTCCTTTCCTAGTTGTCTATATATCTCAGTACAATTCTTATGACTCTTTTCCATAATTCATTAACAATTTACAACCCAGTAATTTCCTAATAAAATATATAAAGATTGAGCTATTTACATCTTCACCTCCTCGTCCCCCTTCTAAGTATGATAGCTGTTATTAGCCTTTTAAACAATTGGTTATACTTGAAATTTAAATATACTTACTCTACTATTGCTTTTTCTATCAACTTTTACCTGTATATCTTCTTTTGGTGTTTTGTATTTCTTGTTTCTGAGGTATGGGAGACCTTCTGGTCCCTTCACTTCCCTTTCCAAATTCATTCTTCTTGCCAAAAAAGACAATGTACTACATTGTAACATTTATATTATATCCTAAAGGAGAATGATCTTTCTAATTTATTGTAAATAGGTTGATTCTATAAGTTGAGGAATCCATTCACCACATGAATAACATTAATCTACTACACACGGATCTTCACAAAACCGCGTCATCTGCTGACCGTGGTTCCTCCTCTACATTTTCAACACCCCAGTGATTCAGGTAGTATATAAAATGGCATATTCCCAGGATCAAAGTCAAAGGTAGTTTTCTTTCTTAAATACCATCTATTGCCATAATCATGACACATTTTAGTTGTAATAGATTTTAGTTTTCTTCTTATATTTAAGTAGAGTCAATGTTTAGTCAGTCTTTTTACCACAAATTCTATAAATTCTCTAATTCAGATAATTTATTTTGATTTGTGCTTGGACTTTTAGTTTTTTTTTTTTATTTATTTAAGAAATGCTTATAGCTGTTGTAGTTCCTAAATTTATTCTTGCTTGACAATGTTTTCCTGACATTACCTTACCTAGCTATCTCTCTATCATCTACCTTTTTATTGTCTACTTTTCCATGTTCTTTTTATTTTTTAAGATTTATTTATTTGATATCTTCAGTTACTAACATTTTTGTTTTCCTACCTTTCTCCATTGAATTTTACGTAGAATTAACTACATGCTCCTTATTTATTCCTTTGTATGTAACTACAGCATAACTTCATTATCTTTGTATCTAAGAAGGTGATAATCAAATTTCAATGCCCCATAGTTGATAGGAATTTGAAATTTATAAGGAGAATGACAGAAATAATTATAGAAGAATTTGATTCATTATAATTAAAATTAAACATGATAAAATATACATGAGTTGGTGCCAGTGTAGTTTTTAATTCATCCTATCTGTACAATTAATACATGTCTTAAAAATGATATGTTTTATTTGGGCTCACTTTTCTTTCATAATGTAACACTTTAAATAGTGCCATATTGTTACAAATTATTCACTTAAAACTTTATTCCAATCAATTGTGAAGCATGTTGACAGTGATTCTCTAAAAAAAAAAAAAAGGTATTAAGAATTCTGAATAATTTATATCTCAAATAAGTGTAAGTGGACTCAAATTATTCCTTCAATAATGTCACTTTCAATGACATTCAGATGCTTTATGAGTAAGGAAGAAAGGGTTTTATTATATTTAGTAATGCTAAAATTGGATGGAAGGAATCTTGAAACTTATAACTTGCATCCCACACAGCAGAAAAAAATACTTTGAGAGCTACCATTACACACGTTATAATAAATGGAAAAAAACAGTTGAAAGAGTACATAGGTATTAAATCTTCACCACAGTTCAGTAAATCGAAGGAACAATGTCTTTGTTATAGTGAGGTTTTAAGTCTTTTTCACTACCAACTGTGGTTGATCAGAAAATTAACTTTTTTATTTTTTATTTTTATTATTACTATTTTTTTTAAGATTTATTGATTTATGAGAGAGAGAGCATGTGTGCATACTTGGGTGGAGGGAGGGGTAGAAGCAGAGGGAGACGCCGACTCCCCACTGAGCAGGGAGCTCAACACGGTCTCCACCCAGGACCCTGGGATCACACTATGAGTCGAAGCAGACATAACCATAAAAACAAACATCCAACAATAAATATTTGACTGCTGAGAAGCTTTCTTATTTGTATGTTTACAGAAGACACTTACTGGGTTTTCAGCTACTTTGATAAGTAGATTTTCAGTTTACAATGTCTTTAACGCAGCTGAAAACCGTCCAGATAATTTTTTATGAATCTGGATATTTTTACATAAGAAAGACAGCCATAACTAGACCATGTTCCTCATTTTCATTCCATTTGTCTATCAACTAATTCACCTTCTAGACTAGAATCCTCCATTTTCTAAGTAACTTAGTATTGAAGCAGATACTGTGTCTAGGTTCCCCTAGGCCAATTTGTACTTCTTTTCTCTTATTTTCTGTTACTGTATCAGCTGGGAAGCTGTGTGACTTGACTCATGGTTACCCAAAGCTAACCATGGGACACAGTTTTGGTCAGTGGTATGTGGATACAAATCCTAGGAAAAGCTTTTCTTCCCAAATAAAAAGAGAAAGGCCCACAAAGTAAGACTTCCTATACTTTCCTTAGCAGTTTTTGTCTATAATGCAGATATTACTATCTAAAGGAGCAAAAGCCATCAGGCAACCTCGATACTTTTGATGACAACGGGCTCAGAAAAGCAGGATAAAGAGCCACAGTAAACCAGCACCAAGGACCATCTGTCTGTGACCTTCCCCAGTCTTAGGTCCCCATGATGTTCTGTAATATTTAATGGTTGAATTAAGAACTTGGCATCTGACAATTCTGGAAATTATTATAATCCTAATATCAAAGATAGAGTTATCTTGCCCATGTATTTTACTTTATTTTTAAAAAGATTTTATTTATTTATTTGTTTGTTTGTTTTTAATTATTTATTTATTTTTAAAATTTCTTTTCAGTGTTCCAGAATTCACTATTTATGCACCACACCCAGTGCTCCATGCAATATGTTCCCTCCTTAATACCCACCACCAGACTCACCCAACCCACCATCCCCCTCCCCTCCAAAACCCTCAATTTGTTTCTCAGAGTCCACAGACTCTCATGGTTCATCTCCCCCTCCGATTTCCTCCAACTCACTTCTCCTCTCCATCTCCCCATGTCCTCTGTGTTATTCATTATGCTCCACAAGTAAGTGAAACCGTATGATAATTGACTCTCTCTGCTTGACTTATTTCACTCAGCATAATCTCCTCCAGTCCCGTCCATGTTGCTACAAAAGTTGGGTATTCATCCTTTCTGATGGAGGCATAATACTCCATCGTGTATATGTACCACATCTTCCTTATCCATTCGTCCGTTGAAGGGCATGTTGGCTCTTTCCACAGTTTGGCGACTGTGGCCATTGCTGATATGACCATTGGGGGTACAGGTGGCCCTTCTTTACATCCGTATCTTTGGGGTAAATACCCAGTAGTGTAATTGCAGGGTCATAGGGAAGCTCTATTTTTAATTTCTTAAGGAATCTCCACACTGTTCTCCGAAGTGGCTGCACCAACTTGCATTCCCACTAACAATGCAAAGAGCGTTCCCCTTTCTCCACATCCTCTCCAACACTCGTTGTTTACTGTCTTGTTGATTTTGGCCATTCTAACTGGTGTAAGGTGGTATCTCAATGTGGTTTTGATTTGAATCTCCCTGATGGCTAATGATGAAGAATATTTTTTCATGTGTCTGTTAGCCATTTGTATGTCTTCATTGGAGAAGTGTCTGTTAATGTCTTCTGCCCATTTCTTGACATGATTATCTGTTTTGTGTTTGTTGAGTTTGAGGAGTTCTTTATAGATCTTGGATATCAGCCCTTTGTCTATAGTGTCATTTGCAAATATCTTCTCCCATTCCGTAGGTTGCCTCTTTGTTTTGTTGACTTTTTCCTTTGCTGTACAGAAGCTTTTGATCTTGATGAAGTCCCAGAAGTTCATTTTCACTTTTGTTTCCTTTGCCTTTGGAGACATGTCTTGAAAGAACTTGCTGTGGCCGATGTTAAAGAGGTTACAGCCGATGTTCTCCTCTAGGATTCTGATGGATTCCTGTCTCACATTGAGGTCTTTTACACATTTCAAATTTATCTTTGTGTATGGTGTAAGAGAATGGTCGAGTTTCTTTCTTATATACACAGCTGTCCAATTTTCCCAGCACCATTTATTGAAGAGACTATCTTTTTTCCACTGTATATTTTTTCCAAGATTTTATTTATTTACTTGAAAGAGAGAGAGAGCACAAGTAGGGGAGAGGGGCAGAGGGAGAGGAAGAAGTAAGTAGACTCACCACTTGTCAGGGAACCCAATGAGGGGTTAGAGCCCAGGACCCCAGGACCACGACCAAAGCCAAAGGCAGATATTTAACCAACTGAGCCACCCAGGCACCCCTATTGCCCTTGTATTTTAAAATAAAATTTTTTATTAGCTTTGGAGTAATTTCCTCTAAGTTCATCTCTTTCCTTTTTCTTTTTTTTTTTTTGAAGATTTTATTCATTTATTTGACAGAGAGAGAGATTACAAGTAGGCAGAGAAGCAGGCAGAGAGAGAGGAGGAAGCAGGCTCCCTGCTGAACAGAGAGCCCAATGTGGGGCTCGATTCCAGGACCCTGAGATCATGACCTGAGCTGAAGGCAGAGGCTTAACCCACTGAGACACCCAGGCACCCCCAATTCAACTCTTCCTAATTAAGGCTTCTGAACTTAATAATTCTCTGTTATTGTACTAGATGGACCTGAAATGGTAAAATGGGTGAAATATACAAATTCTGAGATTTCACAGTTAGATGAACAAAGGGTTTCCCCCCAACTTAGTAGTAGTCAGTCCACTGGTTGTCCAATAGTCTATGGCAGTCCAGGCAAGAAAAGGTAATTTTCCTTATTAGAAATTTAACTACAATTATGAAAATAAAAACATAGCAATGAGAATAGAAGCTAAGAAAAAGCCATAAAGTTGACAGAACTATGAGCGACTATAGTAAGTCAAGGTCCCAAGCAAGCTGACATTCTGTTTCAGCAGATGCTACTAGGAGAAGAAAATATACAGTGGAGATTAAGAAATGTTGTCAGAGATCAACCCAAAGAAGGACTACAAAGTTTAGTGAAGCCTCTTTAATAATGTGCTATAGTGTAAAAATTTTAAACATTACCATAGTTCCCCAGTTTATCCAGGATTGTAGTTTTTCTCAGTGCCTGTTGTTTAGTGTTTGATGAAATTGCATATTCCTATGTGAAAGGTATTATTTAGTTACAAATAACTTATGTGAGAATATGAATCCATTGTGGAATATTGGGTCTGTCATTGATTTCAATCCGATGACTTTTGGGCAACAAAGATATGGAAAAAGCAAGATTTTATGAAAATTCCCTAACATACGGTCATTGATGTAACTCAGCTCCCATGAACTCAATATAAACTATGATTTAGTTTAAAATTACTAATTTTTAGGGAAAACATTTGATTAACTCAGTTTTTTGTTTGTTTGTTTGTATTGTTTTGTTTTGTTTTTGGCTTTGGTAATCTATTGCTGCTGCATAGGGAGGCAATCATACAACAGAACAGGGACTATGGGAGTGACTCCGATGTTAAAGGTCAAGTTTTTGTTCCTTGTAGGCAGAAGAGTCAAAAAGCCCTATGCATTAAATTTGAAGTATTTGTTTGTTAAGGAACTATGTTAAGGAACTATGCAACCTAGAGCTTCTCCAGCCTATCGCCTCAAAGTCCAGATTCATTGTCCATACATTTTCGACCAGATAACCCAAGAGTTCCAGAACATATTATGAGCGTCTTAATATTGGGTTCCTAGTGAGGTGGCTGAATGGGGCTAACATGTCTGGATAATTTTGCCATGAATTAGATTTGCTTTAGAGTTCCTTTCATTTGTTAGAATGTACAACAATTAGGCAGATACTACAGTCTTTTTCTTAGAACGACAGAATGAGAGAATCATCTACAAGTTTCCCTATGGCTCCACTCATCCTTTATTTCATAACCCTTAATGGCCTGAGCAAATTCTTACAAAACCCCCATTCTAATTAGTAGGCAGAAACACTTGCATTCTTGAAAATCCTACCAAGCTTGTTCTCGAATATTTATCAGAATAATTTGTTCCAGGTCTGTGTGTACTATGAAGCCCGGACATTTTCTGAGATATAAACACAAACACTCCCTTAGCTAATGGGGAAAACTTTTTATGTGACCTGAAAATAAACATGAAATGCACCAGCATGATTAAAGGAGTTTCCTTTCTCTATCTGAAGAACATAAGATCAGGCTAAATATTTTTGCTTCATAATAATAATGTTACTGATATTTTATACCTCATTATCTCAATAAAACATCTCCCCAATACCTCAAACTATTAATGCTTTTTTTTGGAGTAATTTAAGTAGAAAGTGAAGTTTTACAAACCTTAGGAAAAATAATCTAAGGGTGAAACACATGTATAGAAGAAAAATTCATTTTGCTTTTATTATTTGTTAGATTTTAAAATGTCAAATGTTGGTTTGGCCACTTATAAAGGGTGAACTAGAAAAAAATGTCATCCAGAGTTAGGAAATCTAGAAATGGTTATGTAAATACAACACTGTTAAACAAACAAACAAACAAACAAAAAACAATATAAACCAGGGTTGCTTTAAATTGAGTCAATGTTTTTGGCATGTTTTTAATGAAAGAGGACTTAGCTGACTTAATGGTTCTTGCTAAGATAATGAAGTGGACAGTTTCACATGAAGAGTTTGGATTTTGATGTGATAGTGTTTACAAGAGAGATATATCCACTAATTTTTCATTATTATGAACAGAGAACAAAGTGCAGCAAATGTTCCATTAAGAGGAATTTGATTTTTGAAAGGCTGACAAATAGAATAATGACTAGAACGATTAAAGGAAGCTGAAAAAATAATTTAAAACAATTCCTTCATGTTGTAGTTTACTTTAAAATAATACATGGTGCAAATACGTTGATAGAAACATAACAGTTCTCAGTGATGTGAAATCTGTACATTAATTCCCTGTATTTGTACATTAATTCACTACTATAGTTTAGAAGTTTATAGGATGGTCTATTGCTGCTCTATCTGTAAAAAATTGAGACAGTTTCAAAGTAACTAGTCTTAGTGTTTCTTTAAAACTGACTAGAGCAGTTAAAATGTAATGTCATTTGTGTGAACAGACATTCTTCATAGAGTGGCTGGTCATTCAGGTGCTATAGGATTTGGGAAGCGGAAAGTTTGCTTGGTCCCAAAGGCTTTTTAAGGCTCACAAGTCCTGCGGTGCTCGCAGTTGAATTTTAGCTGGGTCTCCGTCTCAGAGGCAGAAGAAGCGAGTGTGAGGACAAACGGACATTTGTGAACACTGAACTGTGCACATCGGAGCTCACAGTCACTGACGATGTCAGCCACGACGCGCTGCCACGGTGAACTGTGCTCACCAGCGCACTGACACACGCGGGCACAGACCGTCAGTCCTCCAGCCGGCTCTGAAGACACGATGCGGTACAAGGTGGTGAACTCGTGTCCGAAGGAGCAGAGACTGAGAGGACAGGAAGGGGATCCCAAAGATGCTGCCGAAATTCCTTCCCAAGCCCTGAAGACGAAGCAGGTACCGAGGGAGTGAGACCAGCGTCCGTGTCCGCATTTCCAGCCCGACTCCTGGTGCACCATATGCTTATCTTCCAGGGGGTTCTTCGCTGGTTGAATACATTAGCAAAACAATGAAGTAAACAAAAGCAAGTAGGGCTCAGTGCGTGGGACTTTGGCATAATTTGATAAGCTAATAGATAATAATTTCAAAAAGGGTTTTACATTTTATTCCAAATAAAACTAATCAAAGAAAACGTCTGTCCTATACTATCTTTCTTAGCCAATATTTTATGTACCAGACTTTGGGACGTGCTCTTCTAGACCTACCAATAATAAGTGTACCGTGTGATACCTGGATCCCTTTTTATTTGGCAAAACAAGAGTTCCTGGTATAAAGGCAAAGCTAAGATGGCGTGAAATTTTATTTTTGGAGGTATTTCTATAAGAGTATATGGAATCCTTTGTAATTTTACTTTATTTCTCTCATTTAGACATTTATAGATAAGACTTTGTAGAGCTTTAATTCATATGAGATGCAAACTCTCAATTATAATTAATTTGTGGTAATAAGATTACTCATTTCTATTTGAACTGATTAAATGAAAATCTCTTGATTAAGATTATAAACCATAATAGATTCAAGTATTAGACATAAATCTCTTTATTCTGATTTGCTTCTAAGATATTGGTTGCTACTGAAAGAAGAAAAAGTGTTTTGTTTTTTTTTTAAATCACATACTTGTTACAGTGAAGCAAAATTTGTAACTCAGTTTTGTCACCAGGGCTATTAATGTTATGTTTTGGTACAGACTTGAAGCGACTATAAAATTAAATTGAGAGAATGTTTATACTATTGTTATCTTTCCATGTTCATTTTACTTAACTATCTTTCTAAACAAGAAATCAAATTATATATTGTTATATATACATAGAGGTATATATTGCTAGAAATTTGGTATCCTTATATATCTATCCATAATATCACCCTTTAAATGTAGTAAAATTTTAAAAAAGGCATTCAGACTGGAAAGGAGGAAATCTACTATTTGTAGATGACATGATTGTCTATGTCAAAAATCCCAAGAAATCTACAAAAACAAAAACAACAGACAAACAGTAAACAACCTCCTGGAACTAATGAATGAATCTGGGCAGGGTTGCAGGGCATAAGACCGACACACAAAAATCAGAACATTTCTATTTGCTAATACTGCACATGTGTGGAAATTTTACAATTGTGCCAATAAAAATGAAATACTTAGGTATACAAAATATGTATAGTATCCTTAATGCTGACAGTTACAAAATACTGATGAAAGTTTTTTTCTAAAAAGCCCTAAATAAATGGAGAGACATGTCATTTTCATTGTTTGGAATCCTCAACATTGTATAGTAAAGATGTCACTTCTCCCAAGGTTGATCTGTAAGTTTAATATAATTCTTTTTTTAAAAATATTTTATTAATTTATTTGACACAGAGAGAGACAGTGAGAGCCAGAACACAAGATGAGGGAGTGGGAGAGGGAGAAGCAGGCTTCCCCCGGAGCAGGGAGCCCGATGTGGGGCTCAATCCCAGAACCCTGGGATCATGACATGAGCCCAAGGCAGATGCTTAATGACTGAGCCACCCAGGTGCCCCTGTTTAATACAATTCTTACCAAAATCCTGGCAATTTTTTTTTAAGCTATAGATAAGATTATCTGAAATGTATATGGAAAGGTAAACTAGCTAGAATAGTTAAAAACAATTTTGAAAAATGAAGTGGGAGAAATCAGTCTACCCGCTATCCCTGAATACTCTCCAACAAAGAAGACATGACTGATCCTTACAACCCCTCGGACAGATTTCTAAGGAATTATGCTGAGTGAAAAAAGTCACTCTCAAAAGATAACATTATCTGTGATCCCACTGATACGGCAGTCTTGAAATGTCAAGTACAGAAACAGGGAGTAGATTAGTGGTTGACAAGGGTCAGAATCAGGGGAGGAAGAAAGTGGCATTAAAAAGCCCAGTTGAAGAAATTCTTATGATGGAGCCATTCCGTGTGCTGATAGTGATGGTGGTCACACAAATCTACACGCGACGAAACCGGATGGAACTAAATATATGCACAGATGCACTGATCACACACGAAACGACTGAAATCTGGGTGAGTTCAATGGCTTGCCTCGGTGTGAATTCCTGCGCAGTACAGCTCCATGGGAATGCAGTGTGTCATCGGGGAACTGAGTGACCAGCACTGAGTGTCCTCTGAGTTGTTTCCTAAAATTAAATGTCAATCTGCAACTCTCTTGAAAAGAAAAAGTGTTAAAAAATAATAAAAGGTACGCTTAACAGAATGCATTTGTAGCAGGTGCGGTCAAGTATGGGTTTATTTTTTGTCTTTATGATTTAATTAACGGGTCCTTGAAGAGAAGATTACATTAAGAAAATATTTTGTGTAAGACAAATTCTGTTATGGCAATGGGAAGCTTCATCTGTTTCTAGAATGGACTATGATACATCCTTACCCATTATTAGGATTAGATCAACTGGAGATGACTTCTTTTTTTTAAGTCTACTCTAATCTCTCTGATAAATCTGGCCAAACTTAAGTATTTTATTCATTTATCTACCCTCTACTTCTTAGAGTAGGTGATCTGCACAGGTGTCTTACTGTTTGACTGCTATCATACTACATCTCCATCTTGTTGGAGTTCCGGGAGGGCTGCGCTTTCCTCCACGGGCTTTGGTGGCGCTTGGTTTCATGACAGTTACACATAATACATCGATGGTCTCGTTTTATTTATGTTCTCTCGTGGGATGTACCGTCTTCCACTGACGATCAAACCCGAGTTAGAGTAGATTTTGTGTGCTTCCTTCCATTCTTTAGCGCAATTTAAACTCGTCTAAAAGAATACCCATATTATTATCTAAGATTTTCTTTATTCATTTGAGAGATGGAGAAGAGACAGAGAGCTCCAGTGGGGCTGGGGGCTGGGACACAGGAAGAAGGAGAAGCAGACCTCCTGCTGAGTGGGGAGGCAGCCTCAGGGCTCAAGCCCCGGACCCGGAGATCACCACCTGAGCTGAAAGCACCGCTTCACTGACTAAGCCACCCAGGCGCCCAAGAATGCCAAGCAGAGAGCCCGATGCGGGGCCCAATCCCAGGACCCTGGGATCATGACCTGAGCGAAAGGCAGAGGCTTTAACCCACTGAGCCACCCAGGCGCCCCTGCCTCCATTATTTTATCTGAAATTTTTACATCTCCAAATACTGCTTAAAATAGAAATATACTTAATTTAAGTTGACAAAATTAAAATACATATTTTCTTTCCAATTACAAAATTATATTAAGAAAAAATATATAAGTAAAAATCACTCTTAATGCTCTCATTCAGAAACAAATAAGATCCTAAAAATTATCTTTATAAATTTTATTATGTATACACACGTGTATGTGTATATATATTTTTTCTCAGTTTCTAGAGAGAATAAAAATGGTATTATGCAAATTTTAGCCTACCTTTAAAAATTTAATAATATTATTATTTTCTCATATCAATAAATAGATCAATATAAAATGATTTTCAAAGGTATAAGTATGTAAATAGCAACAATGTATATAACCAAAATAACTAGAAATTACATGGTATCCAAATTTTCGCCACTTTAAGGAGTGCTCTAAGGAACACCATTGCTCATACATTTTATTTATGGTGCAGATTTATTAAAGAAAATAATTATTTGGAATATTGTTTTGAATCTTGGTATGTTTTCTTATGCTTTACAAATTACTTCAATGTTTTTTAAAAATATTTTATTTATTTATTTGACAGAGATCACAAGTAGGCAGAGAGGCAGACAGAGAGAGAGAGGAAGGGAAGCAGGCTCCCTGCCCAGCAGAGAGCCCAATGTGGGGCTCGATCCCAGGACCCTGAAACCATGACCTGAGCCAAAGGCAGAGGCTTTAACCTACTGAGCCACCCAGGCACCCACAAATACTTGAATGTTAAGAAAACATTTCAAAATTGTTTTTCATACTAAACAATTGGTAACTCTGATTAGAAATATACTCAAAATTCTTTTTCATACTACACAGTCGATAACTCAGATTACAAATACACTAAAGTCATTATCTGGGCCGTGGCTAACTCATGAGATGGTGAATAAATGAATGAAAAAAGCCTCGCCCCTCCATTTCATTGAGTTCTGCACTCTCAGACGGCTCGCCTTTGTCTTTGTTCTTTACTTTCCCAACGGTTTATTGCAGCATTCTGGTTCATACTTAAATTAGCTTTGTCACGATGTACTGAATTTCTGTCCTTTTACAGATGTCTACTGTACATGGACATGGCTTCCAAAGGCTATTATTATATTCTTTAGCTACTAGTTTGGAACCCAAAGCTGATCCTTAAAAATACCTTTGAAAGACAAAAATACAAAACTGACTGTGAATACGTTTGACCACACATGTCTTTTTGATTTCTCATGTTTCTCCAGCCTTCAGAACATTTTCACAAAGACTGCATAGAAAATAAATTTCACATTGAAGCAAATGATTCAGTATTTAGAAAGAAACGTGACTGCGGAACATGTCAACGACACATGTTCTCTGGTAAAATGTGGCACAAGAATAGCTGCAAATGAAATGCAGAAAGATTGTCCTTCAAGATCTCAGAGAGGGAAAGTTTCACTCACGTCAGCTCCCTTCTTTCCATGTTGACGTCATCATTTGATTCAGGGTTTCTTCTGCAGGGGAGGAGCAATGGTCTGTTTTCCTTCCACTTCCACTTCCTCCACCCGGCGCGGGACGCCAAGCACAGCCTTTCTACAACAGACCGCTCGTAACTTCACCCACTTGTTAGAAACAAACGAAGCAGAAATAGCTGCCAGTAGGGCACCTGGGTGGCTCAGTGGGTTCAGTGTCTGCCTTCGGATCAGGTCATGACCTCAGGGTCCTGGGGTTGAGCCCCCATTGGACTCTCTGCTTCCCCCTCTCTCTCTGCCGGCCTCTCCGCCTACTTGTGATCTCTCTCTGTCAAATAAATAAATCTTTAAAGAAGAAAAGAAGAAGAAATAACTGCCAATAACTCCCCACTGCCCACCGCCCACACCTGTCAGGTGGTATTTTAAGGTCCTCAGTGACCGACTTCTCCAGGTCCGTCTGGTTCTTCCCGGATTCGGTGCTATAGACAATCTGGACCTTGCATGTTTGCTGAACACGCCATGTGTGTTCTTGCTTCTGTGCCTCTCCTTGACTCTTTCTACTTTTTCTTAATATCTTGACTTCCACCATTTTTTAAAGTGCCCCCTCACTCATAAAGCTTTCCATGTGCCAAAATATCAGTTACAATCAGTTACTGCTTTCTTGACTCCCCATGGTAGTTTAGCCTATTCTGCTTTTAACAAACTGAAATAATAAAAATATTATATATTAAATATATTATACATTAAATCTATATTTATTTAAATATATTTAAATAAATATTTAATAAATATTTATATATTTATATATTAAATACTTATATATTAAATATATTAAATTTTATATATTAAATATTTAAATAAATATTTATTTAAATTATATATTAAATATATATTAAACAACATGTAATACATGTAATATTATATATATATACATTTTATATATATACATATAAAATTTCTGTCTACACAAAGCTCCCAAGATCTTTGTACTTTCCTAAGTGGTAGGAGTATTTAGCACTGAACTCCTAAATCCCTTGAAATTTCCTGGATGATAGAAATGTGCTTTGTTTAATGGGTTTACTCTTGGTCGGCTTCTTGGGTTGGGGGGATACTGGTCACCAGACAGACCAAGCTATGATTAGAAACTTGGAAAGTGAAATGATTGGTTTCCTCAGAATTTCCCCCTAATTCTTACTTTTTAAAAACATTTAGACTTTCTGCAGTATTTAAAAAGATGCTGGAGACATGGCATCTTGGCATGTTGTTTGGTGATGATGATACCTTAATGATAAAAAAAAAGGCAAGTAGCAGTCTGTGCCATGGAAATATCCTAATGAAGTGGATGAAACCTGCGCACAGGTCTGCGACGGTCAGATGTGTCGTACTGACGTTCTCATCCTACTCGTATTTGATCTACACGGGTGGTCTGCGTCTCTGCCACAGTGCGGCCTGCCTGGGGTAGAGCACATGTTGTGTTTTCCTGCTATTCTTTGGCATGATTCAAAGTTGATGATGTTGGGCGCCTGGGTGGCTCAGTGGGTTAAGCCGCTGCCTTCGGCTCAGGTCATGATCTCAGGGTCCTGGGATCGAGTCCCGAATTGGGCTCTCTGCTCAGCAGGGGCCTGCTTCCCTCTCTCTCTCTCTGCCTGCCTCTCTGCCTACTTGTGATCTCTCTCTGTCCAATAAATAAATAAAATCTTTAAAAAAAAGTTGATGTTGATTTAAAAGCAGGCATTGGAATGAGAGCTATTTGAGTGACTTGCAATGTACGTGACTCCCAAATTTCTGTAAGGGGACATTAGGACATATCCTGCTTCTGCCTCTATGAAAAGTCTCAACTTGCACAAATCCCCCCAATTCTCTGGATTTGGTGTTTTTGCCTATAAAACAGAAGGACTAGATTGTCTCTAAGCTAACTTTCAGTAACAGAAACATAGTCTAAATTCCATCACAAATCACATCATGCTGCTGTGGGACAAATAATGAAGAACGGGGCAGAAGTACCAGCAGACCAGCTGGAGAAATGACAGGAGAGAACCTGACTTCTCTGGAGGCTGGGGAAGACACCAGGGGAAGACACCAGGATCAGCCTGAACACAGGCGTCAAGGAGGCGTGAAAATCAACGACAACTTCTTGTTGCTGCTTTGCCTCTCTGGGATAGTTCCTTAGGTAGAGATTTCTACCACTAAATTACAGCCCCCGTAATGGCAGAAATAGACAAAGCTGAATCTTAGTCCCCATATGTCAAGAATTCTCTCTGCGTTCACCTTTCTGCTGCAATGCCGTGATCATTCCAGAACAACCATATTCTGTTTTATGCCCTAGTGTTAGAAACCCTTGCTCGGGGTTGCCTGGGTGTCTCAGTGGGTTAAAGCCTCTGCCTTCGGCTCGGGTCATGATCCCAGGGTCCTGAGATCAAGCCCCACGTCGGGATCTCTGCTCAGCAGGGAGCCTGCTTCCTCCTCTCTCTCTCTGCCTGCCTCTCTGCCTGCTTGTGATCTCTGTCTGTCAGATAAATAAATAAAATCTTAAAAAAAAAAAAAAAAAAGGAAACACTTGCGGGGCACCTGGGTGGCTCAGTGGGTTAAGCCTCTGCCTTGGGCTCAGGTCATGATCTCAGGGTCCTGGGATTGAGTCCTGCATCGGGCTTTCCGCTCAGCGGGGAACCTGCTTCCTCCTCTCTCTCTGCCTGCCTCTCTGCCTGCTTGTGATTTCTGTCTGTCAAGAGATGGGCACCAAAACGTGCTTTTAGAATCGAAAACCCTTCTACCGGTCACTTTATATTTAGAGAAATCTTTACCGATGTTTTTTGCCGCTAGTGCTTTGACTAAAGCTCAATTGAAACCTCTTCGTTTCGTTTCTAGGAGGCACGAAGACAAAGCAAATATGGGGCAGGGCCTTGCGACAAGACAGCCCTTTCACGACTATTTCTCTTGCCAGACCTTGCCTCATTTCTATGCTTTTTACAGAAATAGTCATTGAAAAGGAAGTTACTTATTACAGTCAAATTTACTTCCTACAAGTCTCTATTAAGTTTCACCCCCTCCTAGATTCCGAGCATGATCTTTTTCAAGGTTGTCAACGACCTCCGTGTTGTTAAATCTAGCTGTCAATTCTCAGTCCCGTTTACCTTAAACGTTCAGCTGTATGTAAACAAAGTTAATACATTTTTTTCCACTTAACTCTCAGGGTTTCATGTTTGCTTTCTTTTTCTCTAGCTTACGGAGCCAAATTTGTTGGTTCTTCTCGTTTCCCTAATCTCTAAATTTTGGATTGCTTCAGAGCTTAGTCCTTAGAACTCTTCTCTAATTTCTACTACTTTTGCGAATACCTATAAATCCATGACTTTAAACATGCCGTGTATACTGGTGACGCTCAAACTTACAGCTCCAGCCAAAACCCTTCCCCCGAACTCCAGAATTACGTATCAAGCCGTCAAGTGAACAACAGTACTTTGATGTTTAGTAGCGACCTCCAGCTTGGTATGTCAGAAACCAAGATTCTAGAAAAACACACTCCCCAAGGCTGCTTGTATCCCGGGCTTCCCCACAGCAGTAAATGACAAGTCTATCTTCAGTTTTCTCAGGATAAAGACCCGTCGTCATTTTACTCCTTTCTCTGATATGCCACATCTGATGTATTATCGTAGCTTGCTAGCTCTGCCTTCGTAATCTCTCCGGAGTTACTCCTCTTATCATTTCCGTTGTTATTACTTTGTCCAAGTAATGATCATATCTCGCCTCGATGATGGCAATGTCCTATTAGCCTGTCACTCTGATTTGATGCCGGTCTTCTTCAAGTGTATTGTCAACTCAGAAATCAGAGTGAGACTTTAATAATGTCAATTCATGTTAGTCCTTTCTCCAAAACCCTCCAAAGTCATCAATCTGCCAGATGAGAAACACAGTTCTTACAAGGACCAATAATGCTCTCCTATCTTTTTGACTTGGTCTACAAATGTGCACCTTCCTGACTTTCCTCCGTGTATATAGGTCTTCCTGCTGCTTCCCGAATAAGCCAGGTAAGCTTCTGCCTCCGCATTCCTCATTTCAGTTTGCATTTGCTGGTCCGTCTGCCTGAAGTGCACTCCTTCCTGACAGGCTGTAATTCGTTTGAAAACAATTCCTGTGATTCATTCTCAGGTATCACCGCTTCAGCGAGTCCTTCCCCGGTCACTGTGCCTGGAGTTGCCACCCCTTCCGGTGACCACAGTCTCTACGTTGTTCTTAAGCTTTGTCTTTTTAATAGCTTTTGAGTATGTGGAAAAACATTTGTGCTTCTACATAGTATATATATTTAATCGATCTTGTTTATTGTCTGTTTCCACTTCTACGATATAACTACAGTAAGAGTTTTTATTTATTTATGTTTTTTCCCCATAACTCTCTCCAGGGATTAGAAAAGAGCCCGGTGTCTTATATTCTCAATTGATGTTTAATGAATGAATGTGAAGGAGACGCTGCTACTTCTTACGTTATAAATGAGGCTCACTAACTCGCTCACTTACCAGAGTTCTGTGGTCAGCCTGCTCTAGGATGTACGAGTCTTGAGTGCGGAAAATGGGTCTCTAGGCTAGGACAGTGCCTTCACTTCGAAGAACCAGGGACAGAGACTCCTTTAAATTTCTGATGCATCATTAGAAAATGCAAACATGCACAACCACTGGAATATAGTTTCCAGATAATTTATAGACACCCTGAAACCCCTCCTTAATGTTCATACTGGTGTATAGAATAAAAACACACAATTCTTACTCAGCGAGTATCTTTTGCTGCATCCTAAGGGTCTGGCATCACATTTGAGAACCTTAAATAAAATCTTCATAATGACTTACATCTGAATACAGGGTGAAATTAATATTAGTGCATTTGTGGGACACAGAGATCCTTCTTTTCAAAATATAGAGCTCAGAGAATCATTTTTGCCTTATGTGAATGCTAAAACCATTGTGTTAGTTTTCTTTTTATTACAGTGGCTCAATAAAACCTTCTTCTAATAAACTAAGATTTATCTTTGTCCTTCCTTTCACCTAATAAACATAACTGAATTTATGAAAGTTATAGATATATCCACTTGAAAATATTATAATTGTTTAAGTATAAGATACAAATTGAGAAATATTTTGTAATTTTTAGCAGTGATTAAAATTTTTGTCATTATCACTCAGACTAGAAAAATCCCAGTTACAAACTTACCAAATTAAAATAGCTCAATAAAATGTAAACTAGGTTAGATTTATTTTATAATGACCAGAAATTCACAGGATAAAAGTAACTTAAATGTAAAACAGTGGCAAAAATTAGATTTTAGATGCTTTCATATAATTCT
Source organism: Meles meles (assembly GCF_922984935.1). Classification (NCBI taxonomy): domain Eukaryota; kingdom Metazoa; phylum Chordata; class Mammalia; order Carnivora; family Mustelidae; genus Meles; species Meles meles. The sequence goes on along the minus strand of NC_060074.1, from coordinate 1,317,507 downwards.
TACTGAAACATGAGATTTGGTGGATTAAGGTAGTAAAAATTCCCTCCCTGAACTATATGCCATCTGCTTAGCTTAAACTGATGAAAAGTATGCAGGACAAAAACAGTTTTTAGATCCCATCGAAGACATCTTAGTAAAAGAGGATGTTAGGTTAACGCTGACTGCCGGAGTCATTAATTCCGCAATCACTACGCACATTGGCGCTCGTGACTGACAGTAAACTTGTCTCTGGCCTGGCAATGTGTTAGGCACCTTACATGTACACAGTGTGCATTATTCTGCCTAGTTTATGGATTAGGAACTGGGGCTCAGTTACTTTTACAAACTTGTGCAGATTTGTATGGCCGGATCACCTCAGCTGAGATGTGGGAGCTGATGTCTCGACCTCTCTTTCATTGCCTGAACCTCCAGATTCTCTCAGAGACTCTTCCATTGTTTTTCTCCTTAGGGGATCTCCATTGTAAAGGGTTTTGTCTTCTAAATGGCTTTCCATAAATATCACTCCCCATTACTCCCGTGTACAGAAGAGCCGACTGGAGACCCTGGCGAGCCCGAGCATGTACTGATACGATGTTACACGGTACAGTCCAAAAGACTCAGTATTTTGATCGTTTGATGTATTTTTCAGTACAAGAGTATGATTCTCCTTTGGCTTTCAAAATTATGAGCGTACGAGTCCCTACCACTTCCACGGCCCTCCAAACATCTATTAATCAAAGGATGGTAACAAATTACAACGAATACTAACATGAGTCATTGCTTTTTGTGCTCTGAATTTGGAGCCGATGGGACAAGACCTCTCATCTACTTGCTCCCAAGCTTAACCCTCAAATCGTTTGTTCATCCAGTAAATACTCTGTGTGCACCCGAGCCAGACCCGGGGCCAGGACTGGGAATGTGATGAGTTCATCAGACCCCTGCTATCAGGATGCTAAGTGTCAAATCAAGAAATAACACAAAGTGTACAACTAGATACGGTCACACATAAAGAAGGGTCTCAAGACGACAATCTGCCCCAGTCTGTCGGGACCGTGGGCTCTCGCCCCGACAGAGGACGTATTTAGGATAAGCTTACTGAGCCTGCGAGGCAGTGCAGGATAGAGGCTGGCAGGCTCCGGTTTTAGGCTGGGGAGGACACCGGTAGCTGAAGAAGCGAAAGAAGAGCTCAAACCTAGAGGACAGAGGAGCAGTGGCCGGCAGTGAAATGAGAGCGGAAGGAAACTTCACAGGTCAGTGCAAGATGGGTGGAACTTATACCCCACACAGGGCAAAGACACAAAGTGGTTTTAAGTAGACCAACAACCCGATCATATCTGCCTTTTTTAACCATCATTTATCTATCCTTTAAAATGTATCTGAAGTATCTAAAAAGAGAATTCGACTAAAATGACTTGATTTAAACTACCCCTTCATATTAGAGTAAAGGAGGATATTGGTTAAAGCAGATCATTCCTGTCATTACTGGTTCAAAATGAATCTTAATTTTTAACATTCCAGAACAATGTGAATAAATGCGCCCTTGTAAATTTGCATCATTTTGAGTACATTCCAAGCGTCATGAGAGCATTTCTGACTTAAGCACAATGCCATCTATGTCTGGTACATTTCTAAGGGGGCTGCTTTTGCTCGTTTCCCATAATGAATTTCAGAGCTGTGGTTTGGGATCTTGTCCTCATATTTTTCTAGTCATGGAAAATTTTAACTCATCAGGAAAACATGTTGGACTGCTGGAGGGGCAGAGAGGCATGGCTGGGCGTGAATCCAATAGGACCCATGACTGAGTTTCTCTTCTTTAAAGAAGTCCTTGTTGAACGTTGGAAAATGTGTCAATGGAGAGAGACGAAAAAAGAGCAGCTCTTCCTCTCATTCTTTCTCTTCCTACTCCATTTCCTCCGCATTCGGAAGGGAAACGGAAAACCGCTGAAGAAACGGAATCTCATTCTGAAACCTTCTGTGTGGGCTGTTTGTAAGAACTATTACCGAATGCTGAGTGCGGGAGAGCGCCGTCTGCCGCGTTCATTCCTCGTGACCTTCTCCAGGAAAGGAGGCTCATGGAAATCACCGGCTGCGCATAATCCGCGTAATCCGAGAGAGGAAAGGCTGCAGGGCCAAAGGTCGGCGTCGGGGCGCAGCGCCGGGCGCACCGTGCGCGGGACGGAGAGCTGTGCGCGGCCTCCGGGTACGTCCGACCCTGTAAGACTCTGGCCGCAAACGCACAGAAGAGCCGCCCGTGGCGTCTTCAGACCCTCGCGCGGGGACCCTCGTACTGGCCAGTAAGCCGGTGGCTGGTCCTGGAGCACCGCGTCTTGTAGGACCTCCGGGGGCCGCGGAAGCGCGACCGGATGGGCGGATCCCTGGTCCAGACCAAAGATCTTTATTTTCGTGGACTTGCTTCACCTTCGTCACCGTCGCCTTTCCGGGGTCGCGTCGTTTTCTGCAAAGCCGGGCGCGCCGGGTTCTACAGGAGCAGAGCAGTGAGGATTCCGTTCCCCGAGTCCGCGGTTGGCGACCCTCGGCTCCTGCCGTCGCGTCCGGACCTGCTGCCGCCGGTGCCGCCCGGGCCTTCGCCGCGCCGCCCGGTTCCTGCGACGAGTCCGGGTCTACGGTGTCGCGGCGACGAGTCCGGGTCTCGCGCTCCGACGCGGCGCGGTCCGCGGGCACCGGGGGCTCCGCTGCGCTCCGGCCCCGCCTGACCCGTCCACGGCCGCGGTCGCCGGGCTCGCACCGTCCCGGGGCCCAACCCCGGCGTCTCTCAGAGCGAGGATTTCCGTCCGTTCTTCGCGGCCCCGTCCCCGTCCCCGGACGGCGCCACTGTCCCTCTGCGGCTCCCCCGGCGTCCGCACACCCGGACCGTCCGCCCGCGGGGCCGCAGCGCACAGGCCGTTGCCGGAGGCTGTTCCGCCGCCCGGAGCGCCCGCGGCCCGGCCTCCTCCCGCGGCGGGGACGACCCTGCTCCGGCCATCGTCGCGCTCTTCGTGGAGCGTCTCGGGCCGGAGCCACGACGGCGTCACGAGGGACCCTCCTGTGTCGGGGTCACTCTCCGCCTCCGCGCACCACGTTGCAAGGGCCGGTTTGTGCACGTCCCGGACACACGGTGTCCCCCCGTGGGCAGGGGCCAAGTCGCATCTGTGGCCCCGCGCGCTAAGGGGGGCTCTCCTAGTGCCGCGGCGGGTTCCTGCCTCCTTGTATGTCCTCTGCCGTCTCGTAGTCTTCTCTCTCAGTCCTTTATCCCAAATACCACTGCACATGGAACAGCCCGAAACAGCACCACGCGTGGTTCTCAACCAAGAGGAGTTCTGCCTCCTGAGGACATCTGGCGACGTCTGGAGGCATCTTAGGTTGTCACAACTTGGGAGCTACTGGCCATGTCGTAGGTCTTGACCACGGATGCTCTTAAACATCCTTTGCTGCCCAGGACAGAGCCTTCCCCCCAACGAAGAACCGCCCCAACGGTCAGCGAAGACAAGGTCGGGAGCCCCGAGGTAACCGCGGTGTCACAGCGCTGTGTTCACGGGCGCTGCTCGGCGCTGCGCAAGAACATTGTGTGATTGGACGGTGACCGCTAAGCAAGCCTGAAGATAACACACCAGTCCTGAACATAACACCCCCGCCCTCTATCCGCTCGTGGATTCACAGGATTTACTGACCCTCTCCTATGCGTCAGGCACGGCACATGTGATGGGTGGGAGACACAGGTCACCGAGGCTCTTGTCTACCGCAGTAAACACAGACAAGCACAAAGGCAATTTTACAACATTGTATGTACCCGACAGTGGAAGTACGGGTTTTGTGAAGGCCAGAGCCAAACTGCAGGGCCAAGAAAAGCTATTTTCTAGCCAAGATTTTCAGAATGAATTAGAGTTAGTAAGAAGGACAGGTAGAGGAAAAAAACAAAACAAAACAAAACAAACCCACAAAAATGGCCAGAGCCTAAAGACAACGTTCCGTACTTCCAGAATTACGCACAGTAAGGAATGCTCAAGTACAGAGCGCACAACGTCCCCAGAAGGGATGAGTCCAGAATGATGAGCACGAGTCATGACTTCTGGTAACTCGGGAGGATGTGTAAGCGGAGTTATAACAGAACGTAAGATGCTACTGTTATTTTTGTTACTATTCCTGGAAAAGTAGAAGGGAAGACAAGAACATTGAAAATGAAACAAAAATCCTCCATAGGGTTTATTTTAAAACAAAAATTTCAAGTATTCTTAAATGCTAATAAGCGTCATTTTACTTTGTGTCCTATTTCTGCCCTACTTCTGCATTTTACATGGTTTTATATGTCAGTCTTTAAAGGAAATTAGTACTGTCTATATGAGCTTTATTGGGCAAATGGTGCTTGACTGGAAACTTTCCACAATGACAACCTCCATGAAAATATCCACAATGGGAAAACAGAAGATATGATAATCCAATCTAATTTGGTTTTACCTTATCAAGAGGGAGGAAAAAGTTTTAAAAATAGAAGTGAGTACTCCAGGATTCAGGTAGTGGAGTGAGAAAAGTTTAAGGCAGAAGTTACTTATAAAGGCTCTCTTGAGTCTTTCCAGGTCACTCTGTGAAATTAAAAAATGTTAGAACTTCCCTAAAAGTCAAAGTCTACAACTAGAAGTTACAAGATGGAAAGCATCTGGCCATGTTTTGAGGGCTTTATTTTCATTTTAATTCTGGCCTTGTTCAAGTTGACCTAAAATGTCCTTAGCAGTTTTTAAAAAAATTTCTTTTAAAGATTTTATTTATTTATTGTCAGAAAGAGAGAGACAGAGGGAGAGAACACAAGCAAGGGGAAAGGCAGGCAGAGGGAGAAGCTGGTTCCTTGTCAGGCAAGGAGCCCCATGTGAGACTTAATTCCAGGACCCTGGGATCATGACATGAGCCAAAGGATGGTGCTTAATCAAGTGAGCCACCCAGTGTCCCCTCCTTAGCAGTTTTAATTATCTGTTGGTTTCCCATCTCTCTAACCCCTATTTTCAGAGGGATGAAAATATAATTAAGCCTTACTGCTTGCATACCACTTCACAGTTTATCAAAGCTTTATTAATTTTTTTAAAAGGTATTTATTTATTTATTTAATTTTGAGAGAGAGAGAGACAGAGGTGAGCAGGGGGAGGACCCGAGGGAGAGGGAGAGAGGCAGGGAGAGAGACAGAATCTCAAGCAGCCTTCGCATTGTGTGCCCCATATGCAGCTCCATCTCACGACTCTGAGATTATGACCTGGGCCAAACTCGAGAGCTGGATGCTGAACTGACTGAGTCACCCAGGCACTCTCGGATGCTTCAACATGCACTATCCGAGCAATTTTTGCTTGATTTTTACTAGGCTTCACTTAATCACTCTATTATTTTCTTTGGTTAAGGAACTTCACAGGGTGAACAGAAAAAAAATGGGCTTAATTCAATTCAAATAATCAGCAACTAGTCAGACATTTTTACTCTTGCCAAAATATTCAGTTTAAAAAATTACACCTTATTGGATTTTTAATTATATATCACACCTTATTGGATTTTTAATTATATATCGAAAGACATAATAATATTTAATCATGAAGTCAGCTTTTTCTTTTTGTATAATCTTTTAACTTTCATGATTGGCATCATTGTAAAACTAAGAGCTCAGAACAAATGCATTTTCTTATGTTTTCATGAATAAGGTAACCTATCATTCATTTATATTTAAGACAATATAATATATATCAGTAGGTGAGATCATACATTATTTTTTAAAAGCAAAATACATTATTTTGGTTTCAGGTAAAAAATACTATGTGGAAATAATTAAATATTTAACTATATTAAAATATATTAAATTATATTAAAATTTATTAAAAACAAAAATAAATATTTACTGAACGTTAAATTCATTATGTGGTGGGATTTTCTTACTCAAGCAGGAATAATTTTATGATTATTTATTTGGAAACTATAATAGAGAAACACATTGTTCTCAAAAATATGGCATAGGTAAAACCAAACCCACAGGATCCTCATTAAATAGCAGAACCAGCAGCAGAGGAAAAGCGCAAAGACATTCATTGTATTTGGGAATAACCCATGAACAGCAGAAGTTGCTGACACATCTCTTCCCACGGATGCATATGTGATGTATTTGGAAGATGAAAGAATTGCAGCAAAGGAGTTAGCTTTAGGCTGTACTTAAATTTCACACCAGCCTTAATCCCATGTATGCACAACTGCAGTATCCTTCCCCAAATACCTGTTCTTTTCCTTCCAAATTTCTGCGTATAAAATATTTCACCTTCGGGGGGCGCCTGGGTGGCTCAGTGGGTTAAGACTCTACCTTTGGCTCAGGTCATGATCTCAGGATCCTGTTATTGAGCCCCACATCGGGCTCTCTGCTCAGTGGGGTGACTGCTTCCCCCTCTCTCTCTCTGCCTGCCTCTCTGCCTGCCTGTGATCTCCCTCTGTCAAATAAATAAATAAAATATTTTAAAATATTTCACCTTCCGAGTATATAATTTCCTCCTTTAAGTCTTGTTCTTCAAATAAACTTTATATAGTAGGACCATTTTTGACTTACAGAAAAGTTGTGACATTATTATAGAGATTTCCTATATGCCCTTATACCATTTATCCACATGTTACCATTGTATGTTAGTAGGCTGCATTGTATGTTAGCGTGCTACATTGTATGTTAGCATGCTACATTTGCTACAATTAATGATATCAATACATTATTAACTAAAGTTTATACTTCAATCAGATTTCCTTAGTTTTTAGCATAATGTCCTATTTTGGTTCCAGAATCCCATTCAGGATACCACATTACATTTAGTTGTCATGTTCCCTGAAGTATCACTTGCCTGTGAAAATTTCTCATACTTTCTTGCTTTTGAAGGCTTAGACAATTTTGAAGAGTACTGATAGGTATTTTATAAAATGGTCCTGAATTGGTATTTATCTGATGTTTTTCTTATAGTTAGATTGAGGTTATAGGCGGAAGGACAGAAGGAAGGAAAAAACGAAGGAAGGAAGGAAGGAAAACCACAGAGGTAAAATGCCATTTTTCAACATTATCATAGCCAAGGTACGAACTATCAATGTGACTTACGTGGTCACCTCATGAGATAGTGGTTGCCAAGTTTCTCTACTGCAAAGCTATTCTTTGTTTCCCTTTCTGCATACCGTACACTTTGGAAAGAAGTCACTGTACATGACCCACACTTAAGAAGTGACAGTTATACTCAATTTCTTTGAGGGCAGAGTATATACATAAATTACTTGGAATTCTTCTGCAATGAGATTTCTATTCTTTCTCATTTTAAAAATCTACTCAATCATGAATTTATATCAGTAGGGATTCATGAATATTTATTTAATATAAGGGCTTATAATCTAATACCATTTTATTTATTTTCTTGCTCAAATAGTTTAGCTTTGGCCACTGGTAGTTCTTTCAACTGGCTTCTGACTCCCGTTAGCATAATCCCATCATTGTGGGTTGTTTTTTTCTTTTTTTAAGCACTTATTTTCTGACACGACAAATTGCTACAGGCTCATCTCTACATTTCCTGGCCCCTTCCTAGAATAAGCCACTTTCCAAAGATTTGGGTTTCCTTTAATAAAGGAAATTTTTTAAAAGATTTTATTTATTTATTTGACAGACAGAGATCACAACTAGGCAGAGAGGCAGGCAGAGAGAGGGGGAAGCAGGCTTCCTGCGGAGCAGAGAGCCTGATGCTGGGCTCTATCCCAGGACCCTGAGATCATGACCTGAGCCGAAGGCAGAGGCTTTAACCCACTGAGCCACCCAAATGTCCCAATAAAAGATGGTATTAAAAACCAAGATTTAGGCACTAGGTATGCTCGTTGCTACTGGGGTATCGTTGCTTCTAGACCCTCTCAGATGACAGAGCGAAGAAAAACATGTGTGAATTATATTTATTTCTGTATTTACACCTATCTATAAGTATTTCTATGTGTAACTATCTTAACACTACGTTAAACATGCGTTTGTGCTAATGTCTCCAACTCTCATCCATTACCACGTGGACGATTTTACACTGTTTCAATGGTTTATCTGTAACCCCTTGTTCTCAGAGTTGTGACTCTGGCTCACACCAGCAACCATTCACTTTTTTAATTTCTCAAACCTAGTATACGTGTGTAATAGTATCAGATTTGTTAAACCATATCCCCATGAAGACTGACCTTATCAGCTAGACTGTGACACTTATGTGCTGTTTCCTCTGCCTTCAGTCTTGCAGATTCCCCTCATTACCAAAGTTACTTACGACTTTTTATCTTTACTCCCTTTAGTGAGGTTGTTTCATAGAGTTTTAATATGGCTAGGTTGTTCGGTTATCCTAAGAACTTAGGATTCTAGGGTGTCCTAGAATGGAATACCCTAGGTATTCCTAACCATTCTAGGATACCCTAACCTCTTCATGGTTTTTTAAATTTGCATAAAGAATCACTCTGAGCTATAAAGTTATACAGATTTTGAAAAATGGACAGTATCAGGTGGACACTGTGAGGAAGTGTCATACACAATAGTTTTACTGCCCTAAAAATCTCCTGTGCTTCATCTGTTCATTTCCCTTCTTGCCGTCTATCTCTTGGCAACCACCGATCTCACTACTATCTGTGTTTTGTCTTTTCTAGAACATCACGTAGCTGGCCATCAACTAGCCCCAAACCTGGCTCCTTTGCTTAGCTATATTCACTTATGATTTGTCTCTTTCTGTGACTCAATAGCTCATTTCTTTTTATGACTGAATGACGTCCCATTGCATGACTGTGCCGCAGTTTAGCTACTCAGCTTTCAAAGGACATCTTGCTCATTCCCTGTTTTTGCAATTAGGAATAGAGCTGCTGTAAACATCCGCGTGGAGATTGCTATGGAGACATAAAGCTTCGGATCAGTTTGGCAAATACCTAGAAGCACAACTGCTGAATAGTATGATAAAATTGTGTATGGTTTTGTGAGAAACACCCAAACTCTCTTTGAAAGGGGCTGTACCATTTCGCATTCTAACCAGCAACGAATGAGTTTCTGTTCCTTTGAATCTTAACAGACATATGCGTTTTGCAAGTATCTACTGCCAATCTATGTTTTTTTCCCTTCTCTTAACAATGGCTTTTACTATAGATTTTTAAAATTTGAATAAAAATTCAATTTATCAGGCGCCTGGGTGGCTCTGTGGGTTAAGCCTCTGCCTTCGGCTCAGGTCATGATCCCAGGGTCCTGGTATTGAGTCCCTCATGGGGCTCTCTGCTCAGCAGGGAGCCTGCTTCCTCCTCTCTCTCTGCCTGCCTCTCTGCCTACTTGTGATCTCTGTCTGTCAAATAAATAAATAAAATCTTTTTAAAAAGTTTGATTTATCAACTTTTTTTCTTTTTGGATCATAACTTTGAGTTTTTTTACTCCTCTAATTTTCAGTTGGCCTCCAGTTCTTTTATTTTTCTTTTCTTTTTAAAATGTTTACACATATAGTTTGGTTTATCTTGAATAAACCAAATAAACTTGAATAAACCACTGTTTACTTGGTCAGATTCTAATTACTCTTTAGGACAGAGCTTACTGCAATATTTTGGAAAAAACCTTCCCTGACACACCAATATAAAATGTCTCACTTTTAGGTCCATTCACACCACTCTGGCATTTTCCTGGAAATTTTCTTCTACACTTCCAAATGTGGGTTTTCACATTCAGTTACACACAAAAAATGCAGATGAGAAGGTTCACATTTTCTTTTAGAGATTTTCATCTTACACTTTGAAGATGGAGCCCTCACATTATTTTTTTTTTTTAAGATTTTATTTACTTATTTGACACACAGAGAGAGATCACAAGTAGGCAGAGAGGAGGAAGCAGGCTCCCCCTGAGCAGAGGGCCCGATGTGGGGCTCGATCCCAGGACCCTGAGATCATGACCTGAGTCGAAGGCAGAGGCTTTAACCCACTGAGCCACCCAGGCACCTCAAGCCCTCACATTATTATCAGCTTATTTATTTTAACTAAAAGTGAGGGCTTCTTAGAATTACAAAATGAATATTTCCTCTTTTTGTTATAACTTGGTTACAATTTTGATCACTGAAAATAATAGATGCTTTTGGGAGTATTATCCAAGGTGACCTTTGTGTACTAAAATATTAAGATAAAATTTTCAATCAGGGACACAGTGAACTTTTGTCAGGGATTTTATATGTGAAGCTTAATGATTAAAAACAAAATATTGTTTTGACTTGACAGTTATATCACCAAAAGCAGAAGGAAGTAATTATTTTCATAGCTTTCAGATTGATCTACAGTTAACAGATTTTAATAATAAGAACATCTTTATGCTTCCAATGATCAGCCTAATGAGTCTTATTCTTCTGATTTCAACTTCATGATCATTGTTTTCTCCCTTACTTCTAAATGAGAAGACTATGGCCAATGCAGCAGCCAGAAGATGGGGTATATCTTTTTTTAAAACTTAAAATAAATAAATTTATTCAAGGCATGTTCTTTATCATAAATATATTTGAGTTCAACAACAGAAAAAAATACTGGGAGTTATATACTTGGACATTTATCCATTTATGTATTATGTTCAGTTAGCCAACATACACTCCATCATTAGTTTTCATTGTGGTGGTCATTGATTCATTAGCGGCGTGTAGCACCCAGTGCCCATCACCGCACGTGCCCTCCTTAATACCCATCACCCCGTTACCTCGTCCCCCAACACCCTCCCTTCTGTAACCCCCAGTTTCCTAGAGTCCAGAGTCTCTCATGGTTCGTTTCCCTCTCTGATTTCTTGCCATTCATTTCCCCCTCCCTTCCCTGTGGTCCTCCATGCTATTCCTTATGTTCCACATATGAGTGAAACTGTATGGTCATTGTCTTTCTCTGGTTGACTTATTTCACTCGGCATAATCCGCTCCGGTTCCATCCATGTCAGTGCAAATGGTGGGTGTTCTTCCTTCCTGATGGCTGAGGCACATCCCACTGTGGAAACGAACAAACTGTGGACGGAGCGAGATGTCCTCCTACAGATGAGTGGGTAAAGGAGATCGGGTATGTCTTGAAGCCTGGGCAACCACAGCTCAACATATCCATAAAATTCAACTCTCCAGATTCAGTGATTAATTAGTGATAAATTTGATCCTACGTCCACCTCACACTCAGGTTTGCGTCCAGTTTCCTTTAGCATCTGCCCGCACTTCAAATCGTTCGGTGATCTGTTGCCAACTTCAGCTCCACAACAGGGAGATCAATTCCCCTCCCATTTCTTCCTGACTTTTTCCTACTTATTTGGCCTTTGACTAACTGGATAAAAAGCTATCATGTTGCTGACAGCTTAAGTGAGGACACAAAGTGATTTTCAGTGCCTCTGCCCTTTGATTGTTAATACCCTGCTGCTTCCTTTCGTTCCCCCATACCCTGTACCTCTCTCAACCTCAGCACTGTCCTAGATGTCATTTCTTCCAGAACAATTTCTGAAACGGTTATTTCGTGAGAGATTCCTACAATACTCCTTGCCTCATCCACTGAGCCTCTGCCCTAGCAAGCTACCTCTGTTTCACTGCCGCAAGTGTTCTAGCACAGGTTATTTTGAACATAACACACCCACTCCGAGGCTCTGGAAGTTTATTTCTGTCTTTCTATTTCACTATAGATCAAGTCCCAGTTCCTTATTCTATACATCAAACCCTTCTACTAAATAAGCATCCTTCTCCTTTTACTTCTTTTTAAAAATCCAAACAATTTTCTGAACATCTTCCCAGGAAGCCTGATGTCATATTTTCTTTATTCCTGTCTTTGATTTTTTTTTCTTCTCTCAAAGTAATGTCTTATGCCTAGAATTATTTTCCTTTAAAGATTACCAAACTTTCTGACTTTCTCTCTCTTCTCTTTTCCCCCTTAAATAGTGTATAACATGATTTCACTTACTCCAGAAAATCTTTCTGGATTGATCATAAAGGAGTTAATAATCTTACTTAGTTTATTGCGGGTAAGGACATTTCATAAGGTTATTTCTCCCATCTTCTCCCATTTATTTATATAGAACATCTATTCTTGAAATGTGTCAAACTTTATTTTGATATAATGGACTTTTGTTGTTCTTTTCCATACAATGGACACATATTTTTACTCTCCTTATCCTGTAAATAAATACGTATCAGTAAGACTATTCAGTTTTAAACAACAGAAAGCACTTCTAAATTAAGTCCCCAATGAAATTTTTGGTGGCTATGGAGTAATTCTTAGAAATATCAACACATCTGGAAAATCAGAATTGGGATACTGGCAGATACCCAGGGGTAGGACAACAGAAGACACAGCTACCCTCAAAACCTGATACAAGTTTGGTCAGCATAATTGGACAGCCACTGGAGGATGGGCTAGTGGGCTCTTCCTGACCCCACTGAACCACTTCTAGACTGGCCAAACTTTCACTCTACCCCTAAGACTCCTGGGATAAGCACCAACTACCTGAGCGTATGTTATGTAGAACTGAGTTTAACTTCAGTTGCATAGGGCTAAATACAGACATTATGTGACCTTTGGAATCCAAAACATATTCCTCCCAATTTGGAAGAATGTTCAGATATTGGTGGTTAAAATTCTAGATATATATAGCATTATAGTAGCTTTCTATATTTTGTCACTATTTTAGATTATAACCTAAGGAATAGGGAACACATTTGTATTATTCTTATATGCTGTAATCCTGGTTCCTAGGCATGAGTTTATGTTTTTGAACGATGCTAAGAATGTGATTCTAAATTATGGATGCCTCATTTTACAAGGTTAAGAGAAAAATTTCCTCTGTGATTTGGCTCTTAACAGTGTTACATGCGCTAAAATAATGAAGTAAGTCTGCCTTTTTAACATATCATGTGTGTATGCTGATCTGAAGCATTGGACTTCAAGTATTTGTCTTACCTTTGGTGTCTGATTGATTAGAAGCTCAAAATGGAACGTGTGAGTTTATGTCTTGTATATCAACTTAATTACCCCATGTTAATGTGCAATCTGCTAGACTTTATTGGTAGGATACATCACAACTTCTAATGAGTCACATCGTGTATCAAGCCACACTTTAAAAAGAAACCACATAACTAAATCAGGTTTTATCCATTTAAACACATTGGACTGATTAGACACTTCGGTTTAATTTTCTGGGAAAAGATAGGAAGCTTTAAATTGTATTAGTTATTTACATTATGTTTTTTATTCATTTGATGTATAAATCCCTTTGGGCTATGGAAAAGGAACTTAGCGTGTCTTTGTTTTTCAGCAAAATAAATAAAAGCTTGCACCAGATGGAAATTCAGTCCATATATTTATATGTATGTGCATTTTAAAGATGTTGGGATTATTGAATCCTCAACTATTTAATTCAGAATTTTGTATGTATATTTATATATTCATTCCATCTTCAAGGTGATCCTGCTTAGAAAGAGATCCAGAATCACACTTTAGTGACTTATATATTTGTTTCTTACTACTTAATAAAATAAATATTAACAAAGTATCAAGCGAACCAGTTATTGAGAAATATTTTGTATTCATATATAAACAAGTAAAGTATTATTTCAATAATATTACTATATTCATTAATCTTTAAATTTATTTGGTGAAAGATGAAATAAAAATGGAATCACCATCTTACACATGTATAAATTAGATATATATACTTCCAGTAGAAATACCTTGATAAAGAATAAACTGAATAAATTCTCAAACCAGATGTCATGGGTTAAATGCTAATAATGAGATGTCAACTTAAGGGTGTGGATTCTGAAGATTTCAAAATGAAAATGGAATAAAAAATGGTGGAAATATTCTTCCGTACTCAAACATTATTGGCCTGAGTAAGCAAAGCCGTTATTCACATTATTGACAAACAATGGAAATTTTGGTATACACCTTTGTTACAAATACACCAACCAGCACTCACATTGGAACTACACTTAGAAAACTTAATTGTTAAACATCTCAGCAGCACACCACTGCCTGTGTATCCAAGAGCTGAGTCAGTGGGCCTGGACTCTGTGATGGAGAGTGGTCTGCCCATTCCACATCTAAGTGGTCCACTTGGTTTTGCTAACCCTGACCTCCTAGCTACAGACTTCTGGCTGACATTTTTCCTCCTGATCACAAAAGGAGATATCAACCAAAATTCTTCATCTTTCCTGGAAAAAATAACACAGAATATATGCCTCATTGATATAAATAACATTTTATTCCAAAATCACTGCTTTAAAATTAAACTCACTGTTTCCTTTTTAAGCCTTTGTGTATATCAAATGTAACTGTTCTTTATACCTAATTTACATGACTATCCGAATAGACAGTATTGATATAAAGATGATTCACATATTTTAAAAGCTGTCTCTTCCCCAGTCCTGTTGGCTATTTCTGACTGCTGAGTTTTTACATATATGGTTATTGACTGATTTACTGAATTATTGTGACTGTGTTTGCTACAGAGATACAAATTGCAATGAAGTATTATTGCGTTTGCTTCCCCTCCAGATCATCTTCAGGTTCTTCAGCTAGCCGTGGGTATGAGAGTGGGACACATTGACAAGAAAAAAATCCCCGGACTGCAAACACCCCCCCCCAGCCCCCCAGCCTCCCACCCATCCACACACAGACTCAATGGTATTTGTAACTGTAATAATTACTGAACAATTCACAGTAGTCTATAGGAATGATTTGTGATTTGATCAGCATGGTATAATCTTTAACTTCAGCGAGTGAAACAGCCTGCAGTGTGTGGAAGTCCATGGCGAACACGTTTCAGTCCAGAGTCATCTGAAGCGGGGCCGGTCGGAGACAGCATGGCTGGGGTCGGCGCGGTCTGGCTGTGTTTGTAGAGCTCAGATGCTCTTGGTCCCCATGCTGGCAGCCATGGGCATCCGTTTAGAAAACGCTCAAATCCTGTGTCATTCGTGACTCGGCTCCGGCTGCGGCCTGTACCCGGGCTTGCTGCCGGTTGTCTCAGTTTCCCTAAGCCGTCCTCACTTTCCTGTTTAAGAACTGCAGTCAGAGTTCATTGTCTGTTTCAGATAGTTCAGATTAATAATGACTCTTTCACTTTCAAAGAACTGTTATCTCGTGCCAAACAGGAGATTTCCCTCCTACAGGCCACTGTTATTCAGTCTTTCAAGATTTTAACTCAGGAACTATCCCTCCTTGCTTCCTCTGCTGAAGTCCACCTTTCACGCACGCACTACTGTGTCTGTGCATGTTTGCTCAGCACCAATCTAACTCCAAAAAGAGAATTAAAGTTCATTTTACCCTGAGGTATAGGGGGTGGTCATGACCTTGAGTCGTAAATGTAGAATCTAGTTTCTGGACGTCGTTGGCGGTGGAAAGGCACACGCTCGGCGGTAATGCAGAGCGTGATGATGAGAACATAGTGAGGACATATTTCCCCATAGCTGTTGCATCAGCCTAGGTTTCCCGAGTACAGTGAACTCCGGGACCAAAGGCACTTTCGAGGGGGCAACGTGAAAAACGAGGAAAAACAAGGTGTCGCCAGTGCTGGATTTCGGTCCCGGCGAAGGCCACGCAAGCTTCTGGCTCTGGCCGGTGACCCGCCGCTTCTGTCGCACCGTGGTGGTTTGCCTACAGCCAGCAAAGGGACGTGGCGGTTGTCCCAGGCTGACAGAGGTGGCAAAAAGCGTGGGTGATAGATTCCACAAGATGCAGATGTTCGGAAGAATCCAAGTAAAAATATTTTAATTTCAGGGTTATGATTACCTAAGATAAAAATTTTGAAGAAAGTGAAAATGTCATAAATTTAGAGCATGATGATGTTGTTTATTTAACCATTTGCAGGAATTTTCTACCTGCATTTTGATTAAGATAGTCACGTCTGATACCTATAGCTTTGTTTTATGAGTACTAATATGATTGGATTTTAATGTTTAGTTATGGCTTCTAAATACCATATGGGGAGTATCTTTTTAAAGGTCATCCTCTGAATTTTTAAAGCTCTAAAACTTTCAATATTGCTTTAGGGCTTTCTCCACATTTGTCCTCTAAATCTTACCTGCACATCCATTCGGAATTCCCCTACACATCCATTTGTCATGTATATACACACATATATGACAACAATTTGATTAATGATCTTCTTATACTTATTCTACAGCTTCATGGACAGCGTAAGATGATGACAGGGCTCTTGAGGTAGGCACGGTGGACGATAATTACATTTTTTAAAAACCAACAGAACATTTTCAGTTACAGAACTTTTTGGTATTCTCAATGTCTACTATTTTTAACACTTAATTTTTCAAAGTGTCCCAGCTGTGATGATGGTGAAATAATGATGATTAGAACCGTTGTCATTGTTGGCCTGGACTCCAACATCAAATCCATGTATGAACCTCTGGGCAGGAATGTAGTCAGAGCATTTACTATCACACAAGCAAGGTCGTTATCTGAAAAACGAAATAATGTGTGTTGACAGTGTCTATTTTTCTCATTGCTAGATTTAATTTTGTCAAGAAATCATACTCATTTTTGTTGGTTTTTGATAATAATCCTGATCATACTGTAGTCTTGAAGAACTTCACATCTGAAGAAAGTTTTCAATAGCTTACCAGCTATCTTCCACAGAAACCTTATGACGTCAGTATCGTTATCCATCATTTTATGGTGAGCTTACTAGAAAATATTCTCCAAAGTAGCATTACCCTCAGAGTACCACTGTTATTTTAATATTCATTTTGCTAGTAATAGCAGAATCTGTGTTTAATATTACATCCTCAGGCATACTGTACTTAACACATCTCATTGCCTGGTACTTTTTTCATTTAATTGGCTTAATAACGCAAATGGAAAACAATGAAGACTAAAAGATAAATATATGACCTTCAACATTAAGTGTAAGTCCATAAAGAAAATTAGGAAAGAGAGGCTGTGAAAATATGGTCAATCTGAATCATTTTAGCTAGAAATTATTCATAGTGCAGTTACATTGTCTCAAAATATATAGTAAGGTAATTATTTTTTAAATCTGCATTACATAAATTAGTATGAAGTAATTAATAGTATTATGAAAGATGCACTGAAAACCTTTGTATTTTGTGTAAATACATACTTTGTATAAACTTAAGATTTATACATTCTGCTCACTCTTACACACTCATCAACATGAGCAGGTTTGGCCTCCCATTTTTTCCCCAAGTACCATCCACTCTGAAAATGTATGTATGACAAATGTATGATACATTTTTACAGTATGATGAATACCTATATTTATACAAAGTTTTACTTTACACAAAGTCTAACACTGTGACATATTATCTCTATGTGTATGTCATTAAGGTAATACAGTCTGACCAATGTCTTTACTGTCGCTAAACAAATTCAAGTGAATAAATCTTTTTCTGTTCATATAACATTTCCCAATCAAAAAAATTTGGAAAATCCATCTATTTTCTTGCCTGAAAGTAATTTCTAATATTCTCAGTAGAGAACTACATATACCCTTTCTCTATAAGTAATACAATTATTTTTCTAGTTTTCTAACTTTTACAATTTTTCATTACTGGAACCCTCCTTCTTTTTTTAAAATTACTGAACCCCTGCCAAGAATAGTTCGGGCCTGGGTCCTTGGAAGAATTCCTACCACGAGGCATCACTGGAAAAGCACACATTTCTCAGACCACCTCTGGCCTAGAACTGACTGGGCCAGAATCCATTACAGGGGGAAAGAAAGAATGGTTTTCTATGTACCGAATGTCTCATTAAAATTAAAATCTGAAAAAAACCCAAGTAATTCATGATCTTCACTGTAATTTATAGTCAGTCTTATCTTACTATCTGTTATCATTTGTTTTCTACTTCAATATTTTTGCTACGTCTGAAGGAAAACCATTTTGAACCAAATTATCTGGAAGTAATTTTCCATTGTTGCTGTGGGTGGGTAGGCAGATAATTATCCAAGGTCACTGTATTTGATTTATAAAGTGCAGGGAGAATGCTCAGACTGTTCTTCTCATATTGTGTTTTTGAGAATTCAACGAGCTAATATATGTTCAAGTTCTAGACAAGGGATGAAACATGTAAAGTATTATTTTAATAACATTGAATTCAGCAGCAGCACCTGTCTATAACTAAATCAATCAAGGTAATTGCTGCCAAGTATATAATGCAGTAGTGGGAAATGGATATGGTTAATAGCATAGAAATTACATAAAAATACAAAAAAGTGATGGAACAGCCCATTATTAACGAGTAGCAGATTTGTTGCCTCAAACAAGTAATGAAAGTGAGTCTGTATTTAAAGGAAGTTGAATAAATTTAAATTGATCAGTGTATGATGGGAGGAGTTTAGAAAATTTTATATCTGATATTGGAAATAAGAAAAAATAAACGTTGGGGCATCTGGGTGGCTCAGGTGTTAAGCAACTGCCTTCGGCTCAGGTCATGATCCCAGGGTTCTGGGACGGAGCCCCGCATCGGGCTCTCTGCTCCGCAGGAAGCCTGCTTCTCCCTGTCCCACTCCGCCTACTTGTGTTCCCTTCCTCTCTGTGTCTCTCTCTGTCAAACACAGAAATAAAAGCTTAAAAAAATAAAATAAACATAAGTATGTGATCTTACCTAAAATTAAATCTTGTTATACAATCAAAGTAATGATTATTCTTAACTAGAACAGCACAGACTCTTTTCTGCGTTTTTCAGCTGACCACTGCTGCATCTTCTAGGATACGCAGACTGTTGAGCAACGGTATGTTTACGGTAAGTTAATACGAGGCAAGTATTGTTTTCCAAACTGTGTGATTTTTTAAAAAATTCATACAGAAAGAAAGAGAAATTATTTTTGCCTTTACATAAATTCACACTCATAGCCATCATAAAATTTAATCAATACACTTCAGGTAATACCATAGAGGCTGCTCCTTCAGAAAGAGGAGCAACGTCGGTAACATCCGGACAGGGGACTAATCAGTAGCTGCTGTCATCAACTTGGAGTCGTCCTCGTCCTTAACTGTGCTTCCCCACGGCTCCATGACGACGGCGTAAAATGAAGTACGATTCATAGTTCTTTTCCTCAAGGTGCAGCTCGGATGTTAAGCGTATCTAGATTTAGAAGAACCGATCAAGACTTATGCTAGCGATGGTACAGGATCTTCTTGGTTTGATGCTTATTCTCTGTTGCACACCCAGAAGCAAAAACGGATAAAGAACACCCGAACACGTCTAAAAGACATAGCAGCTCCCCAAATAGGCTGGCTGTCTCTGTGAGCCGGGAATAGAACCAGACACGCCACGGAGTAAGTGAGGCTGAGGGCTTGGGTCTGGAAGCCGGCAGAAGTATATTCATGCTCTGGCCCCTTCGGGAAAATAGATACCAAGATGTTTAACAAAACACCAGAATTGGTAGCCGTCCAAAGCAGGCACACTGCTTCACAGCTTGGGTGTAGGGCAGCGGGCAGCGCTCCACTCATAAAGTAAGTCAGAACATGTGAGTCTTCCGTTTTTGTTTGAGAGTTTATTTTTAAGTAATCCCTATACCCAGCATGGGCTCAAACCTGCAACCCCTCACATGCTCTACTGACTGAGCCAGCTAGGAGCCCTAACACACTAGTCGTTTTATCTTCTGCCTGGGATTCTGTGAGCTGGTGTGCTAGACTGGAAAAGGACCATCAGCCCTTAGTCCATAACTTGAGCCAAGCACCGCCCTGAAGACAGAATCCACAATATGTCTAATATTCCCCTGGGGCAGGAACCCATAAAGCATCATCATCAGATCCGGTTGTGAACGACAGTGACCCAGAGATAATTAAAGACAATTAGGAAAAAATATCCACTATGCAAAAAAACAATGTAGAGTGAGGGTGGGAAAGAAAACAATATATAATTTATTTCCACTGAAAAATCAAATTACATTTTTTTTAAAGATTTTATTTACTTGACAGACAGAGATCACAAGCAGGCAGAGAGGCAGGCAGAGAGAGAGGGGGAAGCAGGCCCCCCGCGGAGCAGAGAGCCTGATGCGGGGCCCGATCCCAGGACCCTGAGACCATGACCTGAGCCGACGGCAGAGGCTTTAACCCACTGAGCCACCCAGGCACCCCTCAAATTACATTTTTATATGTTAATTGAAATACACATGAAACTACAGATGAAAATATGAAGATTGAAAAGCCATGATGAGTAACTAAAGCGTGCTGGACTTGCGGTGTTCCAGAGATAGAAGGAAGGATAGAAATAATGATCACTTTAAGGCTCTGACAGAAAAATTTATAGTTAAGAATGTACGTCAAAAACATAAAAGCAACTGTAGAAAGAATGGCTTCCAAATATCACAGGGGAAAGGGAAAATACAGAAAACTATTATCAGCTAATAGTAGACAAGAAAGTAGAAAAAATAATTAAAAGATGAGGATGTTAATCACACAAATCATAAAATAAGGTTAAGATAAGTAAGCGTACACAAGTAATCACTTGACTGTAACTGTGTTTCACGTACCTATAAAGTTAGAGATAAGTGGATTTGAAAAAACTAAATAAAGTTCTGTAATATGCTTCTTACAAAGCACACGAGTAAAACAAAATCATACAAAAACACAAAATTAGAGGAATAGAAAATAGATTCCCATTATCTAATAACCAAAAGAGACGTGGTGATTAAATATGGAGTCTGGAAACAGAGACCCGTATATACGGTAATTTGATATAATAATAATAGTAATAATACAATGAAGACGATGATAATGGTGGATGACGGTGGTCGTCGTGAGCATCACGGTGTGCACATCACGGGCCAGGCCCGATAAATGCTTTATGTACCGGAGCTGATGGAGTTCTCATGACAACCATAAGGACTTCACAAGCTCTGGCTGGTTATCAATGAGCACCTTTGTTTTTAGACCTTTACTATTAAAAGCGCAACAAGAAAGCTTGACGGCCTGTAGGAAACTGGCCCATGAACGTGGACAGAAGGTACATGCCTAAGAGGAAAATCTCGAAGCTGATAGCCCTGTGAGAAGGAACCCATTTCTCCACCAACCACAACACCACCTACTGCTTCGTGCTCATCCGTTGGGCGAGAAATATGAAGTCTGGAAACACAACGGTTGGCGAGGATGGAAAGAAACAACGCATGGAAAGGCCATAGGCCGCATCTACCTGACACCCGACCACGCAGGTCCATTTGCGAGAACACATCGTGAAGAAATGCTTCCCACGCACTAACAGGGAAACTCCCAAAATTTCTCACAAATCAATGCTATTATCTGAAAATTACTAGAATTAACTTGATGTAGATAAATCTCAAAGGCATAATATCGCTATGGGAAAAGAATGAAGTAAATAGACATGAGATTGATGCCATTTACAAAAGTATTAACATATGCAAATTTATGCTAAGTGTTATTTTAGAATCCCGATGTAATAAAAGTATAACATCATGAATTGTAATAATGAAACAGAAATTCAAGTTATTGAATACTTCTGGGGAAAGGAGGAGAGAGAATCCAAGAGAGTTGTGCAGAGAGCTTCAACTTTACCTGTAATGCTCCACTTTAAAAAAATAAAAAAATGAAGCAAAGACATGAAAACATTAAATTATGCTAAAGCTGACCGGTGGCAACACAGATGTCTGTTACATGCTTCTGCATATCATAGTTCCCGTTTGGAGTATTTCACAAGCCTTATGAAGTACTTTGGTATAAAAATATGGTATGGGGCATCTCGGTGGCTCAGTGGGTTAAGCCTCTGCTTTCGGCTCAGGTCATGATCCCAGGATCCTGGGATCGAGTCCCGCATCCGGCTCTCTGCTCAGTGGGGAGTCTGCTTCCCCCTCTCTCTCTGCCTGCCTCTCTGCCTACTTGTGATCTCTGTCTGTCAAATAAATAAATAAAAATCTTTAAATAAATATGGTAAAAATAATACTTGATAATATGTAATGAATCTAATAATATGATATTTTAAATATAACAAAGAGACATAATTTGTAATTATATTTATAATTTATAATACTTATATTTATAATATGCTCAAATGCATTTCGTTTCTTCCAACTGACTCAGTATTATTCTTTGTGATTACCATGTTTCATAGCATATGGTTAGAATCGAAATACTTTTGTAGAGTAAAACACTGAGTAAATATTAAAATATCTCCATATACTGAATGTGTAATGACCATCAGAAGGACCGCAGTGAGTAAAAAGAAACACAAATACAGAAACTTGGTATGTATTGATAAAACATGCATGAAAAGATTTTACCTTTTTAGTGCTTTTTTTAGATATAATATACTTCAAAAGTCCTTGGAAGTGTTTACATATTTTAAAAGTGCAACAAATTATTTTAGATTGAATTTAAGATGATCACTATAAATGTAATTAATTTTAAAAGGTATGTTGGAGAGCAGTCTCAGCACACATGTTTTCAGAAGTTAGCACAATAACGTGTGGACCTCTCACTACAAGCCGTAAGCAAATGAGAAACTGTTTAATTCCACCTAGTGAGTAAGCTCATTCCGAATCAACGCAGTCTAGGGGTGCCTGGGGGCTCAGTCCTTAAGCCTCTGCCTTTGGCTCAGGTCAGGATCCCGGTGTCCTGGGATGGAGCCCCACATTGAACTCTCTGCTCAGCGGGAAGCGTGCTGCTTCCTCTCCCACTCCCCCTGCTTGTGTTCCCTCTCTCGCTGTCTCTCTCTGTAAAATAAGTAAATAAAATATTTAAAAATAAAAAGGATTTAACTCAGTCTAAATAGCTGCTGTTTATAAATATAAATACAACAGAGAAGTTTTGAGAACATAATTCAACCAAAACAATAACTTAAATCATATTAATTATGCAATAAAAGCAATTTTAAAATTTCAAAATTTTACTAAAATTAGGGCATTTTCATATTATGACAGTGCCTGGGGAAACAGCTAAATAAGGTAAGTTCTGATTATTGGCATGATTTTTATACAATAAGTGTTTTTCTCCTTCCCCTTCAGATTAGCCTGGAAAGGAATCTATTTTACTTTGGCCATAATTTAATGTTACCATTATGGTCCTTTGACTTATAGTTGGCCTGACGCTGAAGCAGGAATGTTACTGTGAGCAAAGGGTCAAGTATAAAGGGGAATGTTGCTGTTAGCGCACAGTCAACTTGGAGATGCTGTTCCTGTCTAGGTACGGACGGGTCGTGGGAGAATGGAGAGGGTGGCTGCCGTTAGCCACAGGGATCCCAAAGTGCTATAATGAGAAGGGACTGGGAAAAAACCTTCACTGTAGTTTTGCCAGTTGTAAGAAAACACAATTAGACCATGACTAATTTCAAACTGGATTTGAAGTGACTCACAATACTAAATTACATGAATGACAGGAGTCAACAAAATGGCAAGCTGGCAAGTCTGCTGGTTTTCTCCCTCAGACTAAAACTGCACTGGCCCACGACGAGGAGAATGTGTCTGCATCCGAGAACCACAAGACCGTAGGCAGCCCCTCAGGATACAGAAGGTTCTGGTCTGGGAGCTCAAGCTAGGGGAGTCTTGGGTGTCACAATTCACAAACAGGTTAGGGAAAGCTTTTCAAGTACACCCTTTTCTCTCAACGACACAGTCCTGGGCAGGGTCCAGTCTGTCAGTGGACACTATGACACAAAATAAATAAATACAGGGGCACCTGGGTGGCCCAGTCATTAAGCGTCTGCCTTCGGCTCAGGTCATGATGGTCCTGGGATCGAGTCCCACATAGAGCCCCGCTTTGGACTCCCTGCTTGGTGGAAAGCCTGCTTCTCCTTCTCCCTCTCCCACTCTTTCTGCTTGTGTTCCCTCTCTCACTGTGTCTCTCTCTGTTAGATAAATAAATAAAATCTTAAAAAAAAATTACATGCATACATACATACATCCTGACCTACTTATAAGTACGTAAAAAATAAAATTAAAGTTAAAATTAAAAAGTGATAATCCAGCACCACAAGAACTAGAGCGTTACTAATATTTAAAAGAAGCCAAATAAATTTCTTGATATTGATAATACAGATTAGGTAAAAGTAATTTAAAAAAGTGAAAACCACGTGGTAAAAGACCATTTCACTTCCAGAGAGAACTGAGTCACAGCGGAACTTGTTGGAAGGCCATTTTTAGTTTAAAAACTAAGAGAGCATTTTCACTGCCAAGTTCCTTGGGCAGATTTTCACTGTATTGCAATATAAAAAGTGGAAAAGCTGGTTTTGACATAATTTTTTAAAAAAATATTTTGTTTCTTTGACAGAGAGAAATCACAACTAGGTAGAGAGGCAGGCAGAGAGAGAGGAGGAAGCAGGCTCCCTGGGGAACAGACAGCCGGATGTGGGGCTCGATCCCAGGACTCTAGGATCATGACCTGAGCCCAAGGCAGAGGCTTTACCCACTGAGCCACCCGGGCGCCCCGACATAATTTTTTTAAAGATATGCCATTACCACTTTATCACCTTGTTGTTCACAGACATCCACAAGTATTTGACCTCTCCTCCCCCAGCTTCCCGTTTCTGATGGTAAGGGGTGTATCCTAGCAAACATTTTAGGATGAATTACAGCAAAACATCCCCAAATGGTAGCATTACTTAATATATCAGAAGGAGTATTTTAATATTAATTTAAACTTTGACAAATTCTTTCAAAACTTATGACTTAATCTTTATTTCATTCATACTAAATTGTTCTTTCTGATAATAATCAGCCAACTGTTTAATTAGTTTTTTATACCGACTCTTGCTTTTTTTAATAATAAATCAAACTACCAACATACAAATGGACACAAGCGTTGGCTACTTGATACAGGGTATTAATGTAAACATAGTCTCTAAATTGTGCAGCTATTATAGAAGCAGGCTGGGGCTAATTCATGCACTATGACCTGTAAGAAGGGAATGTCATCGGCCAGGACCTGCTGAGTCTCCGTCTTAAAGTCACATGATACAGGCTCTGATGAGGTAGTAGGGCAGGCTCTGTTTTAAGGCTGTACATGCTAGAACACAGAATCTATTTGTGGAATCACAGCAGATCAATGAGCCGTTGGAGAGCCAGTTCTATTTTGAGCTGTTTTCTTGATGAGAGACCATGGTTAGACACAGTACTGGCATAATTGTGTCTAAAATCTGCATGCTTCTAACAGAAAATATTCAATTGAGCGATTCTTTTTTTTTGAGAAAGAAGCCTAATGTGTTATTAAGGTGATATTCAACACGTAGAATAGGGGGATAAGGACTTATTTTCATAAAAATAAAGTAGACTACATTTCGAGATTATTTTAACATTTCTAGACTAAATAGTTTAGGACAACTGAATTTGCCTTTCAGGAAAAGATAAAGACAAGCAAACAACTATAATGGCAAGAATTGCCTGATTTGGCTTTCTTGATCTAAGGAGATTATTCATTTTATAGTAGATACAATATAGGAATCCCAGAACTGTAATGATTTCAGGAAGATAGTCCAAAAACGATCAATTTGAATAAAATATTTCACCTAATTGCAAATGCAGCAGTTTTAACTGTGAGCTGGAGGCTTTCCAAGCAGAATACTGGCCCTGGAAACTGAACCCAGAGACTCTCTAAAACTTGTTATGACAGAATTTCTTTTAACTATTTTGAATTGCTTACAAAAATTCTAACAATTATTTTTAAGTCACCATATTCAGTTTCATAATATTTTCTTTTCTTCCTGATATTTAAACTTTATTTCACAGAGGTTTAAGCAAGACGAAATTTAGGGAAACATGGAGACCTCTGGGAATTAACCGTATCATGTGCAAGTATCTAATTCTTCAACTCTAACCTACGTAGATTTGAGATCTTCAGTTAGTCTGTTAGAGGATGCTGTCTCCTCCAATGTAAAAGAAGGAAAGGTAACAAAAATAGACTGTATGCTTTCTAAATCTCTCCCTGGGTTGACTGCTTCAGGATGAGTTACACCATGTGACATCAACTTGCCTTGTTAGAAGGATGGGATGTGTGAGAAGAATCTTCTGGTTTTATTAAGAGACTTCACGCGCTTCAGCTGTGGCCACAGGAAGATGATGGTGTCTCCATGACAACCTCTGTTTTAGGCATAGAAGATATTAAGAATATTTTACATAAGATCCGGTCGACTGCGAAAGCCTACCCTGGGCTGTCAGCTTGTAAACCGGTCATTCCTGGGAGCGAGGCAGCCAAGGCCCTGGAGTGAGACACTGCCCAGCTTTCTTGACTCTACTGAACATTTCAAACTAATGTATTTTTGAGAGACTATTCTAGAGATAACCTACCTGGCATCTTCCAAGGCAGTTAGTGGGAGTTAACCGTCAGCTCCACAGATTCCAAAATATACCGGAGTCGATGTGGAACACTTAGGGTAACCGAGACTCCACAAGGAAGACCGTTTTACTGCCGGAAACCACGCAACGTTTGTAGGTTCGAAGAGGAGACAGGCATGTGCTCCGGTTCATGCTCTGGCTCCAGGGGCAGGAAACTTAATGACATACTTTAACCTCTGCAGAGGGCTCGACTTCTGGCTCCATTTCTGCTGTGAGTCAAGGATACGACACAGCAATGCTTCTAGGGTTTCTGACTTGGAGAGGGAAGGACAAATAACTTAAAAGTATACTGTCCTCCCTGGGACCCTTTACAGACTCTATCTTTTGAAATAGCTATTTATTTGGCTACTTTTCCATGTCCCGTGGCTCCTGCACTAAATATCCTTCTTCAGGAGGGGACGAACCCAGACACCCCTATCCTCCACTGCCCCACGCATTACAACATGTGGGAAGTAAGGTGAGACCTGAGATCAGCAGATCACAGAGCGAGTCACTCCTTTTGCTTCTTACCTACAGGCACAGAGACCCCCTCGCTCTGTATTTCTACTCCACTTCAGCAGAGTTTCTAGAGCCCAAAGCTGTGCTAGTTTGGTCTGAGGTTGAGGAAGCAGAATCAGGGTCACAACCAAATCTCTTTTCAAATGAGATATTGGAGGGTCTATGTCTGTCCTTTCCTCATCTTCTTTTACAGATAATAATATAACGCTTGTCTCCCCCGATAAAGATGCAGTGCATTTTACTTTTAATCTGAAATGATTCTTAATTCAAGACTGACTAGTGTCATGGGGAAGGCACTTTCAGAATCTACGTCTGTGTTCTTTGATTCATCTACTTCTAGCTGTGACATTGATTGATGTTTATAAAATTCCTAAGCCTCTACTAGCAGTTATGATTATTATCTTACAGCACGTAATCAAAGAAGTGTGGGTGAAATTATGTAGGAAGGAAAAAAATTCTTGACTTTTAAAAAATGTGTTAATGATAGCAATTACAAATTCAAAAGAAACATTTGAGCAAATAGAATTCCTTATCTGATGTTTTTAAACCAAAAGTTTGTCTCAGTTATTTATTTTTGCTTGCTAGTTTGCCAAGTTGGTTTCATGGATGTACTTTACTCAGTACAATAATAGATCATTTTTGACCGACTCTGATTATCGTTCCATCTGGCAAGAGCTGTGAAGCTATAATCTAGTATTAAGTCTCTAGTTATGTTATATTTTTAGAAGTTCTGAGATACAGCATTTAGCATTAACTAAACATCAATCACTTTAAAAGTTGATAGTCATGTTGGTGGTCATCTTAATAGAGTTTGTCCTTTTAAAGACATGCTCATGATCATATACTTTCCAGATGTTAAAAACACAGCTCTCAGATAAATATGTTGACAAGGGAATTCCAACAGCCATAAAAATGTAAGGGCCTGATTATCACCCAAACAAACTAAATTCTGCACTCGGTTAGGTCATTTGTTTTCCTGTTCAGTCATTCCAGAATTTGAAGCCAAGTGGCTGAATAACATTGCAACACAGCCATACAATTATAGTCAGTGAGAACATTCCTGAAACAATTCAGTAAAAGTCTATTTGTAGAAATTGTAACAAAGCACAATTATATTGAATTTTTGAAAAGGTAGATGTAAACTTAAAGTTTTCTGTTCACTTTGAGACTGCTGCGATCACAGGGCTCTGTGGCTCCAGTCCGCTGTGAGGGGCTGGTGCTGGGGTCTGTTTGTTCGTTAAGACCATATCTGAGATACAGTCACGTTGCAAACTCTCTGCATCCCAAGTCCTCAATTAAAGATACTGGGGTAATGCTAGAGAGTCCTGTGACGACCTGGGCAAAGCTATGAACTATCTTCCTCCTGCTGATGTTCCAGATCACCCCAAAATGGTCAAATGATTCTGCACTTCAAAGAGAAAAATACCCAATTACTTTCAAGTAAGAAGCATTTTCCCTATCTTCATCTCCACTTTCCTGATTCCAAGGACTCTGATTAGCTCTGGAAAGGGAGAGAAGAGCTATCTAAAATTATCATCCTCTGGGACTTTTCTTTCTTTCTTTTTTTTTTTTTAATATTTTGTTCATTTGACAGAGAGAAATCACAACTAGGCAGAGAGGCAGGCAGAGAGAGGAGGAAGCAGGCTCCCTGTGGAGCAGAGAGCCCGATGCGGGGCTCGATCCCAGGACCCCGGGATCACGACCCGAGCCGAAGGCAGAGGTTTTAACCCACTGAGCCACTCAGGCGCCCCCCTCTGGGACTTTTCTAAATAGTTAATACCCACATGGTAAATTCAAGACCCTATAAAGCGACAACCCTGAAAACCGGAGCTAACCCAGAATCCCACAGTTTGGAGTGTGGAGGGCACGCGGATGGCTGGTGGTGTTACTTTTACAAAATGCCTGGAGAAGGAAGCAGAGTAACAAAGCAGGAGGCCGGGAGTGCCAGACTACCAGGGTTTTCAATACATTAGATTAAAAAACACGTTATTTGTGCCGACCCAGAAAGAGGGGGGGAACCCACAAATGTGGACACAAAAGGTATATTATAAACCAGAAACATGCAAAACTACAGATGATATAGACGGAAGGGCGGGGGGGAGCCAGAGAGGCAAGTGCTGGTGGAGAAGGGAATTCACAGAGAGCAGACATGGAGAGGAGGCAGGCAGTACGTACAGGATGGGTTTTACAGGTACTTTTCTTCGAATTTTTATTTAAATTCCAGTTAGTTAACAAAAAGTGCAGTATTGGCCTTAGGGTATAGGCACTTATATAAGCATGAATTCCACATCCGTTTTTTGGGAACTGTGTATACTTTCTGTAGGGTGCCAATGATGTGTGTTCCCAGATTTTATGGCCTTGGTAGACTTCCAGGCTTTGAGTCCTGGCATGGTCACTCACTAGTTAGGTAACCCCTTGTCAAGAATCTTAAATAGTTCTACATAGAAACTTAAGATGTTTAGTTTCCTTATCTATGAAATGGACCAAATAGTAATGTGTTTTATAGCATAATTATAAGTGTTAAGTGAACCGTTGAAACAGGTAGAACAGTGCCTAGCTCATCAAAAGTCCCCAATAAGTTACTGCTATTTTGTTCACCACTGATGCAAAAAGACGTACATGTTAGGGAGAATGATGGGTACTCATTGATAGATCACGAAAAACAAAACACGAAAAAACTGACTGACTTAACTCAGGACACTTGCTGTAAACAAGGAGCTGCGTCAGACAAAAGTCTGGAGCTCCTGGGGAAGTGTTGAGTCGATGCCAAGAAAGTGCTAACAAATCCTCCGTCCAGCTCCTGTGCAGAAATCAACTTTATCCTTGGTAATTTTAGCAAAATTCAATCTCAATCAAACTGAAAAAAGAAAAAAACTAACCTCCCTTTTGCCACAAAAGTATATCAAGATGCTCCACGATTGTACTCCAAATCCGTGACAAGCTGGAGGACCGAGTGAGTCCTGAGGTGTTAATAGGAGAACTGGGGTTCACCTTTCCCTCCATCACTGGCTCATAGTTAAAACCCTGCAAGTCACCTAATTTTTCTAATCGCTGGTTTCTCATTCTAAAATGGATATCGTATTTTACCTTTTCTCCTTGGCAGAATTGTATTTATGAAAAGACATAACACATAAGAAATATTTGGTAAGATAGGTAACTTTACATAAAATAAAGAAATACTGTTCTAAACATTAGGTTTTTTTGCCATGTCTGGTCTAAGAATTGGCCTGAAATGGATATTTTTAAGAGTTTGCTGCATTAATATTTAGAGCTTGTCAAGGTTTTATTGCCTATAAGCTCTTGGAGATATTTGCTTCCATAAATGAACTCCACGTGTAGGTTACTAAATTTATTGTGTTGCCGTTAGTCTTATTTCATATTTTGTAATTATTAAAGTACTCTTGAAAAGTACGCTATCTCCTCTTTACAGGTGATTTTAGTACCTATCTGTGCCCCTTGATTGCTTTGCTCTTTCTGTTGGGTTTGAAATATTGGCACGATGGGAAAGGATGGAGCTGGGTTGTGTTGCATAAGGGATTTTCCTAACTCAGAGCCCAGGAACGGAATCAATGTCATCGTCGAACCCAAGGTCAGCCTGAAGCAATTCAAGGGAAGGTAATGAGCTGTCTTAGATGGCTATTCAAATACAGATCACCTAGTTTGAGAAAGCTGTATCATTCCTATTAAATCATAATTCTGTTATTTCAAATATTAATTTTAGAAAATATTGCTTTTCGACCCTTCTGGGCATTAAACATATTTCATGGTATTAATTTAAGGATTATTTTTAGAATTGCTACTGTCAGCTGTTAAAAGGGTTTGAGCCTTTTGTGTGTGGTCACAGACTCCCACTGCCTCAACACCTGTCCCCACGAGCTCGATGCCGTTAAGGGATGAATCTTCAGTATTATGCAGTTGTTTTAAAACATTCGACATTTTTGTTTCCCTGTGACAGCCACCACTCCATATTAGCTTCCTTGGAGGACATTGATGCTAGAATTTATTTTTATTGTGTACTCACACTCTATTCTGTAGAAGGTGTTGTACTTCATGAATGTGGATATTAAATTTCATGGGAAATCGTTCATGCCTTTATGGTTAAGGGTTTTAGAATTGGGCCTAGATATGAGACGGGAGGTGAGTGGTAGGTAAGGACCGAGGCATGTTGGACAAACACGGAGGGAGAAGACGTTATTTCCTTCCCTGGTCGGCAACGGCGCCTTGACCCGTCGGTGAAGCCTGTGCCTGGGTTCCTGGGACCGGCCCCGCCGGGTCCCTGCTGGGCGGGGAGCCTGCTTCCCCCTTGCCTGGGCCTCGCCTCCCCCGCTGGCGTTGTCCCCAGTCAGGGCGTCGGCCAGACCGCGCTCCGCAGGCCGCACTTGCTGGGAGGGGTCCGCGCGGAACCCCGCAAAGCGCGTCCTGGGCCGGGCTGTCCCGCCAGACCCCGGAGGCGGCCGGCGCGGCCCGCAGGGCTGTCGGTCTGTCCTGCTGCGTCCGGCGGCGGTTAGAGCCGCTGCCAAGGCCGGAGCGGGAAATGCTGGGCTTCTGGCGTCCCGGCAGCGGCGGACATTCGCCCGCACCGTCCCGCGCCCCGCGGCGAGGGCCCGGCGCTGGGACGCCGCAGCCCCTCGGAGGGAGGGACCGTCTGGCCGGCCCTCAGCGGCGCCTCCTCGTTCCGCCGGAACCGGCCCCGCCGGGCCCCGTCCCAGGGGCTACTGTGGGGTCCGCTGTGCTGTTTCAGGCTCGGATCTGCCCGCGCCCTGCGTCCGGACAGGGGGTGACAGGCAGATCTCCTCCAGGTCTCCCACGTCTCGTTTGACGCGGCCTCTGCCGGCAGCAGGATCACCGCGGGGCTCGGGATGCCCCCGGGCGCCCCACCCGGCCAGACCGACCGCAGGTGTGCGCCGTCCGCGGACCGACGCGCGGAACACGGTCCAACGGGACTGCGGGAAGGTGCGCCTTTGCGACCCGGGGTTCGGGCGCGTAAACGGTAACTGGGAGTTTATGGTCCCGGGTGGTTTGTGTGTTGTTTGTTTTTCTTTTTTGTTTTTGCTTCCCACCCAACAAAAAAGCACGCGGCCATTTCTCTCTTCTTTTTCAGCATCAGGAAATCAGCAAGAAATTTGACCCGATCCTTTCCAGGATCGCAGACTGTGGGGGACGGGTCTGTATCTGGCCGGTGAACAGACGAGGATCTCAGGCCCCTTTAAATCCGCACCGAACAGGGCAGGGCAGGGTGCAGCCTGCCGGACCCTGATGGATTGACTGCGGATGTCAGTTCCGCAGAAATGATTAATAAGGGCTGAACAGGTACAAATAATGGGATTGTATATAATCATATCTTGGAGCCAATAAGTAATTCTACTGCTGCCTTACAGATTTTAAAAAATAGATTTTAAGGAAAAATGTTCTATTCCTCAGTATCCCCTTTTTTTTCCTTTAAGAAATATTCGTAGAAGATCAGATTTCCCTGTAATTAAAAATTCTCATAGTTCATTTAAGGCAGTGTTTTGTAGCCTACTCTTACAAACCAGATCTGCTTACTTGGAAATCTAAGCTTTTTTTTTTTTTTAAAGATTTTATTTATTTATTTGACAGAGAGAGAGCACAAGTAGACAGAGAGGCAGGCAGAGAGAGAGAGGAAAGCAGGCTCCCCGCTGAGCAGAGAGCCCGATGCGGGACTCGATCCTAGGACCCTGAGATCATGACCTGAGCCGAAGGCAGCGGCTTAACCCACTGAGCCACCCAGGTGCCCGGAAATCTAAGCTTTTTATCTTGCATGTGAGTTTGATTCTTCTCAGGTTCGATGTGTACTTAGATCACGTGTTGTATTTGATGTGTAACCCAAGGAACAGCTACTGAGAATAAACTGGGTAGTAGTAAAAAAAAATCATTATTACCTTTAGTATTAGTAATTACCCTTAGTATTACTATTACCGTTAGTAATGGGTAATAATTATTACATATTACGTAGTAATATGTAGTTAGTAAAAATATGTAACTAGTAACATGCTTAGCGCTACACAATTCATAATGCACTTTCAACCTATAATATTAACTACTTTTGGACATTGCACTGGGAAAACTGGGTATTTAGGCTCAAGAAATAGAACTTTTTTTTTTTTTGGTGTGAAACTCAATGACAAATGTCACAGCCCACTCTCCAATGTTCCATAATTATGATAAATTATGTTTTTAATTTATTCATGAGATCATTGTTGGGATGTTCAGTGTAATCCATGAAGATATTTAACTTTATTTTTAAATGTCAACAAGGCCGTTCTTTAATATTTCCGGCATGTCAGGTATTGGGATATTTAAATCAACACAACAACCTTACGAAGAAGCACCAATAATATCCCCATTAAACAGATGAGGAAACTAAATCATGAAGTTAACTTGCTTGCCGAGGGGCACACAGCAACTAGTAAGCAGGATTCAGTTCGAGGCATGCTCAGAACCCAGGCTTGCACCTCTAAACTGGCAGCGCCATCTAGAATGATCTCCTTACTCCGGTGCTAGGGCAGATGAGACCAACGTACTTCATCTTTCCCGGAAATACTCAAAAGTCCTGTTACGCTGACTGACTTTGCCAGGCCATTCCTAATGCTTTCCATTTTCATAGAGGCGTGTAAAACGCTCATACCTTCCTTCTGATGTGCTCACTGCTAAGGGTTAACAGGGAAGTGTCAGGTTATTCTGGGAAAAGGTCACAGTTGAAAATACTAGCGACATCTTCTCCAGCTTTGAGTTGTGCTTAGTGCCAGAACTGAGGCACAGCAAGGGCGGGTCATCTGCCTGGGGCCAGACGAGCAGCGGTGGACGTCAGATTCCAACCGTGTAGGGGTTGGTGTATTTCTTGTGAATTTAGATTAGACTCTGGAGGGTAGCGGGGCCTGGGTTGTCTTTGACAGGAGGCTCTCTCTCCACTAAACTGGCTGCTCAGGAAGTCCCAGACCCCCCTAGCCCACGCCATGTCATCGTTCCTGACATCTGAGGTTGTGTGAACGAGGCTCAGTAGCCAACCTGATAAATCTTGGACACACTGCCCGATAGAGCCAATCCCTTGGAACAGCCCGTGGTCAGACCATTCGAGACAGCCGCACTTTCAGCCGGCAGAGCTGTCACCTGCCACACAGCTCTGCATTCTCCTAAACAGTCTTACCACTTCTGCCTCCCAACACTATGCCCAAAATAACACAGGTGAACTCTGTGAAATTAAATGCAGGACCAGGGAGAAGATGAAGGGATGATAACAGGAGAAGTAAAACCTGAACTGAAGACTGGAACTGGATCATCACTGGAATTCTCATCTTCCCTCGACTACAATAGTTTCGGACTGGACTCTCTGTTTCATAGAACTAACTTCAGTTTCCTCTTTGTCAAAGAGGACTAGATATTTAGAGACAACCAGAATAAATAAACAAATAAATAAATAACCAGCTTCATGTTTGCATATATTTGAAAAGTAGTGACTTGGAATTGCTGTATCTTATGTTGGCAAGTGTATGTAAAATGCATTTTATGTACATACCTGCTTACCTACCTACCTCTATCTATTTCTCTGACCACCTATGTCTCTCTCTCCATGCATCATCTTGGATACCTGTGTCCAGTACCAGGGAAAGCCTGAATTGTCTACTGCTAGGGAGTCATCAGCCGTGTTACCAAATATTTTAATAAAGAAAAATAAGGCAGATAAACTTTATACATACCAGCACCTCATAAATGACTACATGGACGTCTACATTTCTGTACTAATTGAGTCAGGGCACAATTTTGTACTCTAAATGGCCATGGTTGAGCACTTACATTCAGGTTCAGGTTCTTAAACTGGTTTATGGTGGGATATAATTATTTGAGAAATGATAGTACCTTTCATATCTTCAATTGCCTGGATGCCCTTTGATTCCTACTGGAACACATCTGACATAATCTTTTAAAATTCTGTTCACTAAATCAAAAGTATTTCTCTGACAGTGTGCAATATAGTGTGTTTCTCTTATTTCTAAGACATCCTATGTAATAAGGCAAAATGATATAAAATTAGCATTACGTATTCATTTTGATCTACAAAATGCTATATGGTTCTATATGATTCAAAAAAATACCTACTAAAAGTTTATCCCCACTTTAAAATCCACAATAATGTCATAACTTATACGAAATTTCTCCTGATTACCCTGATTTGAACATAACGTAGTTTAATAGGGGGAAGAACCAAGCTTCTTCAGACAGAGACGGAGTTAGGTGACGCCAGCGGTTTCTACAACATGTGATCGGTTATACATTGGTTCAGTCCTGTAATATGGACAGAAGTGACTTCAGATTAGGCTTAATTTATTAGATAAAGGGATTAGATTGATATAATAAATTATGTAACAAATCAAGACCTAAAAATGCAAACCACCTCAGAGTAGTCTAATGACTTCATCATAAGAATTACAAATACTAGTTCTCAAAAATGAAAGTAGGAAATATATTAATTTCCTTTAGGATTTTGTATGTGTGTATAAATACCTTTTCTCCCTCCCAAACAAGCATATAATATATGGAATTCCAAAAGAGTGGCTTAAATTTATTTTAACCCTAGAAGATTTAGGGGGAAGGCTTGATTTTCATTAAGTTCAGTGTAATCAATAGGATTTCATCCAAAGAAGACACAGGTGTTCGGAATAAAAGCCCAAAAGATTGCTTGCATGAAGTTGTCATATTAAAAGGGCACATGATGATTCATTTTTTGCCTTATTTTAATAGTCAACATCCTTTCTCGCACACACATACTCACACTTACACTTACCAGAAGTCATTGATTACCTATTAATAACAGGGAATAAAGAAAGGACAAATAAAGTCAATAAATAACTGTTCCATTTATCAATTGCTGGGTAACAAACATGCCTGAAATGTAGTGGCTAAAACCAAAACAATATTTATTGTATTAACGAATCTTCGATTTGAGCAGCGTTCTGTAGGAAAACCCCGTTGCTGTTCTATTCAGTGTCACTTGAGGCCGCTTGAAGGCTGAGGACCAGGGTCACTGGGGATAGTAGTTAGTCATACAGCTGGGAATCCGTGCTGCGATTCACTGGTACTTTAACTGGACCCTTGGCTAAAACATATGCACATTGTCTTTCCACGTAGCTTCCTGTGCTTACAAAATGGTATCTGGGGTCCAAGGAGGAACATCATGAGAAGGTAAGACAGGCACGAAGCTTTCTGAGCTCACACTCAAAGACACAGAAGTACGAATCTCCCACATTCTTTCAGTTGGAAGCAATGAAATAAGATCAACTGATAGGAGAGGAAACTTAGATTCCACTCTGACGGGAGAAGTATCAGAATTTATGGACTTTAGCCTTTTCTTAGCAGCAGTCCTGAGGTAGGGTGAAAACTAAGTGTGTATGTAGAGGTGTAATTTGATAGGTTTTAACATATGTGTACATCTACGAAACTACCACTACGGTGACCATGAAAACACAGCTGTAAGCTCTGAAGGTTTTGTAATTCCTCCCACCCAACCATCCTGACCCTTTGTATGCAGATATTAATCTGTTTTCTGTCATGCGTATTAGTCTGCATTCTCTAGAACTTCAGACACGGGGAGTCTTGTTTTGTTTTGTCGACTTGTTTCACTCAGCACAACCACGGCATTCTTGATACATGTATCAAGAGCTGATTATTTTTATTTCTGAATAGTATTTCACTGGCAAGATATGCCACAACTTATATATCCATCACCAACTGATGAAAATTTTTACTGCTTCCATGTTTTTGGATAGTATAAGCAGTTCTACTATGAACATTTATGTACAAGTCTTTGTATGGACACATGTTATAATTTCTCACGAAGTATCAAGGAGTGGAATGACTAGATCATTCGATAAGTCTACATATTTAACTTTTTAAAAAGCTGCTGAACTGTTTTCCAAAGCAGTTGCACCGCTTCCACTTTTAGCTCTGATAGGTAAGGAGCTTGAAAGTTGTCCCTCCCCTCCTTAACAAGAAACTGCTGGGTGGGTGGGGGAATCAACCCTATTTGGACTCATCCATCGGAGAACAGAGGTTGCAGAGAAAGCCATCACTCTGAAATTTAGAGATAGAGACGAATTCAGAGAAACACACTATCCAAGATTTGTTTACATGGAGCAGAAGAACCTCAACCCAGAAGATCCTCTTCATAGAACCACTGACTTAGCTAGTAATTTTGACAAATTGCTAGAGACTGAATACAGACAACTGTGAGAAAGAGAAGACCTTAAAGGCTATAGTCATAGGAATCCCCCACATTTTCATGCACTTTCTGTCCAGGAAGTCCAGAGTGTTTTCCCCCACCCACCCACCCATCCTGGACCTGGAAAGGGGAGGGGAGGAATAGCCATTGTGAAAACCACCGACATCCTTCTACTTAACAAAGGGCTACAGTTTAGGGGGAAGGATGTTACCAGAAGGCTTACCACAAAATTTTACTTAAATTCATCCCAGCTGGCAGATCAAAATTCCACCCAGTTCAACCTTCTTTAGCCTATGTCCCACCTAGGGTAGGGGGAGAAGATAATAGGGAAGAGGGTTTGGGGAAATAGATTGAGAATGCTGCACCAGAAAAATAAGTATGGGAAAGAAGTATGAGTACCTTGAACACACTTATCAGTAGACTTGCTACAGCCGAGAAAAGGACTGATGAACTTCAAGATAACTTAATAGAAACTTCCAAAACTGAAACAGGGAAGAAAAAATTAAACAAACAAAAAACCCAGAGCATCTAAGAACTGTGGGGTAATTTCAAAAGTTATAATACATGCATAATTGGAATATGAAATGGAGAAGAAAGAACAGATAAGAAGAGACATTTAAAGTAATAATGGCTGAGAAAAATTTTAAATTAATGATAGGCACCCAACTACAGAGTAGGAAGTTTGAGAAAACCAGGTAGGTGAAATACCAAACCAAACCAAACAAAAACTCTCACAGTTAGGGATATTTTATTCAAACTTCAAAAACTGAAGGCAAAGAAAAAGTCCTAAAGAAAATCATCTCACCCATAGAAAAATAAAAATAATAATTGCACCAGACTTCTTATCACAATTGGAGCACAGGAGGAAAGTGGAGTAAAATCTTTATAAAATGCTAGAAGAGAAAAAACCTTGCCAGCAGTAATTCTATGTCCGATGAAAGTATCCTTCAAAAGTGAAGGAGAAGAGGCCCCTGGGTGGCTCAGTTGGTTAAACATCTGCCTTTGGCTCAGATCATGATCCAAGGGTTCCAGAATCAAGCCCCATGTTGGGCTCCCTCTGTCCCTCCTGCTGCTCATGCTTTCTCTCTCTCTCTCAAATAAATAAATAAAATATTTACACCCCCCCAAAAAGTGAAGGAGAAATATTTTCCCAGATACACAAAGACTGAGGAAATGTATTACCAGTAGACCTTCCCTGAAAAAAATGTTTAAAAAAGTTCTTTGGACAGAAAAGAAAATAACAGGTCACACACCTGGGTTCACATCAAGAAAAGGGAGAGCATCAGAAGATGGATAACCAAAGACAAAACTGTTAATTTTTTTCTCAATCTTTATGAACTTAGGGAATGGGAAAGAGAGAGAGAGAGAGAGAGAGGCAAACCATAAGGACTCTTAGCTGCAGAACAAACTGAGAGCTGCTGAAGCAGGGGGTTAGGAGGTGGACTAGACGGGGGACGGGTGTTAAGGAGGGCACCTGTTGTGATGAGTTCTGGGTGTTGTATGGAAATGACGAATCACTAAACTCTACTCCTGAAAGCAATACTGCACTATATGTTAGCTAACTAAAATTTTTATGAAAGATTTATTGTATTTATTTGAGAGACAGAGAGAGAGCGTGAGTGGGAGGGGCAGAGGGAGAGGGAGAGAATCTCAAGCAGACCCCTCACTGAGCGTGGAGCCCAGTGCAGGATCTCATAACCCTGAGATCAGGATGTGAGCCAAAACCAACAGCTGGATGCTTAACTGACTGAGCCACCCAGGCGTCCCTGACTAACTAGAATTTAAATAAAAACTTAAAAAAAGAAAAGACAGCTGTTTGTTAGAAGGAGTAATAGTAGCAATTTATTGGGTAATTACAGTACATGGATGAGTGAGCCGCAAGCCGGGAATGTCACAAAGATGAGAGGGAGGATAAACATTCTGCTACAAAGTTCCTGGACTACACAGTGGGTGGTACAGCATTACTTGAAGGTGGACTCAAACCATTTAAAAATGCCTAAATCCTAGAGCAACTACAAAAAGTATTTCTTAAAAGGATTATGCCAGAAATGGCTAGCAATCCCTGTACCAATGGATGAAAGATTTCTCCAAACTTTGCTGTAAAAGAGAGGAGGAGGCAAGGGGGCCAGTATTCACAGACCAAGACCTTTGCCCTTCTTTGGTCCTGCCTTTATTGGTCCTTGAGGATAATCACAAATCTTTGTCACTGTTTCTCAAGCAAGTGATGTGTGACAAGGGGTCTCACTGGAACTAGGAGGACCTGTTTATGGGAGAGAAACGATATGCTAATGTGCATGTTCTAGGAGTTCTGCTAAACATAGCCTAAGGGACAGTGCATAACATCTCTTAGATCACTGGGCGGCTCTTTGGTCTAAGACAGCTTGGGGGAAGGCAACTCCTGGGGCATTCCAACCACAGAGTGGCCGTGGTCAGGCAGACCTCGGCATTCCAAAGGCTTATGCCCTTCTTCCAAACCTTCCCTGCCCCCAGTGGCCTCTGTGTTACATTTTAGCAAACCAGGTATTATGGATGATTTCATGCTCTACATTAACCTCAACAGATTATACACGGCACACTGAAAAAGAGGATAAAACTGAATCATATCAAATGCTCAATTACAATGAAAGCTCTAAAAAGAGGGAAAACAGCTTAAAGTAGTTGTACCATTTTACATCCCACCAACATGGTTTAAGAATTCTCGTTATACCACATCCCTAACAACGTCAGGAATGATCAGTGTTTTGAAGTTCAGATATTTGCAGCTAAGAGTAGCTCATCGTGCTGTTTCTTTTGCTTGTACCTAATGTGTAATGACATTTAGCATCTTTTTGTGTTCTTATTTGCCGTCCATATATCTTCTTTGTGAAATATATATTTAGATGTTTTACCCATTTTAGAAATTAAGTAATTCACCCCCCCCCTTACTGTTGTGGTGTGGAAGTTCTTTATATATTGTGGATATAAGTTCTTTATCAGAACCAGATTTTCAAACATTTTCTCTGAATCTGTCACTTATATTTTTAATTTATTAGTAATGTCTTTTGATGAACAGAAGTTTGTAATTTTTAAGTCCAATCTATCAATTTTTTATGCATAAAATTTTTCTGTTGTTTCTCAGTAATCTTTGCCAAATCAAGGTCACAAACATTTTATTCTATGAGTATATTTATGAACTCAATTCTGTTCCATCCATTTGTCTATCCTGAAACCAAACCATAGTGTCTTATTACTGTAGCTACAGAATATGTCTTGAAGTTTAGCTGTGTAAGTCTTTTTTATTTTTTCTTTTTCAAAATACTTTCAGTTCTTCTAGGGATTTTTTGTTTTTGTTTTGTGTTTTGTTTTGATTTTTTTTTTGGCCATTTGATTTTATAACCAGCACCTCAATTTCCATTTTTAAAGTCTGCTGGAAGTTTGATGATGTTGCACTGAAATTCTAGATAAATTTGGGGAAGATTAACATTCTGACAATATTGACTCTTCTGACTCCTGAACACTGTAGATCTTTATAGGTCATCATTTATTTTTATCATCAATGTTATATAGTGTTAAATGTATGTCTCACACACTTTTGCTAGATTTATTCCTAATTATTTCATATTTTTGATGTTATATAAGCAGGTTTATTATTGCTATATTTCATTCTAGTTGCTGCGTAGTCATATGCCTGATTTTTAAAAAAGATTTTACTTATGTGTTTGGCAGAGACAGAGAGCACAAGCAGGAGGAGCAGCAGAGGGAGAGGGAGGAGCAGGATCCCCAGTGAGCCAGGACCCTAATGCAGGACTTGATCCCAGGATCCTGGGATCATGACCTCAGCCAAAGTCAGACGCATAATGCACTGAGCCACCCAGGAGCCCCTGCCCAATTTTTATATATGGATTTTGTATCCTACAAATTGGCTACCACATATATTACTACAAGTTCTAGTGGCTTTTTCCTTTTGTAGTTTCCATAGAATTTTCTACATAGATGACCACGTCGTTTGGGCATAAAGACAGTGTTTTTTCTTTCTTTCCCACTAGCATGATTTTATTCCTTTTCCTTGCTCTAACTACACTGGTTAGAACAGTTAATACAGTGTTGAATAAAAGACATGAGAGGTGACATCTTTACTTTGTTCTTGATACTAGGGACTTTTTTAAGTCGAGTGCAGTTGACGTACAGCGTTGCATTAGCTTCAGACGTGCAGTTGGTGAATCAGCGACTCCGCACAGCACCCAGTGCTTGTCACGAGGGCCCTCCTTCATCCCCTACAGAGGCATTCATTTTTTACCGTTAGTTATAATGTTAACTAACAGTTTCACAGATTTTTAAAAAAATCAGGTAAGAATGTTTCCTTCAATTACCAGTTAACCAAGAGTTTTTCATCAGGATTATTGGATTTTGTTAAATGTTTTTTCAGAATTTATTGAGATGTCCATTTGGCTTGTGTTTTAGTTTGTTAAGGTGATGAACTATACTGATAGATTTTCTAATACTAAACTGAACTTATATTACTTAGTTAAAATGTCACTTGGTCATGATGCATAATCCCTTTTAGATATCATTGGATTTGATTTGCTAAATTGTTGTTAAAAGATCTTCCCATCTATGTTTATGAGGGATATTTTACTTTCTGTCCTGGCACTAGAGTAAAATCAATGCTAGCCTCATATTATAAGTTGGAAAGTAGTTCCTACTTTTCTATTTTCTGGTTTCGGTATTATTTCTCTGTTAAATTCCTCATTAAATTTCCTCATAACTCCATCTGGGCCCAACATTGCCTTTGTGTAAATGTTTCTAGTTACAATTTCAATTTTTAAAAGAAATATAAAACTATTCTGATTATCTAAGTCTTTTTCAAATCAGCTTTGGTAATTTGTGTCTTTCAAGACATTTGTCTATTTCACCTAAGTTTCAAATTTATTGACATAGCATTGTATTTAATACTCATTATTAACATTTTACTATCTTACCCATCTGTAGTGGCCTCACTTCTTTCACTCCTTATACTGGTAATTTCTTTCTTCTTTCTTTCCTGATGTTTGGTTAGAGGCTTATCAATTTTATCTTCTTAAAGAATCAGACCATGGTTTCATTGATGTTTTCTACTTGAGTTCTGTGTTCTACTTCACTGATTCTATTCTTATCTACTTACTTGGATTTTATTCATTTAATTTTCCTATTTTTTTAGTTTCTTTATATGAAAGGTCATTGGTTTAAGTTTGGGGCTTATTTTCCAGGGGGATCTTGCCTAACTTCTCGCAGTTTATACCAGATATTCAGTCTTTATACAGAATATTTATTACTCAGATATAGTAGGGTTCTCTAGAGAAACAGAATCAATAGGAGATTGGGAGAGAGATGTCAGGGGAACTGGCTGTCATGATTATGGTGGTGGAGAGTTCCCATGATTGCCGTCTGCAAACTGGAGAACCAGGAAAGCTCACGATGTAACTTTGTCGGCATCCAAAAGCCTGAGAAGCAGGAGCACTGATTCAAGCGCAGGAGAACATGGGTGTCCCACCTCAAGTAAAGAGCAAATTTACTTTTCCTCTACCTTTTTTTGGTTTTACTCAGACCTTCAAAGTGTTGGATGACGTCTGTCTGCCTTGGTGAGGAAGGTCTTTACTGGTTCTCCTGGTACGAATGCTAATCTCGTCCAAAAATAACCTTACAGACACACCCAGAAATAATGTTTCCCAGCTCTCTGGGCATCC
Source organism: Meles meles (assembly GCF_922984935.1). NCBI lineage: Eukaryota > Metazoa > Chordata > Mammalia > Carnivora > Mustelidae > Meles > Meles meles. The sequence goes on along the minus strand of NC_060074.1, from coordinate 1,274,819 downwards.
CTGAGCTTAGAAAGTTGATAAATAAAGTTAACGATATCCTCAAACTATTTAGCACTTTCCGGGGTGGGTGTCTGGCCATATTCTGATACTGCCATTTAATTGTGTCTTGTTTCTTTTCCCACACTTGAAGTAAAGCACACACGATCTGGGGTGAAAAAAAGCTAATTTAGAATCATGCATTCTCCACTTATTAACTGGACCTGGAGCTCAGTTCCCTTTCACTAAATGTGGATACGATCACATGCCCCTAGGAAGGTCAGAAGCACTGAATGAGACTGTCTGGGACTGTCTGGGAGAGCACCCCCACGACTTCTGGGCACTTGCATTTAGTTCTGACCTTGCTCTATTGTAAAAAATCTGATCATTTTTTCCAGCAGTGGAAACCTATTAAAATGACAATTTAAAATACACTAATCATCTCTCTTTCTTCACAGCTCTCATAGTTGTTTCATTGGGTACCTCCTCTTTTAAGTTTGTAATTATTTTAAAATATTAAACAAAATTTATCCCAGGACTAATCACCACACCTACTCCTTGTTCTATGACCAAGACCACCAAGAACTTGTGTTTAACTGCTTTTGTCCCATTACAGAGCAGGAGCTATCATTGCTCTAATTTACACCTGTTTGATACATAGAAGTTTTGGAGGAACAGAAGGGCAGTAACGTATAATGCATGAAGAGTCCAAACACAGATGAGCAACCCCAAATTTCCCTTTCCTCAGTTATTTTGCTGTCACGTAAATACAGCTTCTCTTGAAAATAATTTAATGTTATTACAATATTACAATGTAATTTCTAACCTGCTGAGAGAACAGGGACTGAACTTCTGCATAGTCATGTCTATAAAAAGTGTTAAAATGTTGATTAAATCAAAACTTTATTTTATTTATTTATTTATTACTGCAAAAAAAAAGAGCGCTGTACTTCTTCTTATTTTTTTGCCTAAACCATTTGCTGAAAATGTAAATTCCCTAGGAAAGTATTATAACCTAGGCCGTGCTATTGAAATAGTAAGTACATAAAAAGAAGAACTTGGAGAGTCACAACTGATGGGGAGATAAAATATTGCAGATAATATGATAAAATATTTGTCCTAAAGTTATTTTGCTGAGGCATGAATAAACTGGAATGAGGTAATATTTAGTTCTTGAAATTTTGTATGCTTCCATAAGAAATATAATTTTTCTTTATATTTATTCTACAGAAAAAAAGTCGTATCTGTGGCCTATTCCTATTAATATAGGGTTGAACACTTACGACTGAATGTCAGTCAACATTTCAGTCAACATTTACGACAGAAAGCTTGGAAAGTATTAAATATAATGTCCAGTCTCATTCTTAACTCTCAAACTAGGAAATGCTGGCTGAGGCTTGTTTTTGTAGGCATATTTTCACTATTACCACCTTTATAAAGAATAAGGTAAGGATAATTTGTTTCCTCATGTAACTGATAATTGGAAAATGGCAGTAATAAGTTTTTTGTTTTATAAACAACCCACATGCTGCTCATATTATCATACAGTAAAGTAGTGACTTAGAAAAAAAATTAAAAATATTTTAAATACTGAAATTGTGTTTTCTTTTGAGGCAGCAGTAGTTTAAAGTATACTGACAATTTCAAGACTATTTTATTTTTGGCCCTGTTTGAAAATAAAAATATTTTTGAGTGAGGAAAAAGAAAATGACCAGACCAGGACATATAGATTTGGGTAGGGAAGAACAGTTGAGAAAGATAAGAGAGAACAGAAAAATCTTTGTGTTCCAAGGTTTAAAAAATAGTCAAAGGATGTAAGATAAAATAGATATAGTACTGTCTGCAACTCTTAGCTGACCACTTTGACAGTCGACCAGCATATTTTCCAGAAAATATTTTTAAAAAGGTAATAAAATTTTTTAAAAAAATCTGGAAGCCCAGGAACATCTCCTCAGTGAAAGTGACTTTTCAACAGCCACACGTGGAACATCCAGCTTCTCTTCATAACTTAACACCCAGGACATCCGGATGACATTTGAGGGTAGCATCTTCTGGTAGAGGCACCGGTGAACGATGGACTCTTCTTCACTTTCCCTTCTCCTTTGGGCTTCGTTTCATTTATGTCACTATCAAGTTCATCTCCGTGTAGCTGTCCTCTTGCACAATTAAGCCTTTCCCTTTCCATGTTTACCCCAGGACTAAAAACTAAACTTGCCTGGAAAAGTAAAATTAATTTTTTTTTCTTTTTTTTAGTAAAATGGCTAAATGAGGTCCTAGAGGAATGTTCGTTCAGACAAAGGTTGAGAACTGGCTTATGGTCCCCTCTTGTGTCGCGGTTAGACTACAGGGTCTTTTAGGACGTATGGCTGGTCGTCAACATCTACGAGTTTCACAAACAAAATCAAACTAGTTTATCTGATCTTCTTGAGAAAGTCGGAAGCGAGCAGCACGGGACGGCGCGTCCACGCCAGCGGCTGGCTGGGGACAGAGCGTCCCCTTCGTCCCCAAACCTACAGTCGCCGCAGTTTTTCCCACGTACGATAAAGCCCATTTTGTCTCTTAAATGGGGGCTTGGGGCCGGTTTTACCTCCGCTGGGTCGGAAATCCTCAGAGGAAGGCGTCGGGCTGCCCGCGGGCGCCACAGGTGTCCGGGCCTGTCGGGGCTGACTCAGGCCGTGAGGGGCTTTGCGTCCCCACAGCTCCCGGTGGGGGACAGCGCGGTCACTCGGGCCTCTTCCCGGAACGGGTCCCACGCGCCGCGGTGCTCCCAGCAGGAGCGTCTACGGAGAGATGGACAGAGTGCTGGGACAGGACAGTCGCCGCGGACGCCCAGTTCTCCTGTGACCTGACTTGGCTCAGCGGCGAAGCCTCTGCCTCTGGCTCAGGCCATGGTCTCGGGGTCTTGGAGTCGAGCCCCGCGTCGGGCTCCCTGCTGGGTGGGGAGCTGCTTCCCCCTGCCTCTGCCCTGGCTCGTGCGCTCTCACTCGCTCTCGCATGAGTAAGTAAAATCTTGAAAGCGACACATTTTGTGTTCACCGCAGGTGAGTCCCCGATGCGGCCCTCACTGTCCGGGGGTCACATGGAGTCACGGCGGCAGGTGTCGACGGTCGCTGGGCGGCCGCGGAGCTTCTCCGCCACGAAGGTTCCTCGTCCCGTTGTCAGCCCGAGTCGGTGCTTGGAGACCGCGCGTCCTCACGCGGTGTGTGCGGGGGCGGACGACGACGGGGGGGGGCAGCCCTGCTCCGGGGGACACGACATGCGGCACCAACTTGGTGGCCCTGAGATCCATGTGAGAGGGGAAAAGACAAGCCGTGGCCTGTTGCTTGAACCTGGAAGTTTCTCTCGTGATCTTGCAGGACAGTGAGGCCGCGCACACCAGCGTACACCCGCGCACACCCGCACATACCCGCGCACACCCACGCACCAGTGAACACCCGCACATACCCGTACACCCGTGCACACCCGTGCACACCCGCACACACTCGCACACACTCGCACACCAGCAAGACAAGAGGAAACTTGTCCAGGACAGAGGCTCGAACAGTGAGTCCGGAGCCTGCGTGAGGCCCGGTGCCCGCACAGCTCCGGGGAAAGAGCCGCGAACGGAGTCACCACCACTAGCAGGTGCAGCCCCCGCCGGGCCCGACGGAGGAGCCGCTCGACCAGCCGCAGCGAGAGCCAAGCTGAGGTTTCACCCGCGCTGAGGAGCTGGGCCGCGCGCGGAGTCAGTCCCAGGTCAGCTCGCCCCGCGGTTCCGTCTGCGCTTGTCCCTAAACAATCAGCCTCTGTGGCGTCGTCGTTGTTTTCTGTGCTTTCCGGAGCTTCTCTGCAACTCCTGCAGCCACGGACCCGCCCCGGTCACCTGGGCCAACCCACGAGACCCTGAGCCGGAGTGGCCCAACGGAGCAGCTGGTTGCAGAGGCCACGCCCCCAGCCACCGCGATGGCCCAGGTGAACCACACGTGACCCACGGACAATCTCCTCCAGAAGCCTGGTCCTCGGCCCGACCCCCTCGTTTCAGTGCTCGCCCGCAGCCACCGATCACCGTTCCACAGTCTGGGACCGAAATCGAGTCTGTTTTGTGTTGCTTCACTCGTGTGGCTGGAGCCGCCCGCATGGGCTGGACGAGGGCTGGGCTTCAGCTCGGTCTACACCGTGACACGGAGGCACTTGTGGGTGCTGAAAGTTTCATTCCTGCAGCCTCCATCCTGGAGTCAGGCCTGAGACCGCCCCGGCCTCGTACGCGCACCTGCAGGGACCCGCCGGCCGGGGAAGACCCCTGCGGCACTGGAACCCGCACGGACACTGTTGAGAAACACAGTATCTCTGGATTAGAAACACAGTGTCTCCGGGTTAGAAACGCAGAGTCTCGGGATTAGAAACGCAGTAACTCCGGGTTAGACATGCAGTGTCTCGGGATTAGAAACACAGTATCTCCGGATTAGACACACAGTGTCTCCAGATTAGAAACACAGTGTCTCCAGATTAGAAACACAGTATCTCCGGATTAGACACACAGTGTCTCCATATTAGAAACACAGTATCTCTGGATTAGAAACACAGTGTCTCCGGGTTAGAAACGCAGAGTCTCGGGATTAGAAACGCAGTATCTCCGGGTTAGACATGCAGTGTCTCGGGATTAGAAACACAGTATCTCCGGATTAGACACACAGTGTCTCCATATTAGAAACGCAGTGTCTCCAGATTAGAAACGCAGTGTCTCCAGATTAGAAACACAGTATCTCCGGGTTAGACACGCAGTATCTCCGGATTAGAAACACAGTATCTCTGGGTTAGAAACACAGTATCTCCGGATTAGAAGCGTAGTATCTCTGGAGTAGACACACAGTGTCTCCTGTGTGCGGCGGCGAGTCGCAAAAGTCGGCGACGATAGCTTCCGACTAGATGCACTGCGAGGTCCTCAGTTTACCGGACTGTGAGCCACGTGCTGTTCCTCCCGTTGTGTCGAGCTTGGAGGACCTCCCGCCTCCGGCCCATGGAGCCCACCTTTCGGGCTGCGCATCCGCAGAGAGCAGCCCAGGAGCTGGACCACAAGGCCTGCACCTTGCCTGGGCTGGGGACCCACGTCTCCACATCGGGACCGACGGCGCGTGGGACAGACATAGTCATGGATGAGGAGCTGAGCGGGACGTCCCAGACCTACCGGTGTGAGTCCAGGAAAGAGCGTTGTTGCGGGCTCCTGAGGGGGTCCCTGTCCCGCTTTGCTTGAACTGTTAGTGTCTAGTCGGGAAACATAAGTCAGTAGATGTTTTCCTGCAAATTTTCTATAGATCAAAGGAAGTAAGTGGCAGAAAGGAACTCTGAACGGTCCCTCTCCGCTCCTGTGGACGGACCCCGACAGCAGTGCCTCATCTCAGGCACCACGGATTGTCGCCTTGACTTAAGAAGCTGCAGTGGATTATTCCGAGAAGGAAACAGTTCGCTCATGTAATGCTTTCATCGTTTTTATTCTTTCTGTCACTGAAGCTCTGACTTGGAACCCCTAATATGTATTTTTCACTTTACTATTATTTATTTTATCTTTTTAAAGATCTTTTAAATTTCTTCATTTGAGAGAGAGCATGAGAGCTACGGTCAGAGAGAAGGGAGAAGCAAGCTCCCCACGGAGCAGGGAGCCTGACTCTGGGCTGGATCTCAGGACCCTGGGATCATGACCTGAGCTGAAGGCAGAGGCTTAACCCACTGAGCCACCCAGGCACCCCTTTACTCTTTTATTTCACTCAAAGTCCAGCTCTGTATGTTAACTTCCAAGAAAATTATTTGAGTTTTATTACCTGTTCTGATTAAACCTGAACTTTGAACACTTTTTCAGGGATGCAATTAAATTGATGACTGTTTGCAATGTTTGGTTAAATAAAGGGAATTGCTAAGATTTGGGGGGTTTGATTTTGTTTTAAAAGTGCTTTTATAAAAATTACTACTCCTATTTATCTATCTGCCTATTTCTACAAGAAGAGCAATATTACCCAGCAGTACAGATTTTCTTTTCTTTTTTTTTTTTTGACAAAATCACTTGGGTCATTCTTCAATTTGAGTTTTGTAGAAGTTTCAGTCTCTATCAGAATTCAACAATTAAATTGCTATCTGTGAAGGTAAGCAGAGCTTAAAATTGAGTCACTTTCAACAAAATATCTGCTTTAATCTTGGTGACATTCATTAACACTGGTCCCTCTCATTATGTGATTTGCTTACTTATTTTGACTATTTTATCTTTAGTCTCAAACTAAAATACACAATTTTCACTGGCCACCACTGACTTGTTTCATTTACTACAGCCCTCTCTTTTTTAGCTCTACATATCAGAATACCCTAGAGCTTACCTTCAGACCTCTTTTCCTTTTCTTCTTCAACTTTCATGACCTGCGAGAAACTCTGAGTTCTGTGGCTTCTAATTGCATCTATGTGCTGATAATCATCAAGTTTTATTTCTAGCCCAAAATTTCTCTTTAACTATAGACACACATCCACATGAATATTTAACCTCTCCACGGGATGTCTAGCAAACACGTCAAGTTTAACACATTCAGAATTGGATTATTGATTCCGACTCCCCATATTCCACTAACAACACTTGTTCCTATCACAGTGTTTTCATATTTCAGTGCACAGCGCTACTATCTGCATGTGGACCAAAGTCAAATCCTTAAAAAGAATCCTTGCATCATCTCTCACTCCTAATCCATAGCCTACAAAACAACAAGTTTTGAGGACGTCACCTTTAAAATGGATCCTGGAGCCAATCTCTTCTCACCATGCCCCTCTCCATTCATTTAAGAAAGAGAGCAGGGGATATGGGAGGGAAGAGGAAGACAATCCCAAGCTGTCTTCCCATTGAGGGCGATGCTCCCCTGGGTGCTTTTATGGACCTTGATCTCATTGAGCTCATGACCTGTGCTGAAACCAAGATTCCAAAACTAAACCTTAACCCACTGAGCCAACCAGTCACCCTGGAAACCCTTTTAAACTGTTAATCATATCAAGTCATTTTGCTGTAAACCTTCAGGCGGTTTTCCTCCACCCTCCACCCAAAGTCACTCCCATGCATACATGATCTGGTCTCGGCCTGTTTCTCCAAATCCATGTTTGACTCCATTGACCTCTGTTCCCTGTTCCTACCCCACTCTAGACTCCTGACTCCTCCTTGAGTTCACCAAGTCTTTCCTGCTTCTTTGCTCACTGTCCTGCACACCTGAAAATCTCTTAGGCCTCTCTCTGGGTAACTCCATTGCCTCAGTCCATTTAGATCTCTGCTCAAATATCTCTTCTTGTTCAACCTAAAATAGCATCCCTCTTCTCACTTTATCCTCTGACCCTGCCTTATTTTTTCTTTGTAGTAGTTATAACTACCTAATTTCATATTATATATTTATTCATTTTTTATTTCTCTGTTGTATTTCTTTTTCCTTTTTTATTGGATGGTCTGGTTCTAATGTGCATTTCTAGCCTAGTTATTAACAACTTCTCACCACATGGACCTCTATCAAGTAGACTCTGGCAAGATCACAGAACATGGTGTGTGCTTTCCTAACTCCACGCATTTTGTTTTCTTCCTCCTTGACTCAAGTTCCTTGTCCTATGTCGTCACAAATTTTTCAGTTTTATGTTGAAGAGATAATTATGATAAAGTCCTATCCTAACACAACGTCGCTCAAACGCATCCAGACTCCCGTGGAGTTCCTTCATACCACTCAGTCTACTATTATCTCCTGATGCTGTCGGCACATCTTTTCTGACGTGCTCAAGTCAAGGACTTGTCACTTCATTTCTCCTAACCCTTCAAATACCAGATAATCACACGTTTGCTGAATAAAATCGTGATTTCTTGTCATGTGAGCATGATCTTCAAAAATATTTTTTTGCCACAAATCTTAAAGATTTTATTTGACCTTTATAGTTTGCAAACTTGCACTGCTTTTCACACAGCTAAGCGTGTACTCATTATCTAATTACAAATCTAAAATATTGCAAGTAGGACATTTTTACTTTAGTTGTATTTTAGGGAACCAAACTACTTTAAAGTAATCTAACTTATCAGTGTAACTGATTTTCTTGAATAAAAATAATTCTTTGAATAACCCTTTGGTGATTGCTCTGATGATTTTAAGATTTTTAAAATTTCCTTACCTCACTGTCTTCATAGATGCTTTAACTATGTTTTAGAAAAAATGACATGTTCATTATCATAGTGGTTTATGAGTCCATAATATCTGAGTGCCGCAGTCACTTCCTTTATTTTGTTAAAAAGATAGATTTATTTATTTACTTATTTGTTTATATTAGAGAGAGAGGTGGGAGGGGGAAGAGTAGAAGGCGACGGGCAAGCAGGTTCCATCTCATGCGCCTGAGATCAAGACTTGAGCCAAATTCAAGGGTCAGAGACTTCACTGACTAAGCCACACAGGTCCTTTACTTACAGAAAATCAACCACCAGCATCTCTTGGTTTTATTTGGAGAGAACTAAAATAATCCACCATCAGTGAGCCAAACTGACCAGCAGAAATGCTCAAAATACTGATCAGGTCAATCACATCTTATCAAATCAAGTTGTGCTCAGTTTTAGGAGAAAGATAATAAGGAGAAAAGAAGTGTTTTCAGTATTCTTAAAGCAAAATGTCTAATCAGGAGGAAGATAACCATTATATACGTTTGCATATATATGTATATATTTTTTTCCTTCAATTTGAAGAGAGTAATCTCAGTATCTTCTACTGTCATCCTTCACAAGATTATTTCATTTTTCAAGCCATGTTCCTAAAAGTGATCCTTTACTCCTCTTCCCGCAGAACACTGGGCACCACTGGGATTCAGTAACCAGATCTCTGGTTTCATGGCACTAATATGAAATATGATCGTTGTGCTTATGCTGAAGTGTGGCATTCCACATTTAAAATATTCGGAAGAAATTTTAAACAGGTGATGTAACAATATATTTTCTTTCATTTTGATACACTTTTCAACCTACTGTCTGTAGAGGTAACTCGGCTGTTGAAATTTCCCAATGCATGTTTAATTTCTATACTTGGAGTTCAGTGGTCTCAGATTTTGAAAATAGAGCTTAATATCTTTTTCTGGAGAAACTCTGGACTATGATTAGATCAATCAAATAAAGGCAAAAAATAGAATTCTGCTTACTGATGGTGAGTGCTGTGAAGTGTGTAAACCCGGCGATTCACAGATCTGTACCCCTGGGGCTAATAATACATTATATGTTTATTTTTTAAAAAATCTGCTTACTGAGATAGGTTATTTAGGAGGTACTGAAGAACATGGAGGAACCCTAATTCCTAAAGTCTTTCCTAACATTTCCAAATTCACTCCCTACCATCCTCAGTGGGACACCCGTGATGCTTCCCATTGTGAGCCTAGTCTTTTCTTTATTTATGTATTTGAAAATTTCAGGACAGTTAACACACACTGTTACATTAGTTTCAGGTGTACGACTTAGCGATTTGACAAGTTCATACTTGTCAGCACATGCTGTGTTCCCCACAAGCACAGCTGCCATCTGTCCGATTACGAGGCTGTTACGGTATCATTGACGGTGTTCCTTATGCGCTGCTCTTTGTCATCATGACTTACTCCATGACTGGTGGCCTGTGTTTCCCTCTCCCTTCCATCCACTTTACTCAACCTCTCGCCCTGCTCCCCTTCAGCAACCATTAGTTCTCTGTATTTATGGCTCTGATTCTGCTTTTTCTTTATTTGCTCATTTTTAGATCCCATTTATGAGTCGAATCATATGATATTTGCCTTCCTAAGTGTCTAACTTCTTTAACCTGCCATAATACCCTGGAGGTCCATCCATGTTGTCTCAAATAGCAGGATCTTATCCTTTTTTATAGCTGTGTAATATTCATGTGTATATGTGTGTGTGTGTGTGTGTGTGTGTGTGTATACCACATTTTCCTTATCTATTTGTCTATCGGACACTTAGGTTGCTTCCATGTCCTGAATATTATAAATAATGTTGAAATAAACATAGAAGTACATATATCTTTTCACATTAGTGTTTTCATCTCCCCTGGGTAAATACCCAGTAGTGGAGATTTCGGATCATATAGTATTTCTATTTTTAATTTTTAGAGCAACATCCATACTCTTTTCCACAGTGGCTGCACCAATTTACATTCCCACCAACAGTGCATGGGGATTCCTTTTTCTCCTTGCCAATATATGTTTCTTGTCTTCTTGATTTTCGCCATTCTAACAGGCATGAGGTAACATCTAATTGTGGTTTTGATTTCCATTTCCCTAATGATTAGTGATGTTGAGCATCATTTGCTGTATCTGTTGGCAATTTGTATGTCTTCTTTGTAAAGATGTCTTTTCAGATCCCTTGCCCATTTTCTGATTGGATTTTTTTTTTTTTTTTGGTGTTGAGTTGTACGAGTTCTTTATATATTTTGGATATTAACCCCTTATTGGATATATCATTTGCAAATATGTTCTCCCATTCAGTAGGTTGTCTTTCAATTTTCTCAATGGTGTTCTTCTTCATTTAAAAGCTTTTTATTTTGAAGTAGTCTCAATAGTTCATTTTTGCTTTTGCTTCCCTTACCTTAGAAAACATATCTAAAAAAATGTTGCTCTGGATGATATCAGAGAAATTATTTCCTGTGTTCTTTTTAGGATTCTTATGGTTTTAGGTCTCTTGTTTGGGTACTTAATCCATTTTGAGTTTATTTCTGTGTATGGTATTAGAAAGTAGTCTAGTTTCATTCTTTTATATATAGCTGTCCAAATTTTCCAGCACCATTTATTGAAAAGACTGTCTTTTCCCATTTCAGAGTTTTGCCTCCTTTGTCTAGGTGAATTGATGATAAATATGTGCATTTATTTGTGGGGTTTCTATACTGTTCTATCAATCTCTGTGTCTCTCTTTGTATCATACTGCTTTGATTACCACAGCTTTGTAGCTTATCTTGAAATCTGGGATTGTGATATCTCCAGCTCTGTTCTTCTCTCTCAAGATCGCTTTGGCTATTTGGCATTTTCTGTGGTTCCATACAAGTTTTAGTATTATTTATTCTAGTTTTGCAAAAAATGCTCATGGTATTTTGATAGGGATTGCCCTGAATTCTTAGATTGCTTTGGATAATCAGACATTTTGACAATATTAATTCTTCTAATTCATAAGCATGGAATATCTTTCCAGTTATGTCATCTTTAATTTCTTTCATCAGTATTTTATAGTTTCTAGAGCACAAGTCTTTCACCTCTTTGGTTAAGTTTATTCCTAGGTATATTATTCTTTTTGATACAATTGTAAATGATGTTTGTTTTCTTCAATTTTTCTTCCTGTGACTTCATTGTTAGTGTATAGAAATGCTATCAATTTCTGGGTATTCATTTTTATCTTGACACTTCACTGAATTTGTTTATTACTGCTAGTAGTTTTTTTGATGGAATCTTTGGGATTTTATATGTATAGCATCATGTCATCTGCAAAAAGCGACATTTTAACTTCTTTACCAATATGGATGCCTCTTATTTCTTTTTCTTGTCTGATTGTGTGGCTGGGACTCCCAGTACTATGCCAAATAGGAGTGGCAAGAGTGGACATCCTTGTGCTGTTCCTGACCTTAGAGGGAAAGCTCAGTTTTTAACCATTGAGGATGATGTTTGCTATGAGTTTTACATGAATGATCTTTATTATGCTAGTTTTAAATTTTTTTTTAAAGATTTTATTTATTTATTTGCCAGACAGAGATCACAAGTAGGCAGAGAGGCAGGCAGAGAGAGAGGGGGAAGCAGGCTCCCTGCTGAGCAGAGAGCCAGATGTGGGGCTCGATCCCAGGATGCTGGGATCATGACCTGAGCCAAAGGCAGAGGCTTAACCCACTGAGCCACCCAAGTGCCCCTATTATGCTAGTCTTAAATGCAGAGTTGGAATACCTTAAATAAAACTGAAACGAGAAGCAAATGTACTCTAAGTCCAAGTGCTGCCTACCAAGTTGCCTACCACCTTTCCCAAGGACTATTATTATAGCTTACTTTGCTACTTACCAGCCAATAAGCATGGATTTCTCATCCCAGGATGGATACATTTCAATCTTTTGAAGTATACCCTTTAGAAGTAAATTTAATACTTACCTGTTGGTAGTAAACTCTTTTAATTTCTTTTGAAAATGAATTTATTTTACTCATGTTCTTGAGAGATATTTTTAGTTCGTATTCAATTTGAGGTTGTCAATTATTTCTTCTCAGTCCTTCAAAGATACTTTCTTTTGGCTCTCATTTTTTTGTTACTGAGAATTCCGTTTGTTGTCATTCTTTTGTAGTTAAACAGAATTTTCCTCTACCTTCTTTCTTACTATCATCTCACTTTCTCTTACATTCTGCAGTTTCACTACAGCATGTACGGACTTCTGGTCATCCATCCTGTTTTGTTCACATAATGCCTCCCTATATGTGGACTTCTGTCTTTTACCACGTTTGAACAATTCTCAGCTATTATCCATTCAAAGATTCGACCTGTATCATTTCTTCTAGTTTTTATGTCTGGGCCTTCAAGTGGCCATACATTGAGCAGTTTAATTCTTAACCTTATCTTCTGAATTCTCTTCTATATTTTTATAAATCTTTACCTTTCTGTGCTGCCTCTCGGGTAACGTTTTAGGTGTGGTTTCTAGTTTACCACTTTGGATACACACTGCAGCTCACTTTAGGTTAGTCTAATTGGTTTGGTCTCATTGAGTTTTTTATCAAGAATTATGCATAAATTTATTTTTATGTCTAAATTTATTTGGTCTATTTTCAAATTTACCTGGTCTTTTTGGATTATCTTTTTTTCTTTTTCATTTTTCATCACTGCATGTCTTGTTTCTTCAAATATTTCACAGATATATGATTCTTATTTTTATTTTTTATTTATTTTTATTTTTATTTTATTTTATTATGATCTTTATTTTTAAAAAATAGTTTATGTAAATGTAATTACTGACAATCTTTCTCTCCCTCAAAAAGATTATTATTTTTTAAAGATTATTTTCTCAAAATTTGACTATTTTTGATAAAAGCTGGTATTTGATTGATCTTAACATCTGTAAATACTGGGGCCTGGAGTGAAGATTTTTCATGGAGAGATGTGGTTTTTTTTTTCCTTTCCTCCACTCCCCCCTTTTTTCGCCAGGAAATATTAACAATTTGAGATACAAATCTTATTCCCCTTTTCAGATTCCCTGTCTCAGTACAGTAGACTCTCTGGTTTACCTCTCTCCCCTTCCTTAGGCATCATATTCATAATGCTCCTTAAGAAAAAACCTGCCTTTCCCCCATACTTATCAATTCAAGCTCAGATCAGGGTTGTTTCCCTCCAGTCCTAGAAGTTCCCTTTACTTCCATCCCCCCAGCTAAGTTTCCCAACAAAATTCATATTTATCCAAGGGCTCTCCACTTTTCAACATTGATAAAACCCTAGTATACATGTTGCACTGGAAAAAAAAAATCAATTATCTGCGTAATTCTTTTATTTAGTAACATTTTGTATTATGTTTCAAAGAATTCTAACACAAAGCTAATTACATTTTTAAGAAAAGGAAAAGAATTTAATGGCTTGCATAACTGTTTCCAAATTTCCTAACACACTCTGGAATCGTCAACAATGGCTCCCAGAAATAGTTGTAAAATCTTTCTGACTTCTGTTGCTAGTTTTGCTCTACAATTTATTGCTTTTCTGAATTGCAAATTTTTTTCTGAAGTGCTGATCTTGTCTCTAATGCTGCCAAAGAATGTGTCTCACTCAGCCAACATTCACAACTATTTCATGTTGCTCTGCAAAGGGCAACTTGTCCTTTTAGATTTTTTATAATGCTCTTTTATCCACTTAATAATGTGAAGCAATTTCCCCTGGGCTGAGTCAAGGTACTCGTAACTGGTCATTCAGACATTTTCATTCTTAGTATCCCTCCATGAAGTGGTTGTCTTTTGACAATCTCCTATGAATTCAATGGAAGCTCTTGACCTTAGTGTGGCAGTACTCAAGCTCTTCACACTTTCACAGGTGAATTCTAAAGAAACTGTCATGCAAACAAGACTTCTGCCAGTTTGTCTTGATATCATACTTTAACAAAAATATGGGTATTTATTTGTAATTTGTTAAGTGCCATGAATGTAATGATTGCTATGTGAGTATAAACCGAATCTAGTTTTTGAGATGAGGAGTGGCCAGGGAGAGCTTCTGTGGGGAAGTGAAGATAACTAAGAACAATCCAGGGTGGAAGAAAGGAAATGAGAAAAGAATCCGTCTAGGGCAAAGGGAGTAATACGTGCCAGGAGCAGTGGAACGGCGGTTACAGGAGCAAAAGCACCGAACGAATGATTTGTCTCCAGTGATGGAAATGGCTGGAAATGACCTTGGGAGAAGTAGGACGAATGTTAACAGCAGACAGGACATGTTAATAAAGTTAGACTGTAAATCTAAGGACAACGTGAGATATTTAAGGTATTTATTATGTAAACAAAGAGAATCACTTTTGAAATAAAAAAAAATTCCAGTCATAATGGAAAAAAAAGAGAGCTTTGGTTGAGAGTAGGAGATACAGTGCATCTGAGCAGATCCATGGCAATGTCATAAGTGAGTAGTGGTGGGTTGGACTGTGGAAGTTATGGTGAAAACGGAGAGGAGGTAGACTTAATAGATACTGAAGCATGTACCTATGGGCTTGAGCCGCTGTTATAGAGTGATGAAGAGTAAAATCCACAAAGTCAGCATCAGTTTTTGAGGAATCATTTACTATGCAAAACAGTATATTCTAAAAGAAAAATCAAAACACCTTATTGCATTTTATGTTGTCAAGGACAAAATTGAAGAGACATTTTTCAGTCTGTTGCAAGAAGGAAAGTATTCCACATCCGAGAAGGAGAGTGTTGTGATAGGGCGACTCAGAGTCGTGATTGTTCTACAGGCAGGGAAGTCACTGCTGAATGGGAAATGCTTATCTCTGTGTCCAGCTCTTCACAGAGAGACGGACAGTTCTCATCTCAGCTAGTCATTCTTTTTTTTCTTTTTATTATCATATAATGCATTGTTTGTTTCAGGGGTACAGGTCTGTGATTCCTCAGCCTTACACAACACACAACGCTCACCACCACACGTAACCCCCAGTGTCCATCCCCGGCCACCACATCCCTCCCACCCTCCTCCACAGCGACCTTCAGTGTGTTTCCTGAGATTGAGAGTCTCTTCAAGTTTGTCTCCCTCCTGCTTTTATCTTGTTTCATTTTCTCCTCTCTTCCTCTGTGATCCTCTGTCTTGTTTCTTAAATTCCACATATCATTAAGATCATATGATAATTTTATTTCTCTGGTTGATTTATTTCTCTTCATATAATACTCTCTAGTTCCACCCATGGCATTAAAAATAGCAAGATTTCATTTTTGACAGCTGCATAATATACACGCTCATATGCCACATCTTCTCAATCCATTCATCTTTCGATGGACATCTGACCATTTTCCATAGTTTGGCTATTGTGGCCATTGCTGCTATGAACATTGGGGTGCATATGGCCCTTCTTTTCACTATATCTGTATCTTTAGGGTAAATAGTGCAATTGTGGGTCATAGGGTAGCTCCATTTTCAACTTTTTCAGGAACCTCCTACTGTTTTCCAGAGTGGTTGCACCAGCTTGCATTACCACCAACAGTGTAGGAGGGTTCCCCTTTTCCACATCCTCGCCAGCATCTGTCATTTCCTGACTTGTTAATTTTAGCCATTCTGACTGGTGTGAGGTGATATCTCATTGTGGTTTTGATTTGTATTTCCCTGATGCCGAGTGATGTGGAGAACTTTTTCATGGGTCTGTTGGACGTCTGGATGTCTTCTTTGCAGAAATGTCTGTTCATGTCCTCTGCCCATTTCTCAATTGGATTATTTGTTCTTGGGTGTTGAGTTTGGTAAGTTCCTTATAGATTTTGGATACTAGCCCTTTATCTGATATGTCATTTGTGAATATCTTCTCCCATTCTGTCAGTTGTCTTTTGGTTTTGTCGACTGTTTCTATTGCTGTGCAGAAGCTAGTCATTCTTTACACAAAGAACAAGAATCCAGAGTGTCCACGTTTAATATTTATTTTTCATATTTCAGGAACTTGTCTCCAGGTCTTATGGGAGTCAATAAAAGAGTTGAGTGAGACTTACCTGAGTCTTATGGAAAAATGTGGTTCTTTATGTTAAATTGTTTTCCAGAACACAAAATGCTGCAAAGAGAAGATTTCAAAAACAAATGTGTAGGGGGATTTCTTACGAGTAACTGTTTTCTGGGAAAACAGGGCTCAGGTAGAGCTTACCATTATTGATTTTTTAGATCTGACTTCTAAATCCTTGAAATAAATTTGTTTTGTCACTACTTTCCAGGTGCTGCTGATTTTACAAAACGGAGTCACAACTTGAATTTTGGAAAATTTTTGACTAAAGAGATCCTAATAAAGAAGTTAATTTGGTGGGAACATGGTTAGTTTTATCTAGAATTTGCAGGAATATGAGGCCATCTGCTTTATGTTTATGTTTACTTTAGTAAATTGGTCATTTTATGTCTTTCATTTTGTTTATTTCTATAGCTAAAATTCAGAGCTTTACTAACCATGATGAGAATGTCCTGTCACCAAATAGAGTCAGTTCCTTGGTTGAAATGGAACAGTAGCTTGCTTGGGGAATGATTTTTATTCTGCTTGTTAAATTTGACCCATTTCCACGATATTGATCACATACAAATCAAATGTTTCAGAGTATCATTGTTTTAACACTTGGAAGCTTGACAAGAAACCTCCTATTTTAGTTCAGCAAAATTATACCCATGCTTACATTCTACCAAACCATGAAGCCTCCCAACCCGCACTGATGAGCATCCTTCTGTTTCAGGGGAAATTTCAAATAAAAACTCCACTTGAGTTTTTTGTTTTGTTTTGCTTTGTTGTTTTTTTTTCAGTAACTGCTTGTCCAGCCCTGAGCTAGTTGCCAAGCAAAAATACGACTGTTTCCCAGTCAGTGGGAAGTAATGCAGTGGCACTTTTCCATTGCTAATGCCTCAATGAGAAAGGGGGTTGTTAGGCAACGGATGGCATTGGGTAGGATCAGGAAAAAGACTTTAGAATTCAGAATTCATGCCAAATACTATTCCAAATTCTATACTGAGTCAATGTTTTAAACTTCTATTTTGAAATAATTTTAGATTCAAATAAAGTTGCAAAAATAGTACAGAGTTCCTGTGTACCTTTCAACTAGGTTCCCCTATTGATAGCGTCTTACAAAACTGTAGTGCAGCTACCAAAATCAGGAAATTGAAGCCATGAGAGACTGTGGACTCTGAGGAACAAACTGAGGGTTTTAGGCAGGGTGGGGTGGGGGGGGTGAACCTGGTGGTGGGGATTGTGGAGGGCATGTAGTGCATGGAGGGTTTTAGAAGGGAGGGGGTGTGGGGATGGGGTGAGTCCAGTGGTGGGGATTCAGGAGGGCACGTACTTCATGGAGCACTCGGTGTGGTGCATAAACAATGAATTCTGGAACACTGAAAAAAAATAAAATTTTAAAAATTAAGGAAATTGAAATTGGTACAAAATAATAAACTCAACGACAGACTTTATTAAGATTTCACCAGTTTTTACATGCACTTCTTTTTTTCTTTTTGCATTTTGCTGCTGTTTAGTCTATAAAATTTTATCACAGGTATAGATTTGTATAATTTCCACTAAAATCAGGCTGGAAAACTGCTCTGGCACTATCTTGTATTTGCTGTCTGTTGATTTTCTTTTCCCAAGTCGATGTTTCTGACTGTCAATACAGTGAATAATTTTGTAATATATTCTGGAAATTTTAAGTCATATTAAAAGACTGTTTATGTTTATATCTTCTATTTCGGTCTGTAATCTACACGTTAACGTTGCAAATGCACGTCCTAGCCCACTTTCATGGGTTGTAGTTTAAAAGCTAACTGAGATCCCAAAACCTTTGCAGTGCTATTCTGGTCTGCTCTGTTTATGAGCTTTTCAGTGAGGGACCCATGTGAAAGCTTAGTAATATTCTGCACCACAGATTGGTTTTCAAATATTTTGCTTTGTGATTCTAATTGGTTTCATGCATAGGTCACTCTGAAAGCTGCCCAGAATTTCACACACAGAATCCCTTTCTGCAGCTGCCTTCCTCTCCCTATGTGTGACTTCCACTTTCTGCTTGGGTGCGAGGTGGGTGCTTCATCTTTGCGGTCATTCCGTGAGAGCAGGCTGAGCGTAGTCGACAGGAATCCCGTTTCAGTCTCCACAGTACATGGCACAGAGATGAAAGGGTGCTCTTTCTTTGCTGATGTTCACTTAATTTAAGATTGGGATTATTCTCATAGATTAATTCTGTTTCTGTAGTCACAATGCTCAGTGTGCAGGGAGGCGAATGCACCTTTGCTCACGTTAGTGCAGTCTGGGGAGGGGTATTAGGGCTCAGACACACAGTCCCCACAATCATGGTGGGAAGAGGTAGGGGTGTAGGGCAGGGATGGAAGACGGCATTCTGTCCTGTCTCTATGGCACCCTGTAGGGCCACAGTGAGGCACAGCACAGCTGTTCCAGACCTGGGGGGAAGTCAGAAGAGTTATGTTTTACAGGGTCACCCTTTTCCCAGTCTTTGTATGAAGAAGCTATGTTTTCTTGGGGCTTAAAAAAAAAAACAAAAAACCTTTTTGCATTGGCATTTCTAGCTTATGGGTTTCTCTATTAACCAGTTTAGGGTAACAGGAGGCAAAACAAACAAAAACCAGAGAATTCACTTCAGCATATTCCTCAAGTCATAAAATTCCCAGTTTTACCTTCTTTTCTTTGTTTTTCGATTGCTCTGATATTTATTTATTTTGTCCAGGGTTTTTGTTATAATTAGTACAAGGAATAAAGGATAATGAACTAAGTCATTCTCTAGAAAGACCAATGGTTAGTCCATTTTCAGGCACATAGTCAGTCTAGCCTCATTTTCTGTTTTTCAGCATTTGCTAAATAAACAGCTCCGTGCACTGTTAACTCTCCTCAACAGTTATGGGGGAAGTAAAGACTTCGTCCCAGATCTCAAGTCCATTACAGTCAAACTCAGTCAAAATACGTGAAAAATTTCTGTTCACCAGGAACGTTTCTGAGCTAGGGATAAATATCGTAGTCTAGGTGGGGAACAGACATCCACACACACGATCCCATTACAAATGGGTGGACAACATATTGTGAAATGTTTCAAAACCTTACTGAAACAGTGGATATGTTTCTTTTTATATATGTACATTAATGCTACCTTGTGATAACTGAGTTGGTTTTTGGAAATAAGGCAGGAAATTGATAGATTATTTGGGAAATGAGACAAAGTGCAAAAATATAAATGTTCATACCAGAAATCCCCAAAATCACATGACCAGTGAAGCTTATATTCAGATAGAATTGTTGAGTGTGGGAAAAGGATAAGGAATAGGAGAAATGAGGGGAAATGTATTGGGATTTGGTTGTGAGGAGCAGTATTTTAGCCGTGAAGGTCATTCACGGAGGAAGGTGAACTATGTGAATTCAAGCCATGAGAGAGATATGGGGAAAATCACTTCTTACTATGGGACAGTCACGTGCTCCTGCTTTGAGAATGGTTGTAAGCAAGGAGCTCGTGTTACTCATTTCAATTTTGTAGGTGTCTTAGTTCAGACTTTTGTAACAAGGTACCACCGAGTGAGTAGCTTGTAAACCACAGAAATTTATTTCTCACAGTCTGGGGCCTAGTAGTCCATTTTGACGGGGATGCCAACATGGCTATTTCTGGTGCATTCCCTCTGCTGAGTTGCAGACTGTAGACTTCTCGCCGTGCACTCCCATGGGTGGAGAAGTGTTAAAATGCTCTCTGGAGTCTTTTTTGTAAGGGCACTATTTCCACACATAAGGGTCCCACCCCCATGATCTAATCTCCCAAAGCCCGTCTCCTAATATCATCACACAGGATATTAGGACTTCAATACATGAATTTTTGGAGTGTGGGGGGCATAATATTGAGTCTGTTTCAATATGAAAGGGAAATACAGAGCTGCTAAAATGAGATATCTTATGGTACCTATATAATGCAATGCTCACGAGCATAAATGAATAAGGAAAAAGAAACGAAAGTTAAAGAAAGCCATAGTACTTAACTAATGTTAAAATCACTCTAACAGAATGACTCTGAAGTGACATGACCATTTTTTAAAACACCAGAGAAAGGAAATATGATAATAGTAATTCTGGATGAAATGTTGTTTTGTTTTTTTAAATTAAAAATGAAACAATAGTTTTTAATTTCTAAGTGACTTAGCAACTATTTCCCTTTAAAAAGAAATTATAATTTATTTTTAAAAATGTCATGCCAATTTTCGAATCCAATCATATTTGAAATTGGATCAATTATAATAGAAGGAAGACCCAAATCAACTTTTAAGAATTGCTTTCATACTTATATAATAAAATTAATTTTGAAATAGTTGAGTTATCTGATTTTAAATAGACCAAGGTATTAAGATTAAAGATGTGGAAAATTAAATTCCTCCCTAGTGTGAGAAAATGACTCACAATCTCTTCAGGATGTAATGTAATCGAATGGGCCCACTGGAAGCATGTGTTGGTTTCTTAATATTCCACATAATAGGAACACAGCTACTGCAAAGGTGGGAAGACTGACTATTGTCAGAGGTAATGTCTTACTTCCGTTCGCCACCTGTCATGTTAAGAGAAAGACAGTGGCTCCTGAAAGAGAGAGGGTGACTTCTCTAGGGGTTTGGGGGAACATCTGTTAATGCTGAAGGAGGAAGACCAACACGGCTTCAGGAATCTGGCTGGGAAATAAACCCTTGTTCTTACAAGCACCAGCAGACCAGACCCTAGACTTGTAGAGGCTTAAATGCTTAGGAGATTCTTCATTTTACACAATAAAATGTCTGAAGATAAACCATCTAGGGGTGGCATGACTGCTCCAGGAGAGCAACAGGGGCTCCGTCTCCTACCTCCCTGCTCTACCATATTCAGCATGTTTCTGCCACCACCTCTGTCTGCAAATGATGTCGTGTCTTTAATCACTGATTCCACCGTAAGAGAGAGGAGACTGAGTTGTTCGTTTTTGAATAGAACCAAACACAGAAGAACACTGGACACGGAGAGGATGTTGCCAAATGGTTGATTTGGTGTCAACGATCTTAAGAACAGCTCAGTTAAGTGAACGCAGCCCTAGAACATCCAACACAGTTTGCGTTGCAAGAGTTACTAAATCGCCACCTCTTCTGGAGTGAGCTTAGCTCCGGGGCCCATCTTCTGGTCCACAACTATTTAAACTAACCTCCTTTCCTATAGTCTCATGTTGCTGTTGTTATTACTCAGACATATCCTCTCTTCTTGTAGTTTTAGTATCTGATCATATATTTCATTCCAAAATTTCTTTCTGTCTAGCTAAGAGTCTGATTCCTTGTCTCTTCCAGCTTTTGTAGTATTTGTCCTATTGTCTCCGTGTATTTGTTGCCTTAAACCTTTCTGTGTGGTTTTCTTAATTAAGTTGCAATTATGGCCACAAGTAGCTCCAAGGTTCACATCTTTTCAGCTTCACCAGTGAAAATGACACAACACTTGTTTTTTTTAATTCTCTATTTAAAAGATCCTGGAGAAAGACTCTTGACATTGTGTAGTTCACATGCTCACCTCAGAAAACATGAGTAGTGAGATTAATTCCCCTATGAGATGCGTGTGAGCAAATGTTGAACCATTTCCCTAAAAAAAGAATAGGGAACTTCTCTCTCTTTCTTTCTTTCTTTCATCTTTCTTTTTTTAAAGATTTATTTATTTATTTGGAGTGGGGAAGGGCAGAAGGAAAGGGAGAGAGAATTTTAAGAAGGCTCCATGCCCAGCATGGAGTCCCACTCAGGACTGGATCTAATGACCATGAGATCATGACCTGAACCAAAACCACGAATCAGATGTTTAATGGACTGAGTCACTCAGGCACATCAGAGTAAGGGATTTCTTTGCAGAATAGGGGGAAAGTACTGGCAGGGTAAAAAAAAAAGAAAAGAAAAAAGAAAAGAAAAGAAAAGAAAAAGAAAAGAAAGGAAAAGATAAAAGAAAAGAAATGTTATATATTATTCTACCATATAAGGTTCTATTTATTTACTTTTTTAAAATTTACTTTTCTGAAAATGCTATGCAATAACTTTTTTTAGAGATTTGTTATTTAGAGAACACATGTGCACGCACAAGTAGGGGGAAAGACAGAGGGAGAGGAGAGAGGAACTCAAGTGTGCTGTGCTCTGAGGCCAGAGCTGGCATGGGGTTCAATCTCATGGTCCCAAGATCACGGCCCAAGCAGAAACCAAAAGTCAGACACTAACCAATTGAGCCACCCAGGCACCCCTACACAGTAACATTTTGCGGTTCGGTTTGAAATTCTTTTAAGCAGTTCTTAAATTATTTCAAATTTCAAGAGATAATTCTGTCTTCCCCAATTTTTATAGTTTTTATTTAAATTCCAGTTAGTTAACACATGGTGTAATATTGATTTCAGGTGTAGAGTTTAGTGATCCAACACTTGCATGCATGACCCGTGCTCATCACCACAAGGACCCTTCTTAATCCCCATCACCCGCCCAACCGATCTTCCCACCCATCTCCCCTCTGGTGACCATCAGTTTGCTCTCCCTAGGTGAAAGCCTGTGTCTTGGTTTGCCTTTCTCTTTTTTTCTCTTATGATCATTTGTTTGTTTTTAAAATTCCACATAGGAGTGAAGTCATGCAGTATTTGTCTTTCCTTGGCTGACTTAGAGAAATCCTCTCTTCTCTTAAATCAGATTACAGGACATCAACTACCAAGAGTACAGCTGGGTTAGAAGACAGTGGTAGGAGCACATTTAATCTTACGTAGGGTGAACAG
Organism: Meles meles; assembly: GCF_922984935.1. Lineage (NCBI taxonomy): Eukaryota > Metazoa > Chordata > Mammalia > Carnivora > Mustelidae > Meles > Meles meles. The sequence continues at coordinate 1,251,935 of NC_060074.1, read as the reverse complement.
CAATATCACACAGTGTGCGTATGTGTGTTCCAGGTCTGTTCTTCTAAAGTGGACCCCAACAGTTCTAGAGAGAAAAAGAGAAAAAATATTAAGCATATCTTAAACTTACTATAATTGTGAGGTAAAACACTACCCTTTGTATGATAAGTACTGGACTTGACTCTACCCAGAGTGAGTGTTCCATTTTGACATTCACATGTAGGACCCAAACTCTGATTTAGCAGAACATATTCCCACTGAGATCAGGTCAGTTTCATCATCTCTGAGGACAGAGAGTTACTGCAGTTTGATTGAGCAGGCGGTCTTGGTGGTTTTCCTTCTAGGTGGGCAGTACACAGTAAATGCAGCGATTTCCTGTGTAAGTGGAAGGTATTAGCAGAGGCAGAAGCGCAGCAACGCCTTCCCTCTGCAAGCAACAGGTTGTGCGGAACAACTGTTAACAAAGCACTTCCGCCTCTATGGTACCACCAAATCGTTTGTGAGTCATGGAGGCATATTTTCTTCCTTCTAAAAAGAAGAAAATTGTTACCAGAGATATTCCCAGGACTTGCTCAAGATCCTCAGACCTTAACAATACCCAGAACCTCAAACCCAGGTTTTTTGATCCTAGTTCAGTTCTGTTTTTATATCACAACCATCCTTTGAACACGAGAGGAAGAATTCTCTGTCAGTTCTATGACAGTGACATGAAGGGACTTGAAGTGAAGATGCAGGATGTTCATCTTTCTAACAAAATCAGAAGATGATTATTCATTTATTCATTCTCCTGGGAATTTACTGCAAATGTTATCTCTAATAACCAGAACAATGTGTGATATAGCAAGTAGGATAAGAGATATATGTGATTAACGAACGAACAAATGAATGAGTGAATGCTCAGTCAAGCAAGCGTCATGTTCCACTCGATATGGTGACACGTTCAAGACCCTACTTTCAAAAAACTTACTAATTAGTAAATCAGTAAGAAAATGCCATGTGAGGTGGAAGATGTGAAGTAAAAAATACACAAGGTGTTTCGAGGGCTTATACGTGTGGAGAAGTTGAGCAAATCGTCACCGAGCAGGTGGCACATGAGGCAGACTCTGAAGGACCGGCCAGGCCTTCCCTCAGGTAGAGACGGAGCGTCTTGCTCCCACACGCAGGAGAGAGGTTGGAGTGGCCCCTCGGAGGAGAGAGTTCGAGAAGCCGAGGCAGCTCGTTTCAGTACGCGGACTGCGGAATGCTCTTGGCGCCCTGTGAAGGACATGGTTTGGGATTCCACGGTGACACATAAAGCTGTGATTTGGAACATGAACGCTGGTGGCAGCAGGGAAGACGGACCGAAGAAAGCAGAGCTGCTCGTCGGACATTCGGTGTGTTGTCCGGCTTGCCTGTGAGGGAACGAGGTCCTGAACGAGGGCAAAGGGGTGACGGAAAGGACACAGAGCCTGGAGCTGTGTCTGCTCCCAGCATTGTGAGGTTCGAGGCTCCAAGAAAAACGACAAAACAAAATTACATGTGAAAGCAAACATTTATTTTGACCCAGCAATTGCACTACTGGGTATTTACCCTAAAGATACAAACATAGTGATCCGAAGGGGCACGTGTACCCGAATGTTTATAGCAGCAATGTCTACAATAGCCAAACTATGGAAAGAACCTAGATGTCCATCAACAGATGAATGGATAAAGAAGATGTGGTATATATACACAATGGAATACTATGCAGCCATCAAAAGAAATGAAATCTTGCCATTTGCGACGATGTGGATGGAACTAGAGCGTATCATGCTTAGTGAAATAAGTCAATCGGAGAAAGACAACTATCATATGATCTCCCTGATATGAGGACATGGAGAAGCAACATGGGGGGTTAGGGGGATAGGAGAAGAATAAATGAAACAAGATGGGATCGGGAGGGAGACAAACCATAAATGACTCTTATTTATAAGGAGAAAATCACGATAGATCACTAACTTTGAATGACTGACAAATACTAAAAATTTCATAAAATCCAGACAAATGACCAAATATTTCTAGGAATTACTCTCCTGAGACAGCTCTAGTGTGGTAGGAACACATCTATTATCAAACTGCGATGTACGAGATACATAAACTTTTGGATGCACGTTCTGTAATATCTTCATGAGAGTAATTTTGCGATAGTATTTTCTGTGGAAAGACTTGGAGGAATTTGAGAATTTTTCACTTACAGAAGACTGATTTTTTAAATTGATAGTCCGGATGCAAAAAAACCTGTAGCTTTACACATAGTCGCCTCTGCTGCTGGTAGCCGTGCCGCATGCAGACTGCGCCCTCAAAACACAGGAATTCTGAAAATTCTTACTTCAAGCATTTTTTAATCAAAAAAAGGAAGAAGAAAACATGGCAGGTTTATAATAATTGTGCATGCTGCTATGAATCATAGTTCTGACCACAGATAACTTTTTTTTGATTAGGCATTTATGGGAACCAAATATTCTTTTTTAAAATTGTGTCTGAAAGTTAGAAGAATTTCCCATATATTAGCTTCCGGTTCTGTGCACGTGAAGCCACACTGACCTCCGTCCTCACGGCTGTCGCGGCACGTGCCGGAGGGCTCTTCACACAGGGGTGCCCGCGTGGCCCTCACCTTCCCGCTGGGACGCTGAGTGTCACCGCGGTGCGCGGAACGAGTGCGTCCGGAAGCTACTCCCGTGGCGGGAAGGTTGCAATTATGTAACCATTCGTAGAAGTGACTATCACCCGCACCGACACATTCCAACAGAACAGAACTGAAGTACTGCCAACGGGACTGCCTCTTAGCTGGATTCTGAACATGCGTCGTGGTCACCCTGGCACCGCGCCGCACGAAGGAGAGTGTGATGAGGGACAATCACGGTGGAGGCAGCCGTCTTTACGGACAGTGATGGTCACCTTCGAAAAATTAAAACCTATGACTCCTGAGCACATTGGTAGAGCCCATCTTGAGTGTTGGAAGGAGTCCATCCATGCCAGAGGCCCCAAAGTTTATACTACCTTTATGATGAACCTGCCTGGGGAGCACAGAGCCCACCTCTGGACCTGGCTGGGTATGAAAGACGAGAGAAATAGGCATCGTGGAAGACTGACAGATTTTTCCAGCTTATAACATCGGTTGGATGAGAACATGATAAACAAACAAACCTGAGCTGAAGGCAGAGGCTTTAACCCACTGAGCCACCCAGGCGCCCCAAAATGATGACATTTTAGACATGGAAAGCCTATATGATAAACTTACAGATACAAAGAACCTGACTGACATCCAGGGGGCCTACCAGAACAAGGCTGTAGATACAAACAGGAACATTTTAGGAGAGATGGAAACTAATCCCTACAAGTCCAAAAGCCTGCTGTTGCTTATAAGTAAAATCCTAAATAATCCACGTTCAAATGATTTCACAGAGAGGATATTTATGTTAACATCATCACATTTGTCTGACACCAGAAATCAGTGTAATGTGGGTTTGATTAAAGCAAAGCTACTTGTCAGAGAGAATTTCATGTTTGTCTGTATTCAGGTTACTGTTACATAAAAGAACAGGTATATACCCTAAATCCTGAAGGTAGTTCAGAGAAGTATTATTTGAAAAGAGAACAGAAAAACATTCTCTTTCTTACAGGACAGAAAGACCCATGACAAAGCTATTTTTAAATTAAATGTAGATAATGCCTCTTTAATTAGATTTTATTTTCTCCTTTTTTTAATTTTTAATTTTTAATTTCTTAAAATTTATTATGTCAGTCATTATACAGTACATCATTAGTTTTTGATGTAGTGTTCCATGATTCATTGTTTGCATTTAACACCCAGGGCTCTATGCAATCCGTGCTCTCCTTAATACCCACCACTGGGCTAACCCATCAGCCCACCAAATTCCCTTCTAAAACCCTCAGTTTGTTTCCTGTAGTCCATAGTCTTTCACGGTTCACCTTCCCCGCTGATTTCTTATCCTTCCTTTTCCTCTCCTTCTCCTAATGTCCTCCATGCTATTCCTTATGGTCCACATGTAGGTGAAACCACATGATGACTGTCTTTCTCTGTTTGACTTATTTACTTAATATAATCCCCTCTAGTTCCATCTATGTCAGTGCAAATGGTGGGTATTTATCCTTTCTGATGACTGATTAATATTCCATTGTATATATGGACCATATCTTCTTTATCCATTCTTCTGTTGAAGGGCATCTCAGCTCTTTCCACAGTTTGGCTATGGCAGACATTGCTGCTATTAACATTGGGGTGCAGGTGCCCCTTCTTTTCACTACATCAGTATCTTTGGGGTAAATACCCAGGAGTGCAATTTCTGGGTCACAGGGTATCTCTATTTTTAACTTTTTGAGGAACTTCCACACTGTTTTCCAAACTGGCTATACCAGCTTGTGTTCCCATCAACAGTGTAAGAGAATCACCCTTTCCCCACATCCTCTCCAACATTTGTTGTTTCCTGCCTTGTCAATTTTTGCCATTCCAACTGGTGTAAGGTGGTATCTCAGTGTGGTTTTGATTTGAATTTCTCAATGGCTAATGATGTTGGGACATTTTTTCATGTGTCTATTAGCCATTCATATGTGTTCTTTGGAGAATTGTCTGTTCATGTCTTCTGCCCATTTTTTGACTTGATTACTTGTTTTCTGGGTGTTGAGTTTGAGAAGTTCTTTATAGATCTTGGATATCAGCTCTTTGTCTGTAGTGTCATTCGTGAATATCTTCTCCCATTCCGTGGGTTGCCTCTTTGCTTTATTGACTGTTTCCTTTGCTGTGCAGAAGGATTTTGATCTTGAGGAAGTCCCAGAAGTTCATTTTCACTTTTGTTTCCTTTGCCTTTGGAGACGTGTCTTGAAATAAGTTGCTATGGTCAATGTTGAATAGGTTACTGCCTATGTTCTTATCTAGGATTTTGATGGATTCCTGTCTTACATTGAGGTGTTTCATCCATTTTGAGTTTATTTCTGTGTGTGGTGTAAGGGAATGGTTGAATTTCATTCTTCTGTATATAGCTATCCAACTTTCTCAGCACCATTTATTGAAGAACCTTTTTTTCCATTGGATATTTTTTTCTGCATTGTCAAAGATTATTTTACCATAGTGTTGAGGGTTCACATTTGGACTCTCTATTTTGTTCCCTTGGTCTTTGCGTCTGTTTTTGTGCCAGTACCATGCTGTCTTGGTGATTACCCCTTTGTAATACACCTTGAAATCAGGCAACTTGATGCCCCCAGCTTTGTTTTTCTTTTTCAACATTTCCTTGGTGATTTGGGGTCTTTTCTGATTCCATACAAACTAGGATTGTTTTTTCCAGTACTTTGAAAAATGCCGTTGGTATTTTGATCGGGATGGCCCTGAAAGTATAGATTGCTCTGAGCAGAATAGACATTTCAACAATGTTTATTCTTCCGATCCATGAGCATGGGAGGTTTTACCATCTTTTTGTGTCTTCTTCAACTTCCTTCATGAGTTTTCTGTTGTTTCTAGAGTATAGATGCTTCACCTCTTTGGTTAGGTTTATTCTAAGGTATCTTATGGTTTTTGGTGCTGTTGTAAATGGAATCAATTCCCTAATTTCTCTTTCTGCAGTTACATCATTCGTGTATATGAAAGCAACTGATTTCTTTATTTTATTCTTTTAAAATATCTTACATTTTAGTCTATTAAGAACACATAAAAAGGTAGTCTTCAAAATTTAAATATCCAATAAAAGGTTTAAAGAGGAATGAAAATAAATTGTTATGTAAGAAGACAGGATGAAAATGATAAACTATAAACATATTGTTATATTTTTCTTCATACATAATTATTTAAATATTTATTTAGTCTTAATTTCTTTATTTGTTATTTACTTCCAACTGCAAGTGTCAACTATCTCTATTTCTGTTTTAAATTATAGCATTTAGGAGCACGTGGGTGGCTCAGTGGGTTAAGCCTCTGTCTTCGGCTCAGGTCATGATCTCAGGGTCCTTGGATCGAGCCCTGCATCAGGCTCTCTGTTCAGCGGGGAGCCTGCTTCCTCCTCTCTCTCTCTCTGCCTGCCTCTCTACTTACTGTGATCTCTCTCTCTCTGTCAAATAAATAAAAATCTTTAAAATAAATAAATAAATAAATAAATAAATTATAGCATTTATATAACAGAACAGTAACTAATAAGTAAAAATCTATCAGTCTGTTTTAATTCATAAATAATTGTTCTAGAACTCTGAAAATTCATAGAAGTCTAGGTAAAAAATTTCGATAATATCACTTGGAAAAATTAGCCAATTGGGGTGCCTGGGTGGCTCAGTGGGTTAAAGCCTCTGCCTTTGGCTCAGGTCATGATTTCAGGGTCCTGGGATCGAGCCCCACATCAGGCTCTCTGCTCCACGGGGAGCCTGCTTCCTCCTCTCTCTCTGCCTGCCTCTCTGCCTAGTTGTGATTTCTCTCTGTCAAATAAATAAAATATTTTTAAAAATTAGCCAATTATTTTTAAAGAATCCTGAATTTCTATGCTTTTGACTCTATAATTACGATTAATATATTTATAAGTACAAAGATTGGAATACATATAGCCTCATTAAAATGATGTAAACCACTATCGTATATATGAAAATAATTTTGTTTTTCCTTAGAACATGTTGAATGTTATTTTGTCTTTTTATTATGTTCTAACCTTTGAACTTCCAGTTTTCATTTTCATACAACAGAGATCACTACTTTCACTCAGAGAGTGTTTTAATATTTCAATGTTTTGGTTTAAAATAATAAAGATTTTTCTTTGCAGTCAATGTTCTAAGGCTAATAATCTACATTCTGTGTATGATTTTTTATTAAATCATTTATGTCATCTATTTCATGATTATCTCTGAAACATTTGCTTCTAGGTCTATTTCCAAGTACTAAAGAAAAAAAGCTGTAAAAAAGCATTGCTGAATGTTCCCTCATACAAAATGACTGTATTTCCACATTGTGAATATTGAATAGGTTTTCAGAGACCTCATATTAACAAATTATAAATAAAAGTTAAATTTCAATATTATATAATTTATCTTACCTCCCTTAAACATGTATATATATTGAGTTTCTTAAAGAGCTGTATTCATAACAATTAATTGAAAGGAAACTATGAATTAAATGATTCCTCAAATGTTAACAGTTTTATCATCTGGTGATCGAATATTAATGGTTTCAAATGAGAAAAAATCACCAAGTGTATTCTAAAAAATACAGAAGCTAAATGATTCCATGAAACTTTTTTTACAGGTTTAATTTATTTATTTGACAGAGACAGAGAGTGGGGGGAAAGCAGGGCCCCCACCGAGCAGAGAGCCTGATGTGGGGCTCAATCCCAGGACCCTGAGATCATGACCTGAGCCAAAGGCAGAGGCTTTAACCCACTGAGCCACCCAGGCACCCCTCCATGAAATGTTCTGATGACATTTTTTATTGAGATTTTTGTTTCTAGTCAAATTGAGATGCAAGTAAAAATACTCTTGGTTACTCTTCTCTTGGTGTTGTGTCGGGCAGAACACAACAGAAGGGAGGAGGCAGGAGGGAATGGAAGGGACAGAATGACGCTTGTAATCCGAACGGCTTCCTGACATAGATGTGTCCCTGCCAGCCTAGATGAGCTGAGCCAAGTCATTCTTTTAGCTCGAATGATCTTATCTACAAAATTCTTAGCCCGTACAATATTTGAGAGAAGTAACTTAGATTACACTTGTGAAAACGTCTGGCGTGAAGTCTGGCGACTAAATGACATTTAATGAATGTTCATTTTTCATTCTTTCAGTTATTTATTCATTCTTTATGATACATTTCCTATAGCCAAGTCTCAATCACAGGTAGACTTTCTCCATGACTTCTCTTCTCCAGCACCACTGATGTAGTTATTTTGCTCTTTCAGGCTATTCTATAGGAAAGGGAGCACCTTCTAACGTACTTGCATTTTTACTTCTCTGAAACACATATAAATTATCACCAGATAATTGGAAACTAATGATAACCGTTGATATTCCTGAACTTTTCTCAATAGTGAATTGGGCCTAGGATTCTCCATATGCTCCCTTCCTCAGTGTTATTTGAGAATGTTTTCGTTCTTTTCATGTTGTCAATCGGTTTAGCACCATCTTAGGTGGACAACTGATAAAACTGATCATCCTTCAGTGCAAAAGAGGATTTCATGAAAGTGATGCCAAGATTTACGGGTCTTCAGCCCACCAGAATGTGCTTAGATTTCCGTTTGATAGTATCCCTTTTCCTTCCCAACCATTTCCAGCACCTCATCCTTTTTTTTTTGCGGGGGGAGGTGTTGGAATTGGTGAATTTCTACCTTGTAGATTCCTCAAAACTCTTAGGTCCTGCCTCTGCCCTTCTCCGGATGAAGAATGAAGTCTCTGTCTTAGTTCTTCTATGTCCCCCCGACCTGTGTGTCTTCTATGTTGCTCATCTGAAAGTATTCATGCCTTTAGTTCTGGAAGCTCTACACTCTCTTCTGAACTGTTTTACTCTCATGTGCAGTTTTCCCGTTTCTGAGCAACATTAAGCTCCAGGATGGGGCTGTGCTATCCATGAAGCCGTGTGCCTTTATAGATTAGCAGAAACTAGTCTTCTAGTTGCCCTTGTGTTCTGAAGACAGACCTATTTGTCTTCAGACCGTTTTCTCCTGAAACAGAAAATATCCATATCCTGTTCTTAAAGTTCATGCCCTCTCCAATCATTCGGTCTTTCTTTGACAAATATTCATGGAAATGGCTAATGTGTTGTGATCTGTCCAAGTACAAATTCCTGCCCAGCTGTAGCTCCTGGAAATGCTCATGTTCTCGCACACTCACAAAGTGCACATCTAAGGGTGAAATTTTAACCCGCATAGGTAGGTCTGTATGAGAAACTATGCCAAGCATTTGGTTTTTTCCAGCACTGGAGATAATTTCTGCTTCCTATTTCTGTCAGTTTCATGCCTGAAAACCTAACATATACTTGAAGGTTATATCCAATTTGTAACAAGATTCATTCATCTCATCCTTATAGACTGAGGCTTAAATAATCAGTTGTGAAACTTGGGAGGTCCATATGACATACAGATTTAATAAAATGTTATGATTTTTAGTTGAATTTGTGTATATTTGCTGGTTTGTATCTTCTAAAGATTTGGCCCTTTAGGGCATCTGGGTGCTCAGTTGGTTAAGTGACTCCCTTCAGCTCAGGTCATGATCCCTGAGTCCCAGGAATGGGTCTCTCATCGGGCTCCCTGGTCAGCAGGGAGTCTGCTTCTCCTTCTGACCCTTCCCCCTCTCATGCACACACCCTCTCTCTCACTGTCTCTCAAATAAATAAATAAAAATCTTAAAAAAATGATTTGGTCCCTTTCATCTAAGTTATTGAATTTGTAGTCACAGTTAGTTTTCTCTGCACATCTCTGCACTTGGTAGTCATGACCACCCATCTTATCTGTTACTGTAATTTGTGTCTTCTTTCATTTTTATTAGCCTTATGGATATTTGTTAATTTTATCTTTTCAAAGAAAGTTTTTAGATTCATTGATTTCCTCCGTTCCTTTGTTCTTTATAGTGGTATGTAATGGTTCTTTGACACTAAAAATACTGATAGGCGAGAATCTGAGGGGTGAGTCAGCTGTTTCATGCTCTCCAATGACTGAGGACCGTGGCTGTGCACACAAACACCTGCGAGAACGCATGAGAGTAGAGTTGCTCCTGCACTTAACTTTCCGTAGATTATGATACTTTGTCTTGTTTCATTCACATTCTGTTTTAACTGGCTCATTTACTCTTGCATCCTGCAGTTACTCATGGAAAACCGACTGTGGTCCTGGCAACTACTATGGTCTGGGAATGTGCAGTATGAGATACGAGCTATAAACTGAAAAGTCAACATCAGATAAAAAACAAATGCTGTGAGAAAATAAAACGAAGAGCATAGGTAGTGCTGGGAGGGCTATTATGCGTAGACTGGTATTGGAAGGTCTTTAAATAATATTTGAGCTACGGAAGAAAAATTGAACCATGTAGATTAATGGATAAGAGTATTTCAGAAGGAGGAGGAAACAGCAAGTCCATGAAGTAAAAAAAGGCGTGTGATGGGTATTAAGGAAGGCGCATGTTGTGATGAGCACCAGGAGTTAGACACAACTAACGAATCGTTGAACGCTACAACAAAAACTAATGAGATGCTATACGTTGGCTAACTGAACACAAGGGGAAAAAAAGCCTTGTATGTTCAAGGAACATCAGAGTGTTGGCTCTAAAAAATGTACTAATGTTTAGGAAGATGAAAGAAGAATAATTATTAAGACATCTAACAGAGTAAATCCTTTGAGAAAGCCCAAGCTCTTAGAATTCAGTACCCATGCTGCACGTACTGCAGAAACGAGAGAGCTATTTAAGCTCTGGCATCTGTATGATACAGAGGTTGGAGGTTCAAGTCAAGCTAGTACGAACCCTATTCTAATCGCCTCCATAGTCTCCTTCCATTGTCCATTATGGATTAAATAGTATCTTGAAGGTAGGATCATCTGAAGCTCTTGTACCTCGATAGAGACTTTCACTTTTTTTCTTTTACTCTAGTAGTTTGGTGATTCTAATTTTCACATGCATCCACATTAGTACACACAATCATGCACACAAAATTCAGAGTTGTGTGAGAATACCACCCCCCTAAAAAAACCCAAGTTGCCTCTAAGGTATATGAGTTCTCTATCTCTCACTGACTTCTACTGTTCAGAGATGAATTTGTTAGAACTAACCCTACTTATACAGAGGTTTCACAGTTAAAATTTATGCCAATTACCTCTATTTAACATTCATTCAGCATCTGACTAAAATACTCTGACTAAACATTATGAAAATATTATTTAGAAACATTTATATTGATCAGAATATACACTGGAATTAATTCCAAAACCAATCTAAAGGCAAAGCCTTGAAGCGAACAATTAGCTAAGCCTTCCGTTGTTTGATAAAACGAAAACTTTGTAAATATGGAGGCAGTGCAGTAGCATTTCTAAGAGTTTACATCTCTTGTTACACTTTATATGCCCAATAACTATCTTTTCTTCCCATAAATGAAACCTTCACTTCTGTGTTAATAATTGTAATATTAACTAAAATTTTGACTAAATTCTTGTTGATCTCCAGATGTCTTTTTTTAGTATTATTAGTGTTTGGTTATAATACAGGCTTTTAAGAAGCATATGTCTGAGGATTTTTGATTAGTGAAGGAAAAAATAATCTTGAACTTGGGTTATTTGTTAATATAGAAAGAAAATACGCACACCCATGCATACACACTCATGGAAACCTGTAATACGGGTCATGTGACACACTTAGGAGCACACCTGGATTTTCCGCAGGCTCGTGGTTCTGTCACATTCTCTGTCTTCAGTCTCGAGGCTGAAGCTCTTCCTCATGAAGCTGAAGACTCAGTCCAAATCTGGTTTCTGAGAGGCCGGAATGAATCACGTCAGATTTTCGATTTGGTGTTCATGTGTTATTTTTGTTATTTCTTTTGATAATCAGAATAAATAAATTTTCTAAAAAAATATTGAAATGAATAGCATGACACAACCATGCATTTGCTTATTTTTCCTCCAGAGTTTGCCATATAGATTGTTGGAATTGGTTACAGAAAGAAGAAATGTGGATTCTGAAACTATTACTTCACGTAAACCACCGAAACATAAGAGTGCTCAAAATTTATACGTCGAATCTTGTATTGAACAATTACATACCTGTTAATTATTCTAATTTAGTTTTAAAGTAGTAAATCAGAATTTAAAAAAACATAGTTGTTTTTTTTTTTTTAAAAAAAACATAGATTAGAATAACATGGACGGTACCTGCACACCGTGTTTATATCTTTAAAATGCTCCTGGTCTTGGACAGAGCCCGGTTTTTGTTTACAGTGTCTCACATTTCTCCATATAAATTAATAATGATCAGACTCTTGTGA